>NC_142350.1:49154000-49488000 GCF_059441175.1 Urocampus carinirostris | reverse complement strand
ACATCCAATGGCCATATTTAAAACTACAGCTCCTATTTCTCACACTTATTCTCAGTGTCGTCTCACCTGTCGTATTTAATCTGTTGGCGGGCCCGATCCAGCTCTTGGGCCGCATCCTTGACAACAGACATTGATCGTAAAAAAAAACGACAGCTCAATTTTGCATTTGCGACCACCACTTAGCATTTGAAGGCGCCTCCTCTTCTTTTCTCATTACAAATATTTACGTCCAATAAAAGCAAAGCTGCTATGACTCACACTGTCGGAATCTTGTCCCGCAACTTTCATTTTATTTTAGCAAATAAAAACAGAAGTGCCCGTCGCCTTTTGGGAGGCCTGCACCATGTAATGGAATATATCATAATTACGCCTTATGATCAATTTTATTTAAGAGCATTGTCAAAATAGTAGCATGGGTAGTAACGCAGTAGATTTACTTCGTTGCATTTACTTGAGTAATTTTCGGAAAATGTTGTACTTCCAGGAGTAGTTAGAAATCCCCATAATTTTGATGGCTAGATAGATACTTTATTCACACTTCTAGCAGTCTCCTTTGTTGTTTATTAACAGATTAACAGGATGCCCTCGGGGTGCTTTGTTGTAGTTTAGCCACAGCGGAGTGCAGGACTTCACACGCTAGTCCAAAAGTTCGCCGTCCCTGCAGCCGATGGAAATCTTTGTGCCCAGGGTTACACCACCTCGTGTTCACGTAGATAATGAGTCCACCTCCTCTCCGCTTCCCGCAGGCTTTTGTGTCTCTGTCTAACAGCGCTGAAGCCGGGTAGCTCTGGATAGCTCTGGGTAGCTCCGTGTAGCTCCACGTTAGCGTCCGGGATGCTAGACGTGAATCACGTCATCATCAAACACAGCAAACTGCACTCCCTGTGCGCTTTGATGTTTTTAACCAGCACAGCTAGTTCGTCCGTCTTATTTGGCAGAGAGTTCACATTTACCATGATTACGGACGGTACCAAAGACTTATAACGCCGCTATCCGCTTAGCTAGCTCCGGCTCTGTATCCACGATAGGGCCCCCTCATTACGCCGGCACGATAATTCTTGAGGGCAAGCAGTTGATTCCTCGAATAAACACATTTTTGTGCGTTAAAACCCATAACGACAGGATAGAAAGTAATCCAAAGTGTAGTTGTCAAACGGGACGAAAAACACAGAAAATAGACACTTAAAACAATAAATAACAAAAAGTGTGAAATAACACAGAGCTGCTGTAAAGGCTCCCGCTCGCGATTTTATTTTTATTTAAATAAATCTGTGAAGAAAAAAACGGTACTTTTACTCCGCTACATTGGGCAAAATTGGAGTCATTACTTCGTTACTTAAATCCCCACCAAGTACCGTATTTTCCGCACTATAAGGCGCACCGGGTTATAGGGCGCACCCAGAAAAAATAGTTTTTGGTCCTATATTTGACATACATAAGGCGCACCAGATTATAAGGCGCTACAATGGGAACGTCGACAAAACAGTCAGATAGTTCAGTCAAACTTATTTTACCCCCTTAACATTCCAAAAGCTTGCAAAGAAGCAAATACGTGTCGTAGACACGTGCGGATGCGGTGTCCGTACGATGTCACTCAAATGCATCGTTCCGAATATCATTCGGAAGGTTAAAGTCTTGGGATTCAAGAAATGCCAACCATTCCTTAGTTTTTATTTTCTTTTTCGCTCGCAACTTTACTGTGCATATGATAATAAACACTTGGAATTGAGTTTAATTTAAAAATAGACACTCCATTCCATCCATTATCTGCACCGCTTATCACAGAAACATCGAGTTCAGTCTGAAACAAGATACTGGGAAAATATATAGCCGGAGTAGCTCACCGAAGTCGTTGTGTTCAATAATAATGTGCAACCATGGTCCTCTTATATCCGTGAGTGTAGTAAATCCAGGAGAGTAAAATATTTACAAATACAGTACAGAATAGTAAAATACTGTTTCCTTTATGCCGTAGTTCGACCTAACATGCTATTCACATTCATCTTTTTCGGCCAATTGCAGGCTTTGTTTTGCCCCTTAGCCTATACAAGCCTGTAAATGATAAAAAGGATCCGCCCCCTTTACCTCCGAATAACTTTAGCCAATAGTGATCGATTCAAATGATTATTGACACATTGGTTAGCCAATGAAACGCCGGTATATAAATCCCAGCATACACCGCAGACTACTCGCGTTCGGGGGAAAATCGAGTCGGCGGCTGCTTGGATTAGTTGCTAAGACTTTGCGACTTTATATTGATCCATAAATAAGGCGCACTGTATTATAAGGCGCATGGTCAGCTTTTGAAAAAAATAAAGGTGCGCCTTATAGTGCGGAAAATACCGTACGTACGCGTCTGTCTTCATTATGACGGAGACCCACCAGGTTTAACCAATCAAAACGTAGCAGCCGCGTCACCTGACCACATTCAACTTCAGCGTGGGAAATCTTGTTTACAGAAGAAACAGATGGAAGATGTCACTTAGCAATACCGACTTTGAAATCACAGAAGAGGAGGACTACCCTTGGCCTCATATCAAAAGCATGTTCCCCTTAAAAAGGGGGCAAAACACCAGCCATAATGTGCAATGTCTCCTTTGTTCGAGTTCATGGGCGAGCTCGCTTGTTGTTTTGCTTGCTGAGCCTGCTAAGATAAGTTTTGGGGTTTTAAATGTGCTTCTTGGTGCTACATGTGCCTAATTTATTGATTTGATTTATACTATTTTTATTTTAGTGTTTATTAAAGCACTTGAATTTACGTTGACTATTTTAATCTACTATTAAATTAAATGTATTTTTGTTAATTTGATAATCTGATTGGTTGTTTAAAAAAACAATAAATACGACGTTGCTGCAGTTACTCAGTACTTGAGTAATCTCATTATCTCATCAGCCGTACCGCTTATCCTCATTAGGGTCGCGGGGGGGCTGGAGCCCATCCCAGCCATCTCCGGGCAGTGGGCAGGGGACACCCTGAACTGGTTGCCAGCCAATCGCAGGGCACACAGGGACAGACAACTCATTCGCTCATTCACACCTAGGGACAATTTGGACCGGCCAATTCACCTGAAATGCATGTTTTTGGAACGTGGGAGGAAACCGGAGTGCCCGGAGGAAACCCACGCAAGCACGGGGAGAACATACAAACTCCGCACAGGAAGTCTGGAGCTGGATTTGAACCCACGACAGGTTCCCATGACATGAACTGTGCCGCACAAGCGCTAACCACTGCGCCGCCGTGCTGCTCACTTGAGTAATCTTTTTCACCAAATACTTTTTTACTTTTACTCAATTAAGTAGTTGAATGACTACTTTTACTTCTACATGAGTACTATTATTCTGAAGTATCAGTACTCTTACTTGAGTAACATTTTTGCTAATCTACCCACCTCTGTGAGTGACATCGAACTTAGAACCAATTACCAATTACGTCCACTCGTACTTACAATAACACCCATCAGATGCTCTTTTTTTTTTGGCAGCAGATCCTCTATTTTTTCAGGTGATGCGATTGGTTTTCCAGCAGGTTTTCATTTTTTTCCAGTAGATGTTCATTTTATTCATCAGATGCCTGAGAAAAACTGTAGAAGCCTGGTAACACATTTTCGACAGCCGGCATAGCGATTTACCACTCTGCTCTAACTGTCTCAGCTGCAGATGGTGCCATTATATTGTCGGATGTTGCCTTTTTTGTCTTTTCACTTGTCTTAAAAGGAAAGAAGTTTCGCATTGGAATAGCCTGTTTTCAAAAAATCTTGTCCAACTAGTATGGGTTTTTTTTGGTCAAGAAAATTAAAAATGTAACAATTTTCTGAATGTGTTTGTTCAATTGACAAAATGTTGCTTTTCTTTAAATTAGTTTTAGTTGCTTTAAAAATAGTACATAAAAGGGACAATTTATCCATCCAGATAGATAGATAGATAGATAGATAGATAGATGGATAGATGGATAGATAGATAGATAGATAGATAGATAGATAGATAGATAGATAGATAGATAGATAGATAGATAGATAGATAGATAGATAGATAGATAGATAGATAGATAGATAGATAGATAGATAGATAGATAGATAGATAGATAGATAGATAGATAGATAGATAGATAGATAGATAGATAGATAGATAGATAGATACTTTATTAATCCCCGTAGGGAAATTCACACTTCTAGCAGTATCCTTGTGTTGAAAATAAAATGATAATAAAATAAAATAAATAGAATACATAGATACCCAATATAATGTGTTGATATAGAGTATTCAAATAGTGCTACATAAAATACACACTGTAATAGAAATAGGTTAATAAACAAATGTGGGGGTGGGGTTTAATTTGAGCTTTTACTCCCCTGGGTGGAGTTAAAGAGCCTCATGGCACGAGGAAGAAATGATCTCCTCAGTCCGTCTGTGGAACAAGACTGTAACATGTAATTATACCACCATTTTTTTTCCTGGAAATAAAAACTTTTTTAAATTTCGGTTTGAATTACTTTAAAAATATCGATACTACGAATGTGTTATATATTCTTTATCCTCTGCAAAGAATAGAATAAAAACTTATGGTGCCACGTGTGGCCTAGGCAGGAAGAGCAGAACAATGGCCTCAATGTAGTGACAAAAAACGTGTTTTTGTTGAATTATTCCTGATAAATATCATTTGGTTTTATAAATCCCTCTATGAGATAGAAATTCCAGCTGCACCACACTGTCTCTCCACCAGGATGCAGGATTGCTCTTCTTGCTTTCAATTAGCAGCAATTGAGCTCCATTCCGTTCTATGTCCCTCCCCAGGAGCCCCAGCCGGACAGCCCATTGCCCCCGACGCCCCTCCTCGGACCTGCCGCCCTGCCCGACCCCCTGCCCATACCCTTGACTCCTGTAGCCCCCTGTCTCCCATCCCACCCCCACTGGCCTGGCAAGGACAGGGTGGGCATCCATGACTTCAACTTCCTCATGGTGCTTGGAAAGGGAAGTTTCGGAAAGGTGAGTTTTTTCCCCCCAGAAGTAGTGCAGTGGTCTCCTGTTGCATCACCCCCTACCCCCCACCCTAGGCCCACTTACCTCTGCCTGAAACAAGGTAGTGATGGAAATTCTGGCTCTTTTGAGAGGACTGGCTCTTTGGGCTCGGTTCACTAGGAAGAGCTGACTTTTTCGGCTTCCAAACGGCTCTTCGGATCGTTTTTGCTGCCTCAATCCATACCATTAACAATTATTATGCACAAAATGACTTAAACAAAGGGGAAAAAATAAAGAAAAAAATAACAAAGAGAAGCAAAAGAAAAAAAAACTTTAAACTTTAAAAATAAGAAAAGAAAGAAGCAAGGAAAAAAAAGGAAAAAATATAGGGGAAAGAGCAGACAGAAAAACGAAGAGAAGAAAACAGCTTAGAAATTAAAAAAAAAAAAATTACCAAAAAGAAAAAAACGAAAAAATATAAGAAAACAGCCTGGAAAAACGATTAAGAAGAAAAAAAATGGAAAATAAAACACAAAAAGAAGAAAAAGGAAAAAAAACACAAAAAGAAGTAAAAATACAGGGGGAGTGATTTCAAACGTGTCAAGCAGTTCTTGTATTTAAAAATGAGAGTGGTGATATTAAGAAATGACCGTGTCAAATTGAGTCCAAATACAAACCCAAATCCCAAAAAGATTTTTAAAAAAAAGAAGAGTTTTTAAAGAGGCATCTAAATACATGTGCATCAAAAGGGGCTTAAAAGAGGCTGCAGTGATGATTTCAGCCAGAAGATAGCGCCAGCAAGTTGAATATTTTGAAGTTACGTACACTACCTTGAACAAATTTCAAGTCACCAACACAGAATCAAGGGGTTAAAAAAATGCATATTGACCAATCGCAAGAGGGTAAAAAGCGTCTCAAAAGAAACCTGATCTGGCTTGGTGGGTAGCTGGTGTTCTAACGCAATGTCTTACCATCTTGAGATGTCCTACCTTGGGCTTATCCGACAGCGCCAAAATAATTTTCTTTCTAATCAAGTAAAACGAGCAACAATGAAATTTAGAATTTTTGCAAACACAACTTTTATTCTCGATATAAAAATTAAAATTGGGAACGTAACAACACTTCACACAGCCAAACAGCATTAGGCCAGACCTGCTGCACTGCTATCCCCTTTTCTCCCAAAACCGCTTCAGTCCCCTTCCCGGACCTGATAACAATCTACGACGTACCCGCTGGTGATCACCATTTCTTTGTGCTTTTTTGACTAAGTCTGATTTATTCTATGAATCTTTTCAAGTAATGGGCTGCTAAAATACTAGCTGTTGCCAACACTTCGCAGTTTGTTTTGGGTGATTGATTTTTGCGCCCGCCCACCAGCATGACTGTCAGCATACACCAGCCAATCACAGGTGCGTACACGGGGTCTAACAACCACCCAACACACACAAACACACATATCCTGACCCCATGATAGCATTTCCTGTGTGCTGTCCGCTGCATATCACAATGCACGATACGTCGATATCAATGACAATTAAGACAGTTGAGTCAAGTCAAGTCATTTTTATTTGTATAGCCCTTAATCACAAAGAGTCTCAAAGGGCTGCACAGGTCATTTCACAGACTATTATTTCAGACTATTATTACACCATCCCCTGATCTGAAACCAACATGAGGGCAAGGAAAAACTCAAAAACCTCAAGATGAGGCAAATGAAGAAACCTTGAGAAGGGACCGCACATGAGGTAATCCCTCTTCTAGGAAGACCAGGCTGCAATGGATGTTGCAATAACAAATAATACAAAAATATTATTAACAGGAAATAGCGGTCATTGATATGCTATAGAGTAGAGGTGTGTTTT
This sequence comes from Urocampus carinirostris, assembly GCF_059441175.1. Taxonomy (NCBI): domain Eukaryota; kingdom Metazoa; phylum Chordata; class Actinopteri; order Syngnathiformes; family Syngnathidae; genus Urocampus; species Urocampus carinirostris. Next base: position 49,481,182 of record NC_142350.1, on the reverse strand, counting down.
AAGCTTAGATTTAAACATTTCCACTGAGGTTGCAGATCGGATCTCAGGGGGAAGAGCATTCCACAGCTCTCGAACCTGCGGAACACTTCTTGGCTCTTGGGATCACCAGTACACCAGCGCTTTCAGAACGAAGGCTTCGGACCGGAATATAGGGGGAAATCCAATCTGAAAGATATGAGGGAGCAAGTCCATGTATGATTTTGTATAATACCAAGAGAACCTTGAAATCACATCTTACGCTAACAGGGAGACAATGTAGGTTAGCTAAAATCGGCGTAATGTGATCGGACTTTCTTGTCCTAGTTAAAAGCCTCGCTGCAGCATTTTATACCAGCTGAAGACTCTTGATGGACTTAATTCAATTCAGAACTGCGATAAGTAAACTGCGATACAGTGAGGGATTACTGGAGTGCCGTTACATCGCCCCACCACCAATTATTAATTCAAGTGTACGTCTTTTGTGCTGTCAGCAGCCATGAGCTCAGGACAACAAATTCTCTTCCTTGGGGGGCTCCTTCCAGGGGAGCCTGCACTCTCCATTTTTTGCTTCCATTCACCCCTCCTATTGCATTGAAGATGATGAGAGTGGCGTTTTGAGTCCTGGTGCCCGGCCTACAGCTCCCTTGTGCGGTTTCATAACTGTCAGATGAGAGTCATAACACGAGACTAGAGAAATAGAGCTCAACTTACATAAGATGGTTGTTTGAAGGTACAGTGTGTAATATTTGACCACTAGATTTCTCTGTATGGTGTTGTGCAACCAAAAACGAGATCTAAATGCAGAGAGAAGTATACAAACTATAGAGACTCAAAAAAAGTTGTTTCCCCTCACTTTTTTGCTTCAGATTGCTCTATGTGCTTGGCTGGCGTTGCTGGCTGTGTACAGTTTTTCTGTGGGTTTTTTGCTCTGAAAATGCTGGTCTACGAGTGATCCCAAGAGCAAGGAAGAGATCTGCACATTCGTGAGCGTTCTCACTGAGATTCGATCTGCAACCTTTGTGAAACTGTTGAAATCTAGGCTTAAAACACACTTATATTCTTTAGCTTATGAATGATCTATTCATGTTAACGATATCTGTGTACTGTTTTTAATGCTAAATCCATTGCACCTGGTCATCCTTTTTATTTTATTTTTTTATATTATACTAGAATTGTTTTAATTATGCAACATCCATTGCAGCCTGGTCATCGTGGAAAGGGGGATTACCTCATGTGTGGCCTTTTTTCAAGGTTTCTTCAATTTCCTTATGCTCAGGTTTTTGAGTTTTTCCTTGCCCTCATGCAGGTTTTAGATCAGGGGACAGTGTAATAATAGTCTGTAGTTTGTAATAGTCTGTGGTCTGTGCAGCCCTTTGAGACTCCTTGTGATTAAGGGTGTCACAAATAAACAGGACTTGACTTGACTTAGCTTCTCACAAAAAAGAAAAGGGAAAAAAGGGGGGGAAAGAGAGAAAAACATGAAAAAACAAAGGCAAAAAGAACAAGAGAATAAAAGAAATAAAAGAAAAGAGAAAAAAAGCTATGTAAAAAATGAAGAGAAAAAAAGAAGGAACAGAAGGGAAAAATACATTTGAAAAAAAGTAAGTGTAAAAAAGAAGTAAAAATAGAAATAATCCTTTAAATGAGCACAAATTATTTTACAGTGGAACATTTTATTTTTAGAAAAAAAGAATAAAATTATGCGCAAAGCAAAAAAAAAATTAAAAAAAGGTTTTGATGGCAGCCTTGGCAGCAAGATGTTGGCCAATCTTGTCTGCTCCCTCTGGGTGAAGATCATCTTATGTCAAATAAATGCTACCTCTTACTATTTTAAATATCACGATTACATGATATTGATATAAATAACAGGGGAAAAAAAGTATATGCACTACTGTTTTTGTGTTTTTTTAAACATTTTTTTAACTCCAGGAGTCGCTTAATGATACACACTGTCCCTTTAGGGAGGGGTGATGTAGGAGCCCACTCCCCTGCACACGGACAGTAAAGAGGATTACTGTGACGCGGGAAGCGTCAACATGGCCAAAAGGAAATGGGATAACAAGCACCAAAGGGAAGAAGGGCGGGATTTTCAAACCTTCCGATGCTGTGACCAATTTCATTTGATTAAAAGAGAAAATACCATTATATACTGGGTGAGAATCGGACATTTTTTTTCAATTGACTCTTGGTATAGCAGTGAATATTACACGCTACACAATCGATTAATTTGAGCAAGCTCTTCAACTTCAAATGAAATGTAATGAAAGAATGTCGATACATATTTGCTCATTTCCATATTCGCCAAAAGTTTTCCCTCTGTTTTTCTGCTCCCCTGATTCAACTTTTTACTTTTACCCAATCCATGCATAACGCCCATTTTTTTTACTAATCAAGAACTCAATTTGTGTGCGCCGTATACACGTGGTTTTATAGTATTTGTGCGATGATTGATCGGTCGAAAAATATTGCTGACCACTATTCCAAAACATTGGATGCAACTGTAATTGAACCCGGGTTGCGGCGGTAAAAGCGTTGAATCTTACCCAAATGAACGCCAGTAATATTCTTACTCACCAACACATACCACTTTATGTGTTGGTCTTGGTCTTTTATCCTCTTAAAAACGCCTACAATTTTCTTTTCAAATCTAACACTTTTTAATATTTAAAAACAAAAAACAAACATTCTTGCCTAGACTAGTATTTTAGTATACCTCTGCTTTATATGTATATATATATATATATATATATATATATATATATATATATATATATATATATATATATATATATAAAATCACACTTTATTTATTTACAGTACCAGAGACGAATGTTAGAGAATACAGAATTTGAGTCGTTCAAAAATAATTCATGTTTCAATATTTTACTGTAATTAGAAAAATATAAAAAATATAATATATACTTAAAATATCAATGATAATCAATGATGATCAAACTATAATTCATTCATACTTTTTTCTTTCTCCACGTTTCAAAAAGTCCACTTTAAACCATTAAAAATAAATATACAATAAAATAATTAAATGTTTTAGTCAGATTAGAAGAAAAATATATCAAAATTACTATTTGAAATAAGCTTAAAAATTTAAAAATTAGAACTAAAAAAAATAATTTCACTACTACATTAATTTTTTTAATATATATTTTTAATACATATTATTAATTGATTAACCTTACTTGTTTCCCTCTGTTAAACTGCTTTATATTTTATTTAAAATTAACATAAATACATTAATTAAATTTAAGTATTAAATAATAGATTAAAAATGTATTAATCTAGTAATTAGGTCATGTATTTACTATCCATGCCCCACACTGCCAAAAGTACGCCTAATATTTTTTAGAATAAGAATGAACCCCAAAACAAGGTTTTATTGTGAAATAAGTGAGACGAGGCAAATAATTAATAATAACAAAATTCCGGAAAAGAAATATGTGTTTTTTAATTCTATAATAACCTATACTTTTCTTGGACAATATCTCTGTATTATTTGTGATTGCAACATCCTTTGCTGTCTAGTAATCCTGAAAGGGGGATGCCACGTTTCTTCATTTTCCTCATGTTGAGGTTTTTGAGTTTTTCCTTGCCCTCATGTTGGTTCCAGATCAGGGGATGGTGTCATAATAGTCTGAAAAAATAGTCTGTGTAATAACCTGTGACGCCCTTTGAGACTCTTTGTGATTAAGGGCTATACAAATAAAAATGACTTGACTTAACTTAATATTTTTCAGCAAAAGTTTTTTTTTCGATTTTCTGAAACAAGGATTACGGCAATTCCCTCCTCTACGGTTTATCTCAAAAGTCCCTCCATAAACTTCAGCTGGTCCATAACTCTGCTGCACGCATCATCACCAAAACAAGCTCTCGCCATCACATCGCCCTGTCCTTCAGGAACTCCACTGGCTCCCAAACTACCATAGATCAATTACAAAATCCTGCTCTACACCTACATGGTCATTCATAAACTTGCCCCTACCTGCCCTACCTCCTTCACACTGCCACGCCATCCCGCACCCTCGGCTCGTCTTCCTCCCTCCATCTCACTATACCCCTTGCCCGTCTCAGCTCCACGGGAAGCAGAGCTTTCAGTCTCTCTGCCCCCAAGCTCTGGGAACTCATTGCCGCCTGACCTCCGAAATTCTGCGACCCTGTCCACCTTCAAATCCGGACACAAAACTCACCTCTTCAGACTTGCTTTTTCTTGACCTTCTGCCTCACATACCGCCCACTTTTACTCTAATGCAGGGGTGTCAATCTCATTTTAACTCGGGGGCCACCCGATAGAACAAACATTCTGTCGGGGGCCGGACTAGTAGATTGAAGAGAAAGAAAAAGAGAGAAAAAAACAAAAGAAAGAAGGAGGGAAAAGGAGAGAGGGCAGGACAAATTGAGAGAGGGAGAGAGCGTGAGAAACAAAAGAGATAAAAAGAGAAGTCGTGAGAGAGGAGGAAAGAAAGGGAGCGAAAGAAAAAAATCCAAAGAGAAATAGAAAGACAAAAGGAGAGAGAAAAGAGAAAAGGAAGCGCGAAGGGTAGGAGGAGAGAAAGACAAAAGAGAGAAAAGGAAGTTAGACTAAAGAAGTTAAAAAGACACAGAGAAAGAGACAAAGAGCAACAAAGGAAGAGATAAAGAGAGACAGAGAGTGAAAGCGACAGAGACAGAGAGTGGGAGAAAAGGGGTGGAAAAGAGGGAGAGAGAGAGAGAGCGAGAGAGAGAGAGAGAGAGAGAGAGAGAAAGAGAGAGAGAGAGAAAGAAATATAAGTACAGTGTCTTTGTTTGAGGCACCTTTCTTTGGCAACATCAAGTTGACATATTTCAACCTGAAGCTTGTTTTTCTCTTGCGCTTCTCTGAGTGTTTGACACCTGTGCTCTAATGTGTTCTGCTTGCTATTTATTACTTGCTTGTTTTACTCTTGCTTTATTGTTGTGTCCCACTGTATGAACAGCGACTTTGGGTGTCCTGAAAGGCGCTTCGAAATACAATGTTTTATTATTATTATTAAGGGTGAAAATATAATAAATTGTAATAATTTTAAAAAGGTGAAAAAAGGATGCTATGGATACAATGTTGAATGGTCTTAGATCCGATACACTGAACTCCAAAACAAAAACAAAATCAAACGAAAAAAAGACTTTGAGAGAAAAGGTGATATGGTTTCTTTCAGGTGCTTCTGGCGGAGGAGCGAGGGAGCGATCGTCTCGTTGCGGTGAAGGTCCTGAAGAAGGACGTCCTCTTCCAGGATGAGGACACGGAGAGCGCCCTGGTGGAGAGGAGGGTCCTCGCCCTACAAATGCGACCACATTTTCTCACGTCCCTCTACTGCGCTTTCCAGACTGAGGTGGGGCCTCTGCCATTGGCTTGTTTGTCGATCAAAATTCCATAGAGCTTTTATAACACAGTCGAAAATTTCGAAGGTCATGAAAAGAAAGCTTTCGTTGCTGCTTGTTGTCGTCATTTCGTATCTTCGTGTGCCAGAATCATAACTAAAAACGCCAGTGATTGTAAATTTTACAGGATCTCACTCCTGTGCTTAATTGCAATAAAGCCAAAAGCTTGGACCGGGGCTCTCATCAAAAATGCTCAGCTTCATATCAGCTAAGAGTGTAACTGTCAGAACGATGCCCGGATGTAATAAGAGACTTTTGAGTTACATTCAAACTCATTTATTAAAGAAAAGCAAGCGCATTGAAAAAAGGGAAAATTGCGTTCTTAGATTGCAATGAAATAATCCCACAGACTGAAGCGTGAGCCTTTTTCTTATACTGTTTCATCGATTTCTGATTGCAGGATAGAATAAAACACGTGCACGTAAGTGCATTCTGATTGGTTTAGGCAGGAATCAAATATTTAAATGCACTGTATGATGTTGGTCACTAGATGGCGTGAGAGTATAATATATGATACATCACAGGACTTTATTGTTTGCACATAGATAAGAGTCTTAGGAAAATTACCAGTGGTCTCCGAGTTGTAGAGACATTTGGCTTGGGAAGCTCCTGCTCCTGTCCTTGGATTGTTTGGGTTAGCCGAAAAGAGTTCTGTGCACCTGTTTGATAACAGACGGGAAGTCCACCAGTTGCCTCCAAATAGTAGAGACAAAGTTCCCCGGGCTTGGGAAGTCCATGCTGTTGTCCTTGGAGGCGCTCGCTCCAGGAAACAACTCGAAAACGCAACTGCAAAACTATTGAGTAAATACAAATGTATAAAGATATAAAATATAGTTTCTGTCTATTTCTCTTTACGTGTCTATTTTCTACCCTACTCTACGTGTCTCTCTACCTCCCTCTCTATTTCTTTCTCTCTCTCTCTATCTTCCTGTATCTTTGTATCTTTCTGTCTCTCTCTCTGTCTCTCTCTGTCTCTCTCTGTCTCTCTCTCTCTCTCTCTCTCTCTCTCTCTCTCTCTCTCTCACTCTACCTCTCTTTTGGTCCATCTCTCTCTCTCAACCTCTCTCTCTGTCTCTCTCTCTCGCTCACTCACTCACTCACTCACTCACTCACTCACTCACTCACTCACTCACTCACTCACTCACTCACTCACTCACTCACTCACTCACTCACTCACTCACTCACTCTCTTTAACTCTTTATCCCTCTCTCTATTTCTCTTTACATCTCTATTTCTACCCTCTCTACCTGTCTCTCTACCTCCCTCTCTATCTCTTTCTCTCTCTTTCTATCTTCGTATCTTTCTCTCTCTCTCTCTGTCTCTCTCTGTCTCTCTCTCTCTCTCTCTCTCTCTCTCTCTCTCACTCCACCGCTTTTTTTTCCATCTCTCTCTCTCTCTCGCTTTTGCTCTCTCTCTCTCTCTCTATCTCTCTCTCCCTCTCTCTCTCCCTCACTCTCTCTTTCTCTCTCTTGCTGGCTCGCTCGCTTTTTTTTTTAAATGAAGGTATTTTGTTTCTGTCCTGTGCAAGGTAAATTTAGCCCTGAATGGTGTATTATTCATTTGTAATTCACATTTACTCTTATTACCATTTAATACAACGAACACGATTACTTGCCCTTGACAGTTATTGACGTCTGAATAGACCTACTGTTCAATTGTTCTGGCATTGGAACATTTCAATTCTTAGTGTTTGCTTTGTTTTTTTTCTTTTGCAGGACCGCCTTTACTACGTGATGGAGTACGTCAACGGCGGCGACCTGATGTTCCACATCCAAATCGTGGGCAAGTTCAAAGAGCCTCACGCCGCGTACGTTCCGTTATTTTTCCGGGCAAATTTTTCAAATGTAACGGGCCGGAGGAGGGTCTCGCGCCTCTCACTAATCTGTCTTTCCCATCCGCGTCGTCTTATAATCTTTAATCGATCGTCGGAAGTAATTCATGGCCTGTTCCTCCATTTTCATTTGCCTTTCATCATCCCGCCAGCTCTTTTCTTTTGATTTACTTTTTAGCTATCTCTCTGTCTCGTTCACACTCTCTCTCTCGTTGCAGGTTTTACGCTGCTGAGATTGCAGTGGGCCTCTTCTTCCTGCACAGCAAAGGGATCATCTACAGGTAAAAGATGATTGATGTCACGTTCTGGGGCAGGGAGGTGGGGTCGTTTCTCTGCAGTGCAGAGACTGAAGCCGTATTGCTTTTGTTTTATGGCGCAAAACCCTCTTTTAAACCCCTTGTCTATATCTTAAAACGACCCCTAATAGTCTAGAACAGAGGTCTCCAACGTCGTGCCCCCTTGGGACAGTTGAGTTGCCCGTGGTCCTTTTCTGAGAATAGTTCTCCATTGCTAGGTCATTGTGATTTTCTATTGAAAGGATTTATTTAGTGGTTGGCTGGGGCTATTTAACCTGGTAATAACATAGTAATAACATACTAAGTTGTTATATTAGCATTTGTAATAGATAAATTACAGTTCATTGGCTTCATGGATCAAACAATGTTATTAAAGTATTGATAATGATTTCAAGGAATTGGTTAAGAGAGTAGAACAAGAATTTATTCATGTATTTAACAGATGTATTCATTCATAATTCTATGGATTCATTTTACATGAAAAACCAAAAACGAAATTGCAACGAATGGGTTTTATTGAGCAGATGAACAAACAATGTAATCTTTTTATTAGTTACATGGCTTCATTTTCAGCTTTGTAGCTAGAATATAGCTAACTTTTTACATTTCTTGCATGCTATCTAGATAACATTTTTTGCTAGTTATCAAGGTAAATGTCGGCCTCCTTTTCGAGCTAGCTTTATTTAGCGATCCATTTAGCTATTTAGTTGGCTTATTATGTTTTTAGCTAGCAAGCTATATAGCTTCTTTAGTTTTTTACCTGTGTACCTTTCTAGATAAGTATCAAACTGTCTTTTTAGCTATTTAGCAAGCATCTAGCTAAGTTGAAATTTCAGAAATTCATATCCAACTGAGTGCCCCTTGCACTAATTAGTAACAAAAAGTAGCTCTCGGCTTGAAAAAGGTCGGAGACCCTTGGTCTAAAAATACTTGATTCATTTAAATAAAGCATTATTGATTCCATATAATGATCAAATCACGTGTACTCATAATCATGACTCTTTAGAAACATGTACTATACTACATAACTTAAAGAAGCTAACATGTTTGGCCGCCATCTTAATACTATGGTGGCCCGATCGACCATTTTGCCAAGCTAGCTTGCATGAGATAGTCGTCGACTCCTGTCAATCAAGCATCTTCCACTTTTTAAACTGTTCCTATCTTTAGCCGCTCATGTTAGACACCAGGTTGCAGGTTATGGCTCACTACTAGCCACTATTATTGTTTTTAGCTGCTCCTGCTTTGTCCTTTAGTGTCACTCGACCTTCCACAGCATGTCATGCAGAAGCTGCTGCTTCTTAGTCCTTCAGTGTCATTTGCTTTCCAGAGCTGGTCATCATCCAGATGTCACTGAGTCCTGTGTTCCAGGCATCTTTCACTTGTTTCTACTGTTTTCTTCTCTAGCCACTCATGTGAGTCGCTTGTCTGTAGTCTGTGGCTTGCTGATAGCTGCTATTTCTGTTGTTAACTGCTCCTGCTGCATCCTTCTCTGAGTCACTCCCCTTCATCAGCTGACCATGCAAACGATCGTCCCCGAGTCCACTGATTTAAGCATCTTAAATTTTTTCAGCTGTTTTCTTTTCTAGCCAATCACTTTGCCATATATGTTAAGTTTCAAAAATGGGAAATCGACGAGATTATTATTATTATTATTATTATTATTATTATTATTATTATTATTATTATTATTATTATTTGAAAAGACAACAATAAAATTCGTTTTTCTATCTACTTTATTGTTATTTTATGTTTACATGTGATTATTACAATGTTTAATTTTTCAAAATTTTCTGGTGTTCTTTAACATAGTCATATGTAGCCCTCTTATTCGTCTGCTGCTTTCGAGAGAATGAGATCATGTGGGGTTCGAGATTGTGATTGCCGAGTCTCGATCAAAGTTTTTTCCGGTGCAGAACGGCAAAAAAGACGATGATAAAGACTATGGATAATTCGGCTACATTTTAATCGGCAAAACTTCGTTCACATAAAAATTTTGGCGACCAAATTTAAAAAGAAAAAAAAAACTTTTTTAGAAATCGGTAGATGTTGCTCTCAGATCGGTAGGCAGGAGGATCGTAGCCAAAGCGGTAGTCTCCCGACCAAATCGGGAGACTTAACAGGTGTGCTTCGCTGCAGGCTACAGCTCACTGCTAGCTGCTGTTCTTGTTGTTAGCTGCTTCTGTTTTGTCATTTTGTTGACTTGCTATCCTTAGCAGGTTGCAGAGTGCAGTGATTCAGGCACCTGGTACTTGTCATGTCCAACATTCCTTCCCAATGTCTTCTTTCCCAGCGACTCGTGTCAGCCACTTTGCTGCAGGCTTTGGATCAACACTTAGTTGCTATTCTTACTGGAGATAAAAGTCTGATTTGTTCTTTAGTGTCACCCGCCTTCTACATCTACTCATGCAAGGGAACGTCGCAGGAATCCGAGATTTTTGGTCTCCCAATCTTTTAGTGGCCTTTTTTTGTTGCTAAAGTTAGTTACTTACACCAACTCTGGCCAACTTCAGCCATTTGCTCTTTCCAGACGCTTCTTGTGGATCCAGCTCGCTAGGTATTTCGCATTTTCTGTCAGGGGATTAACTTTAGCTTTCATGTCCCGCCGCTGGCTTAATTTCATCCTTGCTTGCGGGAAAATATGGAAGTTGGCTTGTTAATTTTGCCAAGTGATATCTTTCGGGCTTCTGTATGTGAGTCTCACACGCTGTCATTTTCAAGCTGCTCTGTGGCATCACTCAAAACAATTCATTTTCTTATTTTCTGCAGAGATCTGAAGCTAGACAACGTGTTGCTGGACAGCCAAGGCCATATTAAAATTGCCGACTTCGGCATGTGTAGGGAGGGGATGTTTGAGGGGGACACCACGAATACCTTCTGCGGCACCCCGGACTACATTGCCCCTGAGGTAGGCCCACCCCTGACTTAGATCTTTGAAACTCCAACAAAAGGAACATTTCTGGTCTCAAGAACTGTGAAAAGAATCTGGTAACATTTTCAGAAATGCTACAGACTTCAAAATGTCTCGTTGGAAAAATTGGGGGGTAGAAAGATGGTAAAATTAAAATAAAAACAATAGAAAATTTTGAGAAATTATACAACTGTAATGGAGTTTTACTTAAGGATTCTGGGAGTGTTTTTAGTTAGATTTCGTGTCAAGACACCCCCAATAGTGCGAGCAAAATCGATCAACATGCAGCTTTTTGGCACTCCTTAGTGGCTCCCTGGCGCTTTTTCAACAAACCATGGCCCCAACAACCTCTGTCAAGTAGAATGCTACACCAAGCCCTGCAATGGGCCATTATGCTTGTTTAATTCTTTTATTTTTTTTTAAGCATGTGAGTTAAGAACCCCATTATACAAAAAAATAGTTTTAAAAAAGGGACCAAGTGGGTTAAGGATTTAAACATTTAGACTAAAGTGGTGCCTCTTGCTGTATTGAAATATTTATTGTATTTATTATTATCATTATTGTTTTTATTTTTATTTTATTATTATTAATAACAATTATTATAACAATATTGTATTTGTAATATTTTATACTGTATCAATATGTATTATAATGTAGAATTCCTATTTAATTGTTTAATATTTGAACAATAAATATTTAAAAAGTGATGCTTTGTACTATTATTATGTTATATGTGTACTAATCTATATACATTGTGTAAATGTGTATTTTAGTGTATTTATTATTTTAATTTAATTCTTTAATCATTTAAAAAGAGAGTCAAGGTCCCCTTTTAGACAAAATAAGTGCTTTCCCATCATCTTGTTACATTCTGACCACGGAAATTTGTTAAAGTGGATTTTTTTTGGGGGGGGTATTTTGTTTTGGGTTGTTGAGCTTTATTTCTTATGATTATGGTGATTTGGCATTTTTCGCATAGATATTTAAAAATTATTTTTTTATTATTTCATTATTTTTATTCCTATTTATTCTTTCAAATTTTGTGCAGGTATCTAGTGACATCCTTACCAGGGAATGTTGTTGAAGTGAGTTAAAGAGGATTTTGTTTTTACTTGGAAAAAAAAGTAGTTGAGCTTTATTTTTCCCGATTATAGTGATGATTTTGCTTATTTTTCCTCCCGGTCTCCTCCTTTCACCTGCAAACCTTTTGCTGCAGTCCCCCTTGTGGCTCCCCTGTGACCTTGTCAGCGTTTTCTCAGCCATTAAGCTGATTCAATTAGCAGCGCTTGGGAAAAAAGGGAGCCGTCCTTGTCTCGTCGTTTGCGCACCACGCTCGTGACAGATAAAGTGTGAGAACAGCGCTCATAGTATCGTAAACGGATCTCAAGCGCAAATAGAATCTGGCCCGCATTCAAAAAAACAAAGAAATAAATCAAAAGGGAGAACATGACTCGTGGTACGTGTCTTTGATAAACACGCCAGCCTCCCGAGTATCGACGCTCTTATGTAAACACTCATTGATCCCGCTGCGTTTGACATTTGAGTTGCGATACAATAAATACCCCCCAGGGGGCTGTGCGCTTGTTCCCTTGTGATACACACACAGGGAAAATACATTTTCATACTAGTGGTATGAGTACTCTATGTATCAAGGACTACTTCGTGCCCCAGTGGGTAATATCTGTTGCGTCTAATGTGAACAAAAACCAGTGCCACCCAGCGCAGAGTAGCAGCAAGATGCTAGACGAACATGGCGGCAACTTCTAGGTCCCACTACATAAAAGTAATCCAAAATTCTTGACTTATGATTACTTTTTATATATTTCATGTTTGGTGTGATAGTTCATGTATTCGTGCCTTGTGATCAAATCAATGTTTTGTTTCTTTACTGAATGAAAGTTTTTTTATACCACTGGCACTAGATATTGCTCACTGCCCATTTAAGTACTGTATCAATATCAGTCTGGAAAAATGAGCATCAATAAATTTAGTCATTACAATACAACAAATAAAAACAATAATAAGAAAAATAACGACAACATGGATTGTTATCATTTTCGATACCACATTTTAAGACTGGTACCGATACAATAATCTTGTATCATTGATATCTATACCAGGTACTGATACAGTTACCATGAAAAATGGATAGTTTAAATCATATATTTTATTAGATTGACAATATCTGACACTCATTGTTATCCTGCTCTTTGACTTTTTCATTTTTCCACAATTTTTGACAAAAGAAGGTGATTTGACTTTAAGTGTGTACCTTTTTGATCCTCGTTTTCAGATCGTGGCATATCAGCCCTACGACAAAGCAGTTGACTGGTGGTCTTATGGCGTCTTGCTCTACGAAATGCTGGCAGGACAGGTAAAGTCAAAAATAGTACATTTATAAGTTATTTCTGAGTGAAGACATAACATATTTTGTCTCATCTCATCTCATTAGCCGTACCGCTTATCCTCATTAGGGTTGCGGGGGGGGCTGGAGCCCATCCCAGTCATCTTCAGGCAGTGGGCAGGGGACACCCTGAACTGGTTGCCAGCCAATCGCAGGGCACACAGGGACAGACAACTCATTCGCTCATTCACACCTAGGGACAATTTGGACCGGCCAATTCACCTGAAATGCATGTCTTTGGAATGTGGGAGGAAACCGGAGTGCCCGGAGGAAACCCACGCAAGCACGGGGAGAACATACAAACCCCGCACAGAAAGTCTGGAGCTGGAGTTGAACCCACGACAGGTTCCCATGATTTGTTTTGTTTTTAATTAAGTTGATTAATTCCATTGTGAAAAAGTATGAATGTTTTGCTCGTTTAAGGAATTGAATTCTTATTTCTAATTTATTTTAAACTTATTTTCATAGTATGCTAGAAATAAATAAGTTAGACGAGTGAGGTACAGATCAATTTGCTCGTTTTAAAGCCCGATTTTTTTATAATTTGAGCAATAGATGGCACTGTATTGTCTAATGCGAAGGAAATCCAGTACCGAGAGCACAGCGTAGCGGCAAAATGCAAACATGGTGACTACTTCTAGGTAGGGATTCCACTGAGTAAACGAAATTTTAGGGAAAAAAATTAGGAAAAATAACATTGGTATGATTATGCATGAATTTTTGGCTTTTTTTTTTTTTTGCTGAATACATTTTTGGTACCACTAGAAGGTACTAAATATTACACACTGTCCCTTTAAATATTCTAGTTGATTTTATAATATATATAATATTTTTTTTGTTAAATATAATTAGGATAAATAGTTTTTTTTTTAAATTCACATGAATATGATAAAGACGCTCCCCTACTTACGACCATTAGACTAATGCAAAATGTTAGATGAGAACATTTCGAAACATATCTGGACATGCACCGTTTCCCGAGTACAGGACATTACTGTATTGCTTCTTTCCGCCACTACATTCTGTACTGTATCTCTGGCGCACTAAGAACTTTGATGTTTTAACTGTTTAATATCTCATGCATCCATTCAATATGCTTGGTGTTAAGTGTAAAGAAGAGGCTAGCCATTTCATTTGAAATCAAAGTGGAATAAAGAAGCTTGATGTGGTTGAGAAAACGGTCGGAATGCTTTTTTTTCGGCCACTTTTTATCGTGGAGGAGAACCTCTTGAAGCGCATCTTCCAAAAGTAAATTACACTTAACTTTTTTTTATCTTTATAGAGCATATTATTTTATGAAATGTTTATTATTTTTTTAGTACAGAACAATACAGGTTACTCATACAAGCCTTAAACACACTTATATAAACCTTAACCAAAATAGCACTGAAGCAACTTACGAACAAATTCAACTTACAAACGATCGTCCGGATATCCTTCGTAAGTCGGCCAGCGTCTGATGTTTAAAAAGTAGTCATGAAAATATGTTTTTTTCTTCATCCCAATGGTACTTCGGTAGCAACAACAGGCAAGTGTCTTAAAAATGAATAGAAATAATCCTGCGTTGTTTTGTCAATGAATTTACTTCAATTTTTCCCCCTAGCAATCTTTCAACATCATCAAAACTATATTTAAATGATGAATACAAATCTTTAAAATGAAGTGGTTTTTTTTCTGCAGCCAACTGTTTATTTTTATTATTATTTTCCTCTCAATTCTTTTTATTCATTTTCTTTTTCTTAGCCGCCTTTCGATGGCATCGACGAGGAGGAGCTTTTCCAGTCCATCATGGAACAGAGCGTTTCCTACCCCAAGAGTCTTTCTCGTGAAGCGGTGGCCATCTGCAAGGGGGTGCGTGCACATGCAATAAATACATCGTCAATAAACGTGCATACCAACTCATTTTCATGATACCTATGTACCGTATTTTTGGGGGGGACTATAGACCTTTTCACAGCTTGCTAGTGACGTCACAGTCGAAGCTAGAGGCATAACAATATTCAGCGCTAGTCAAAACACTGAAGACACCAAGCCTTCGTTTCTGCTTGTTCTGTGTTAAAATTGTGTCATGTTGTGGGTTTGGGCGCCAGAATCTGAGCAAAAAAACGTTAGCGATCGCAAATTGAAGTTTTTACAGAATCCCAGCGGACACTCTTCATCAAAGAAAAAATAAGAGAGTTCTGGTTAAATGCATTAAGGCGAAAAGATTGGACAGAGGCACTCATTAAAAATGCTCAGGTTTGAAGTGCACTCTTCCTGTCAGCTCAGTGAAATTAAATGCTTATGATTGTTGCTATCGAGTCTATTTTACTTATTATATTATCTTGGAATTTTCTAAACTTCGAGTGATATAGGATAACAGGCTAACGTCATTTTGGTGATACAAAACCATATTTTAAGGGTACGTTTGCTGTAGTATTGTTTCGCTCTGGCTTTTTGCCTCCGCTAAACCCCGCCCACTGGATACGTCACAACGTTTACAAACATCCATCCATCTATTCTCTGGACCGCTTGTCCTCTTCAGGGTTTCGGGGGTGCTGGAGCCCATCCCAGCTGTTTTTGGTCAGTGGTCAGGGGACACCCTGAACTGACATATAACTCACTCATTCACATCTAGGAACGATTTGGACCAGCCAATTAACATGACATGCATGTTTTTGGGAGGAAAACGCAGGCACAGGGAGAACATGCAAACTTCACACGGGGAGGCCACAGTAGCTGGACTTGAACCCTGAACCTCTGCACCCTGGGGCTGCGCACGAACCACTCTTTCACCGTGCTGCCCTATGTTCAAAAGCATAATAACCTAAAAACTCCAAATTGGCCAAAAATTTGAACGTGTGACTTATAAACTGGTGCATATTATATGCAGATAAAATCGGAAATGCGTTACCAAGTTTTTGCAATTATTGATCAGTCGATACTTTTTATCGCTGACATTTGCATAGCAATGTTGGCAATGGGAATCGAACCAGATAGCAATGGTAAGTGCACAGATTTCTAACAACCAAGCCACTAGGGGCATGGATGGTTGTTCACAATTGTATAACTTTGAATTCAACTTGAATCAAACTTGGATAGCGGGGTGGAGTGCGCCGGTTCCCATCTTCTAACTAGACCTTATACATACCGACGACACATAAAAAGGCATTAGGTCTTATCTCATTATCACACTATTTTTAGTCATGGTACCAGATATGTTATAGTAGAGAGGATGTTGTTTTACTTTTTCTTAGCTCAAACTAAGCATTGTAAGTGACAAACATCTACGTGAAGCCATGCATGTATTTAAAAATTTCAGGACCACCAAAATGCTGTTCCCTTCAATCAGAATGACTGAAATACTCCCCACTATGCCTATATTGTCATTCAGTTCAAAACTTGTGCCCTTTCAAGGACCACTTTAATGTCTGAAGTAATTCTCGAGGCCCCTCTTAATAACAACATCAACTAAACTAACTAAAAATACTGTGATGACGAGATAAGACCAAATGCCTTTTCATGAGTCATCTGCATCCCTTGGGTTCCAGTAGATGGATCTGATGCACTCAAAGTTGTGATATGGGTTTGATTCCTGTTACATTCAAAGCTATGCAGTAGTATGCAATCGTGATCAGGTATATATTCTGACTGATCAATCAATACGCAAATACGACACTTTTTTAGTTTTTGTGCTTTACAGTCTGGAAAATCCGGCACATAAAGTGATTTATTTTGATATAATGGACACAATTATAATCAGATGCACTTTCTGCAATATCTATCATAAAAAAAGTGAGCATCCTTAAATGTGACATTATTTTTTTGTGTTTTTAAGTTACTCACCAAGCATCCCGCCAAGCGTCTGGGCGGCGGGGAGGATGCGGAACGGGAGATAAGGGAGCATCCTTTCTTTCGCTGGATGGATTGGGACCGTTTGGAGAGACTGGAAATCCCGCCACCCTTCATCCCCAGAACAGTCAGTCCTGCTCCCTTTATATCAAATTCATCTATTCAAATTCAGTTGTTCAAGTATTTTTGTTGCAATTATTACAATACATGTAGATGTTACCTTCCCTTTTAGGCCAATCAGACGTCTGTTTTTGTGTTACCATGTCAATCTTCTTCTGCTTGAAAAGTCAGCTGCACTCGTGCCTCCACAATCCATTATCCCTGCTCGCATATGGACTAGCAGTGCACACTTTTGTTATGCTTTATGGCTCTTTTTTGCCGTCATTTCCGCATGGAATGAATTGCACTTGTGTGGCTATGATCTCTCATCCCCAATCCCATATTTCAGCGAGCAGTGACCGGTCCATTATCCCTGCTCAACTATTCCTTTTTTTTAACTGAGAGCAGGGGCCATTATAGCCCTTTGTTCTTTCGGTTCAGGATACTGATGCGTCCCATTGTGGCCCGCCTAAAATGAACTTCACTACTTTGGCAGAGGTCCATTGTCTCCAGTCGACTATTACTGAGAGCAGAGGCCGGCATAGTGATTTGTTTTTTTTGGGGGTTCAGGCTAATGAAGTGTGCCGTTGTGGCCCGCCTTAAATGAACTGCTTTATTTTGGCAGAGGTCCATTATCCCCAGTTGACTATTGTTGGGACCTGGGGCGGGGAGAGCAAATCTGTGTCATGCGTGGTGGCATTGATCCTTTTGCCTCAAACAACCAGCTCCCTTGCAGCAGCAATTCACTACCCGGCCGAACTCACTGAGAACACGGGTCGGCAGGGCGCATTTTTTCGGTTCAGGCTGCTTAAGGTTACGTTTTGGTTCCCATTAACCGAGATAGTCAAGTCAAGTCATGTTCATTTGCATAGTCCTTATTTATAAGAAGTCTTAAAGGGCTGTACAGACTCCATACTACCATTACACGAGCCTCTGATCCGAAACTCACATCAGGGCAGAGAAAAACTCAAAACCTATGCATGAGGAAATGAAGAAACCTCGAGAAGGGGCTGCAAATGAGGTAATCCCCCCAGGATGACCAGGCTACAATAGATGCTGCAATTTCATTAATAGACAATACAAAGACATCATCAACATTTAATAAAAGAGAACAGAATGTCTGGTTGCTAGCTTCCTGATGTCAACATCATTCATAAGCTATTAAATAGAAGTGTGTTTTAAGTTTAGACTTAAACTCTTCCACTGAGGTTGCAGATTGGACCTCAGAGGGCAGAGCATTCCATAGCACCGGGGCCCAAACAAAAAAGCGCTTTTAAACCTGTGGATTTCCTCTTGACCCTTGGGATCACTGTGGAAAAGTAAAGCAGAAATCAGGTTTCCTGATAGTCGCTCTCGTTTCAACAGCTCGCCACTTTTATTGATAGGTGCAGACAAATCTGCTAGTCAGCAAATTGCACCTTTCAGCTGGAAATCCCGTGGTTTCCCGCGACTCCTCAAGAGGGCGTAGGCTGGCCAAACGATGCATTTTTTTCCCTTTCAAAAATGGCGCCTTTATTCTGCTTGGTAAGGGGCCGGTCACACAGACATTAGCGGCTGAATCACGGCCAGAAATTTCTGCCTTTGAGGCGGACGCTATTGGACGTATTGAGATCGCCATTCAGACGAGATACAGCGGTGCTTAACACGAGGTCGGAAATTCGCGCGCGGGTGGCAGCGCGAAACTGTTTGGCGCTGCTCAATTCCTCAGAGCGCGGGTACACAGCCTTTCACGAGCGTATTGAGGCTGAATCACGGCCAGAAATTTCTGGCCGTGAAGAAGATGCTGTTGGGCGCTGTTGGACGTTAAGAGACCGCCATATAGACGAGATAGAGCAGTGCTTTACTCGCGGTCGGAAATTTTCACGTGGTTGGCCGCGCTCAAAACTTTTGAGCTGCTCAAAAGTTTGAGCACGTGTTAAACAGCGTGCCGCACACGTGGTCAACACGAGGAAATGACGCGGAAATGACGCGGAACGACGTGCTCTGGCCGCGGCCAGGGCTTGCTTACACATGGGTAGGACGGGAAATTTCAGCGGATAATCGTGGGTGGAGCATGGTAATAGATAGTTCTGCGCCTGTATCACGGTGTTATTACGTGAAATTAGCGTGTTACGCGTGTGACAGTCAAACGCCTTTCTCCACGTATAAACAGCGCGAATGCCAAGCACACGTCAGTTGTGCTCGTGACGTCAAGGGGGTGAACATGGATCCCCGTCAGCGTAGTTTCTCTTCATTTCGAATAAATCTTTCGGTGCATTCGCAATGGTCGCAGCAAGGCTTTAATGCTAGGACCTTAGCTTGGCCTTTTGGCTGAGAGTAAGAGTCCCGGCTCCTAAGCTTTGCAGCGTATTATGAACTGATCGATAATGGATAATGAATAAAGAAGATAGACCAATAACCCTTAACCCCCCGTCAACGTAGTGACCTCCTCTTAATCCATTTTTATTTCCTGACATTTCTTTTCAAGATAATAAAATAAAAATGATGCCATAGTTTGAAATCTTGATCTTCACCGGACTGTGTCTTGTGCGGTTATGATTTCTACAGCACGGTGCCGAGATTTGCATCCCCTCGCTACTACAACCACGTTTACCTCGTTTTATCTCACTTTTAGGGAATGTAATGGCGAACATATAACCAAAACCACTTCGTCTTGCATTTGTTGGAAATGTAATACAACTTAAACCATTCTGTCTTTGTTTTTGTTGTGAACGTAAATCCTCCCCCCCTCGCGTGAACACGCATTCTGCTGCGCTTCCAACTAAAGCGATCGTATCCTATATAAAACGCTTATTAAAACTATAAAGCTAGCAAATTATAACAATTGGGAGATCCTAGTCTATATAACGCGTTTATTTAAACAATAAAGTGCGATCGTATTCTACAAAATGCGTTTGTTAACGTGGATGAAAAAGTCACGCGAGGGGGTGGGGCAGTGTTGGTGTTGCGTAGGAGTCGGATTTGGGCACAACACCGGCTCGGGAGCTTTTATACCCGTGGTCCACACGAGAAAATGATGCAGAAATGACACGACGAGGAAGCGGAACAGTCGCCGGCGTCTGTTTTGCGGGCATACCACCGATGAACAGCGGGTTGGCCAGTTTTGCGCGTTTTCCATCCCGGGCAACCACGGGCAAAAAAAACCCGCAAAATTTTAGCCGTGATTCAGCCACAAACGGCTGTGTGACCGGCCCCTAAAGTAACTTAACTTTCATTATCCGTCCTTAGCACCTATGTCAGGCATCCAATCTTTTAGGGCAAAACCAAAACCTCTTTGCACATCAGATTGAAAAATCCAAAGAATTTTTCACAATATTAACTGCAGTTTTCATCTAAAAACCTTGTTAGTACATTTTTATATCGTCTGTGGCGTTATGGACTTAAATAAACAAGAGATAAAAGTCATCCTCTCGTGGCTTTCAACAGGGTGGCCGCAAAGGGGAAAACTTCGACAAATTCTTCACGGCGGCCCCTTCTGTCCTCACCCCCTCCGATCCGGACATTCTGGCGGCCGTCAATCAAGAGGACTTCCTGGGATTCTCCTTTGTCAACCCGGAATTTGCACCCTCGCCCCTTACATCAGTCTAAGAAGGAAAAACCAGTAGTCTACTTATATATTGTCACTTCTCTAGCCATTGCTGAAAGAATCGTGTGAGAGTTGTTGGGGAAATCGCGTAGAATTTATTTATTAATATGAATTGACAAGATTTAGTAGATGTTTACAGAAATCTAGAAAGCAGTTGTAAAAAAAAAGTTTTATAGCATTAGAATATATCATAAATGTTGATGCACTGAAAGGTTCCTGACTAAAGAGTTTGTTTTTGTATTTTATAAAAGTATTTAGAAGAGAAACAGTGTAGAACATGATATAATGATGGTCTTTTGCACATACTGTGAGGGATGCAAGAAGTTTACTTTTTGTCTAACAGAAAATTATGTTTATCATGCCAATGCAATGTGGTTGTTTTTATTTATTATTGTTTTTTTGTTAAGTCATTGTTATTGTTAATAATTTAATCACAAATAGTCCAATTCATTTTGTATTTAATTTAGATAATTCTAACATTACAAAATATTTTTTTTAATATTTGAGATTTTTTTGTTTACTTGATTTTTTACATCTCATTTTATTAACCCTAACTTGAATACACATATTATTTTTCTTTGTTTTTCTAAGAAAGTTTGATTCCTTTTTCTTTTTATGTTAATTTGTTGGATTTGTCTTTAAAATATATATTCCTTGTTTAATTTTAATCTACTTTTTGAACGCCTTAGTTCGAACAAATCGGTGTTCGACCAAAACATTCATAATTCTTAGCGTAATCTTTTGTACCGAAGATTACGATAACGCGAACGTACAATTAGCCTGGGTTAGCTTTATGATTCGAAGTAAACATTCAGGGTGTTGGAACTGAGCCCAAAATTCAGGGTGTTGGAACGGAACCCCCTTTCCAATGAAGCACTAGCCACTTGTGGTGCTAAATGACTTGTAAACAACCAGATTTTTTTATTTTTACACGTTCATGTTAGCGTAATCTTTCGTACGGAAGATTACGCTGCTGGAACGTACGATTAGCCTGGGTTAGCTTCTTGTTTACGTTAAACATTCATGGTAAACATTCAGGGTGTTGGAACGGATTAAAACGATTTACATTATTTTTAATGGGAAAATCGATTTCGGTGATTGAACAAATCGGTTCTCGAACAGGGTTCTAGAACGGATTATGGTCGAGAACCGAGGTTCCACTGTATTCACTTTTTTTTATTTACAGTGGAACCTCGGTACTCGAGCATAATCCGTTCCAGAACCCTGTTCGAAAACCGATTTGTTCGATCACCGAAATAATTTTTCCCATTAAAAATAATGTAAATCGTTTTAGTCCGTTCCAACACCCTGAATGTTTACCATGAATGTTTAAGGTAAACTAAACGCTAACCCAGGCTAATCGTACGTTCGCGTTATCGTAATCTTTCGTACGCGTAAAAATAAAAACATCAGGTCGTTTACAAGTCATTCAGCACCCGGGTCTCCACAACAAGTGGTGAGCGGTTCATTGTAAAGGGGGCTCCGTTCCAACACCCTCAATGTTGGGCTACGTTCCAACACCCTGAACGTTTAGCTTGAATGTTTAACGTAAACTTAAAGCTAACCCAGGCTAATCGTACGTTCACGTTATAATAATCTTCCGTACGAAAGATTACGCTAACATGAACGTGTAAAAATAAAAAATAAAGGCTAAAGAAAAGAATTATGAATAGGATTTCTTACCTTTGTGGTGGTCAGCAGAAGGCGCAGGTGAACGGTGGGGAGGAAAATTATTGTTTGGAAGGATGTTCTTTTCTCTTAAAATACCGATCTAATGACACTTGCTTCTGCATTCTTTTTAGCACTTTTCTAAAGTGACTCATGACAGGCATAATTAGGGGCTAAAACACTTTGTACACCTATATTAAAAGCGAAAGCAAAACGAAGCACGTCCGCACGCGATAACAGTTGGTCACGAAAAGAGCAATCTGCACCCGTACGCCGCTCAGCATCGCACCCTAGCGTACGCACTCACGCATTACCGGCCTTCGAACTCCGATTTTTTGACCGAACAGCGAAGCAAGAATTTCTCGAAGTTTTTGGTCAGACTACGATTTGTTCGAACTGAGAGGCGTTCGAAAACCGAGGTTCCACTGTACTTATTTTCATGTTGTGTTTAATTATTTACGCATTGACTGTCATCAATGCATTTAATTTTACGGATATATAATTTTTTTTTGTGTTGGTTTAATTTCCTGGTTTATTTGATATGAGCACAACGTTGTTGCTGTGCTTGGCTTTGCCGGGCATTCTGCTTGGCTAAGGTTGTCGGGACCGTGGTTTCCTGAAAAAGCATTAGGGAGCCACTAGGTTGTGCCAAAGAGCCGTATGCAGCTCTCGAGCCACTTTTACACAAAATCAGATGTTTATGGATTTCTTTGGTATTTGTCAAAAATATTATTGAATGCGTTTATCTTAATTTATTAAAAAAAGTAATTCACAAGAGATTTTATTTTATGTTCTGTTTTGGATGATACAAGCAGAATGGCCCGAGCATTCTCTAGTGTTGTTGTTATTTGTTAATTATTCATTCTTAATATTTTTTTCTCATTTAATTTTTCATTTTTGAAATCTGAAAAGCATTATACCTGGATGGCTTTTTTTCTCAATGTATTTAAATTAAATTTTCTTTTTTTGTTTGTTTGTTTCTTTGCAAAACAAAAAAAATTGAATGCGACGCAGTTTTTCTCCATTTATTTCATTTTTATCATTATTTGTTCTTTTAATATGTTAAAATGTAATTCAGAGTATTTTTTGTTTTAGTTTAAATTTTTAGCAAACTCAAAAAATATATATTATTTTAATCATTTTATTTCAAATTATTTTAATCCAAAGTTCGTTTATATTTTCTGTTGTATATTAGTTTAGTTCCCTTAAAAATAAAATATTGTTCATAGTAATTTTTATTTTATTTTCTATTTTAATCTTCATATTTTTAGTCTAACATGTAACACATTAGTTTTGTTTCTTTTGTTTATTTCACAATGTCATTCATAATTTTATTTTTATTTTACTATGATTATTGTTTTTGCTAAATAATTAAAAAAAGCCATTTTTTTCTTAATTAATTTGTATTTAATTTTCATTCTTATTTTACCTTATATGTGTTTGGTTCCTTCTGTCTTTTAAAAAAATCTCAATCGTACACATGTGTTTTAATATTATTTTCCATTTTTGAAAATGAGAAAAATTAAAATTAAACTGCATATTTCTTTATTTGAATGTAGTTTTACATTTCCTCCCAATGTACACTTTATTAATTTTGTTTTACTTTCTTATTTCCGAATGCACGCAAACTGATTTGTGGTCCTGAGCGCTCACTCGCCCTGTAAAATCCAAATCTCACACATTCACAATCTTTGCACATGAACACACAAAAACACAGGCGCTTGTGAGGTGACCTCACACCTCCCTCAAGCTCTGCCCCGTTTTTTCCGCCAGCTTCACCCTTCCCCACCTCAATCCGGCATCCAATTTTCAGATCCGATTATTTTTATCACGTAGAAGGCACCATTTCTTCGGTGAAAGGATTGAGGTTGGCGTCGGCCAGCGTTACAGAAGCACGCATTCCTAAAACACAATTTTTTGTATCTGCAACAAATACTGTATTTACTGTTCGTACCGTACTTTGTAAAAAAATATGTTTATAAAGTACGGTACTTTTGCTTTCTTTTCACCCCCACATTTTAGTCATCCATGGCCACAATTCTCGTCTGAAGTGAAGTGGATCGTGTCCCGAATAGTGTATTGCCACATTATTTTTAAATTTATAAATTGACTGTACAGAAAATACTTGTTTTAAAAAGAAAAACGTTTATAAAATAAAACACTTTAATTTATTAAGCAAATGCTTGAGTCAGTAAATGGAGTTTGTTCTTTTGTTTTTTATGTATAAAATTTTATGTATAATTGAGTATTTAATAAATAAATAAATAAAGGTTTCTACTTTGCAGGCTTTGACTATCGCGGTATCTTTTGGGAACACAAGCCCCAGCGAAAAAACAAGGAATACTGTACTGCAAAGCGTTACTAATGAAATTTTGTAATTCTATTGTCACTACTATTTCGTGCATTACAACGTTGCTCCACTACTTTATAAATACAGATCATTAATCATTGTGTCCGCTGACTTTGGACGACTCTTGTTTCGCTTATGTCGTTCCACTGTCATGGTTTTGTGCCTGCAGTCCCTCTCTTTCTCCAACAGATGGCAACATTGCCCTATTTTCCAGTCTCCTGCTACCAATCAGACAATTAGCAACCTCTATCGTAAATACTCTGGGCTCCCACCTCACACTGCTGAAGCGGTTTGATTTCTGAAGTCGTTCACTGGTCAGGACAACAAGCTTCTTCTCCCATGACTTTCTTCTTCAGTTCCCTCCTTTTTTAAAGTTCATTCACTCCAAGATCTACCACTCCAGCTATCTTTTTAAAGGTACCCCCAAATTTCCCTTTCAAGATGATGGCAACCCTAAGAGCCCTCTCAAGTTTTCCCTCTCAAGTTTTCCCTCTCAAGTTTCCCTCTCAGGTTACCCTCCCAGGGTTCTATTCCAAGTCTCCCCTCCTCAGCAGTCCCCTCCTTGTCCAAAGATCTTCCTCACCGGCTATCTTCTAAAAGGTACTCCCAAATCTTCTTTTCCAGACCTTCACCTCCCCAAGACCATCTTACCAAGTTTCCCTTCCTTGGCAGTCTCCTTCTCGGCAGTCCCGTCCCAAAACCATACTCACCATCCATCTTAAAGGTACTCCCAACTCATTTTTTTAAAGATTTTGCCACACCAAGATTATCTCAAGTTTCCTCTCCTCAGCAGTCCCAGTTCCTCTCTCCCTGATCTATAGCGAATTCCTTTTTTGTCTAGTGAATAAATGCTCCCTATTGGGGTTTGATCACATCCGTTTTACGTCTCATTGTGTCCCGGAATTGGGTCTGTCCGACATCCTGTGACACACACCCCTTGATTAATGGGTGGAAATATCTGAAGGGCACAGAGTACGAGATACCTGAATTCCTCCTCATGTAGATATTCTCCTTACGCTACATTCTTGCATCTAAGCCAATTTTACAACTATAAAATTAAACACTTGTATGAGCATAGTTGGTTGTTTGTCACCAGTAGTGTATGATAAGCAACGTGTGGGGAGGGGGTTGAGGCTTATACAGGAACAACAAACCAACTGGACATCAATGGGACGAATGTGAGCACAGAATTTATGATAAAGGCATACTCATCACCACTACCGCATCCAGAAAAAATCCGCTTCCTTGAAATGCAAGTGGAATAAGAAAACTTGATGCGGTTGAGAAAATGGTCGGAACGCTTTTTTTCGGCCACGTTTTACCACGGAGGAGGACTTCTTGAAGCGCATCTTCCAAAAGTAAGTTAAATTTAGCTTTTTTTTCTTTATAGAGTATATTATTTTATTAGATGTTTATTTCTCACTACAAAACAATCAAGGTTACTTATACAAGCCTTAAACATACTTGTATAAACCTTAAAAATACAAAATATAGCAATGAAGCAACTTACGAACAAATTCAACTTCTCGTTTGTAAGTAAGGCAGCCTCTGTACTAAGTTTTAACTTGAGAGTTACTTTTAGGGTCACGTCCTACTTTTTCAGCAACCTGGGGGGGGTGTCACTAAGTTACTTTTTAATAGAGTAACTGTAACTAAATGCCATTTTTTTTTTTGTAATGCGCCCAACACTGGCATCAGCAAGCTAGCTGAGTTTGTTCTGCCACGATGACGTCCCTGCATCTCATCGATGCGCTGTAATTAAAAAAAGGAAGCGGTTCAATACAGCCAGCAAATAATTGCATCAACTGTCATGGTCGCTATCAGAGAGCCTGCAGGTGGCAGGGTGGAAATTTCTCTGGACGTTTAGTCTATATCCTTCATAAAGTTCTCTTTGACAGGGGTTTCGAACTAATTTTTACTGGTGGCCACATCAGCGTAATGGCTGTCTTGAAAGGGCCTGATGTAACTTTGTTGTTGTTGTTGTCATATATTCTGAATACCCATTACAAGTACTGGAAGGCTCCCTGATTATTGTCAAACAATTTCTCAAAACAAAAACATGTAAAATAGAAAAGAAATGAGGAAGCGACATCAACCAGAAAACAAAGGAAGAGAAAACCAAATAGATATTCAAAAACAAGTGAGCAGAAGCGAAGCTTATAAGCTCTCACTCCTTTACAAAACAAAAACAAATATATATGTATATACACATACATACGTAGATACACATACACACGTGCATATATATACACTGACATACATACATACACAAAGGCTACATACATGCATTTACACTCATACAAACCTATATACATATTCTCACTTAGATACATATATATTCATATCTTAAAAATGTAACTAAATGCAATTGGTGTGTGAAATAAATGTCCTTCATGTAAAGTAACTCTAAATTAATTCAAGTCACAAACATTATCGTTGAATATATAACGTTATAAACTAAATATATATCATATCATCTCATCTCATTAGCTGCACCGCTTATCCTCAGTAGGGTTGCGGGGGTGCTGGAGCCCATCCCAGCAATCACTGGGCAGTGGTCAGGGGTCACCCTGACTGGGTTGCCAGCAGGGCACACAGGGACAGACAACTTGCTCGCTCATTCACACCTAGGGACAATTTGGACCGGCCAATCCACCTGAAATGCATGTCTTTGGAATGTGGGAGGAAACGGGCACTATATTTATATATGGGAAATGAAGTTTTTGGTCCAAGAACTCTTTTGATCCGTTTACTTTTAGACGCTCAGACATTTTAAGCTCTTGCACCCACAGATTAGGTGGGCTACATTTGAATCATGGGTCGTGAGTTTGACATCTGTGGTGTACAAGTTTTTATCAGGAGGCCTTGCAAAAGTATTACCCCCTGATCCCAGGTTCTTGAAAAGAAACCTTCTGATAAAAGCATTCTGCTATCGCCAAAATATCTTTTTTTCTGCAAAAGAAACCCCAATATTAATAATTCATAAGAAATAAATCAACCAATCGGTACATAATATATAATAAAATATTTATAACAAACTTGGCTCGAAAGAAAAACTCACCAAGTTATATGCAAAGTGCATCAATTGTCCTTTGAGTGTTAAAATGAATCAATTTAAATAAAATATTTTGGCATTACATTGCTAATATGATAAAAAGCTCATTTAAAGTATTTGACGTGTATGCACTTCTGTTAGGTCTATTACCTTACATTTCGTATTCAAACACAAAATAATATAGACAAAACGACCAACATTTCTCATGAGTAGATGCTTCAAAGTCAAAGCCTGATTCACATCTGACTAGAACTGCAACAGCTCCCCTATTTTATTGTGAACAGTTGGGTCACAGATTCGATGCACAGGGAGAGTTTATCATGGCCAGAGGACACCATAAATCATCAAACAGACCATTGTAAAACAAGAAACATCAAACAGAACAGAGAAAAGTAAAAATGACAATGCAGCAGCTTCCCTTCTGAGGCAAATGGTTGAGTGGTTCACAAGGTGATAACTCTTTGAAGCAAGGACAACATTTCACTCAACTGTTGGAACTTTGTATAATGAAGACAATTCTATTCCCCATTCTAATATTGTAGTATATGAATAATAAATGCATTTACAATCATCCCATCAACCACAGCTAGTAGCTAGCTAATCATTAGCATGTGAATTTGTCCCCAATTTTGTGCCCTGCCCAATTAGTTAACATAGGTTGGACTTACATTTAGGTTTCGTATTACAGCGGGGCCACAAACTATCATCAGCGAGTTTTAGAATCCTGCTTTAGTGAAATTGATAGCGGTACAAGATATCATCAAACAGTTTCCCATGCAGAAATTGTCACGCGCATCTGACACTATCCACCTATCTTCCTTTCGTGCATGTATCAATTGTGACAGGAAACGTGAAGAAGAGTAAAGAGCAGCTGCAAAACTGCGGCAAAACAAAACAGCTTGCCGCCTTATCGCCTCTCTTTCACAACAGCCCCCCACCCCTCTCGAAAGAAGCCACCTCCTACTTTCACACATATGCGCTAAAGTGCAAACTCAAGCACGTCCAGACACGAGATGCTGACCTCTCCTTTTACTGTTCTACTGTACTTGCCAAAGCAGCAAAAGCCTCTCTCGAGTATCTCGTGTCTCCCCCTCTCCCCTTTTTCAGCACCACTCATGAGACTAATACCCCCTTAGAGATACTAACAAGTTGACCTTCACGTTAAAATCTCATCAAGTTCTCCCCTTTGTCTGCTTTGCCCAACTCTTGTCCCGTCCTGTCCTGTATGTGTCCTTCATCCCTTTATCGTCCTTCCTGTCTCATTACCGACTGCTTTTTGTTCTTTTGATCAACCTATCAAAAGGTGTTTTGTTTGTTTCTTTAATCTCTTCATTTCTCTCCTTTATATACATGCATACATAGTACAGTAGGCGCCTGGGATAAAACATTAATCTGCTCTGAAATGGATGTCTCAGGGCGAAATGGACATATGGCAAAGGATAGAAACGTATAGTTGACTTGCGATGTCTTCCAAACCCCCCGTAACGCAGATATTAACCTTCTAATAATAAAACAGTAAATAAATACTACGTGTATGTAATATACGTGCATAGGATTAAATGTCTTAAATAGCTTTCAACAGCACTAGTTTTTGTATACTAGCGGATGTTGTTCCATTCACATTTCTAAGAGGAAGTAATGGACGGATATAATGTATTTTTTGGACTATAAGACGCACCTAAGAACCCCAAATTGGCCAGAAATTTGAAAATGCGCCCCATAATATGGTTCGCCATCTGAAAATAAATGCATAGTTATAATTAAATGATACCACATGTGGTAACTTTTCTGCCCTTGAGAAACATCTTTCAGTGCCCTCTTGTGGTTAACATGTTAATTGTTTATTGCTAATGTGAAACAAAAGAGAAGCGCAGAACTTGGACGGAAGCTCAGACGGCAACTTTCTGTAGGTATAAAATGTATTGTGATTGCTTGAATGAGGTTTTTTTTTGTAATATTTTGTACAAAATTACCTACTTTTGTTTACACTTTGAGTGGTTAAACCAGATGTGATAACACAAATTTATGTTGTATTAAATGAATGATTTTAATTTAAATGTTCATATTTGAATGCAACCATAGTACTTAATGTAGTTTTTAGTTCCATGTGCCTTATAGTCCAGTGAGCCTCATATATGAAAAAATACATCACAAAATACTGGAGGTGCGTCTCATGAATCGGTGTGCCTTGTAGTGCAGAAAGTACGGTAGTTACCGAATGCAATTACGCTTGTATGGTTTTTGTGTATTATTTGACTACTAGATATCACTGTATAGTGTAGTAAAACCGAATAGCGTCCTAAATAGCACAGAGAATCATGCAAAGTACAGACATTCAAATAGAATAGAATAGAATAGAATAGAATAGAATAGAATAGAATAGAATATGCCTATATTATCATTGTTACAAAATGGGTTGAACATATTGTGACAACGAAATTGGACGTGGTACTCAAGTTCATATTTTACTGTGAGGATAAAAAACAATTTAAAGGATATAAAAATATAATTTACACAATATTTACACAAGAAAGTGTGGGCAGAAGATATATAAATTGGGTGATAACTTACAGTATGTGATCGTAACATTGACGAAATTTCCCAAAAATATTTTAGATGTGAATTATATACGGTAGGGAGAATATCTCCATATGGAGAAACTCAGCGTGCTCATACTTTGTGCTTGAGACAGCACCGCCATAGCTGTATTTACTAGTACTTTGTTGGTAAACATAAACACGGCCATCTTGCAGGGATTCTAGTTTGTGAATGGATGTGACAATGTGAATCGTGCAGAATTGATAGGACATTGTAAAGCACAACCTGCACAAATGAAGTAGACTGTAACACACCATGAAGTTACAATGATATTTTATTACCAACGCATTAGTAATTACTTTCAAAAAAATGAGGCTACACAATGATAAATGCAGTATAAGCAAAAATTATGGTCACTTTTCTTTTTTCTTTGTGGCCCAGTACCAAATGACTAATGGCTCAGTAGTGGTTGCTGGCTACTGCTGTAAAGCCTCGATAGACAAACTGAGAAGGCCCAACGTTACCATCCTGGATCAGCACTTAAAGTCAAAGCAAGTCATGTTTATTTATGACATCCTTAATCACAAGGTGTCTCAAAGGGCTGCACACACCACTCACCACTGATTTTTGCAACTACAGACTATTATGACACCATCCCCTGATCTAAAACCTACATGAGGGCAAGGAAAAACTCAAAAACCTCAGCAAGAAGGAAATAAGGAACATTTGAGAAGGGACCGCACATGGTAATCCCCCTTTAGGATGAACAGGATGTCATGATTTCCGATGTGAATCACTTGTGCCCGCTCATTTGGCGCCAACCGCTGCGGGCTCTGATTGACTCCCTGTCCCTATGTAAACCCAGTCCTGTCACTCTCCTGTTGTCAGTCCGTCTGCGAACCTCTGTTGATACAGGGCAAACCTTTTTTGACCGTGACTCCCGCCTGTCCCGTTTTTGATCCCGTTTGTTTCCGGCTACGACCCGTTTTGATCCTGACCACGTCTCCTTCCCTGTACCGGCTTATGACCCATTTTTGATCCCGACTACGTCTACTCTCCCGTCCTGGCTTAGGACTCGTTTTTACTCTCCCTGACCCGGCTACCAACCTGTTTTTCCGTCCCTGACATCGCCATTGCTCGCTACGGAAGATCCTCTTCCGTATTCGGATAACCATCTGAGTGCGAGGGCGACTTGCCTCCCGCATCCAGGGAACACCGGATCGTGGGCGCAACCCTTCCTCTTTCTTTCAATAAAACTGGTGTTAAACATTACGCTATTGGGTCCTGATTCCGTTCTGGTCGTGACACAGGATGCAATGGATGTTGCATTAAAAAACAATGAAATTAAAAATGAAATACAAAAACAATTAATATGAAATGAAATGAATGAGGCAGCACGGCGGCGCAGTGGTTAGGGCATGTGCGGCACAGTTCAAGTCATGGGAACCTCCTGCGTGGGTTCAAATCCAGCTCCAGACTTCCTGTGCGGAGTTTGTATGTTCTCCCCGTGCTTGCGTGGGTTTCCTCCGGGCACTCCGGTTTCCTCCCACGTTCCAAAAACATGCATTTCAGGTGAATTGGCCGGTCTAAATTGTCCCTAGGTGTGAATGAGCGAGTGAGTTGTCTGTCCCCGTGTGCCCTGCGATTGGCTGGCAACCAGTTCAGGGTGTCCCTTGCCCACTGCCCGATGATTGCTGGGATGGGCTCCAGCACCCCCGCGACCCTACTGAGGATAAGCGGTGCAGCTAATGAGATAAAATGAATGAAATGATCTGCACTTATTAACGCTTTTCAAGTCAAGACTTCCCAAAGCGCTTTACATTGTGCTTCACATTTCCCGATAGCGGCCGTGCAGCCATGTGAGGCGCTAACCTGGTTATTGGGGGTATTAGGGGTTCAGTGTCTTACCCAAGGACACTTCGACATGTAACACGGAGGAGCCGGGATTCGAACTGCGATCTCTTGCCGCCCCTAATATATCATATAAAATTAAAAAATAAAATAAAAAAGATGATCAGGTTTCAATGGATGTATCGTTAAGATACAATACACAGATATAAAAATGCCCACCCCCCCCCAAAAAAAATAAAAAAACAAACATTATCACAAAATAAAACACAATACGAAACAAGATACAAGTATTTTTTTAAAAGCACTTTTTTCTAATAGTTCATGCATTCTTGTTTATTTTTTAATCAATATTTTATGTTTTATAAATGAGTTTTTTTTACCACTAAGGCACGCTTGAAAAAATTCCTTTAAACCCATGGCTTGAGGGCCAAATGTGGCCCTGCACTTGAAGACCTGCAAGAGTTTAAGAATTGTCTAAAAAAATGGTCAAGAGAGCTTTGACCACAATCGATACTCGTCTTGATAAAAAAAAAGTGATAGGACGAAGACTTGAAAAGAAAATCAATGTACCGTAATAAATTTTTGAATAAAACTACTCATGCCGACACAACATTATGCAAAGAGTGAATGATTCTGCAGAATGAATGACACACGCTGGAGGCTTGAAACCGGCAGCATTGACGTGTACTGCAGCTGCAGCACCCTCCCAAGCATCCCCCCTTTCCACTACATGCATACAGCTCATTGCTCACTGTCCTCCGTGACGCAACGCTCATTTCTTTTCTATTTCTGTCCCTCGTCCTCGTCCCCCGTGACACTCGAGGTCGGAGGGCGCCGAGGACTTTTGATACGGTTTCTAAAAATGAGATGATTCTCTTATCTGAGTTCTAAAAATAGAGCGAGGGACCTCTTGGGAACTCTGGTGGGGGGAAGGGTGAGAAAGGAGGACTAAAAGAGGGATAAGGAGACTCGGGAAAGATCGATGAAAGACGGGGGTGAGAAGGAGGACAGAGGACGAGACGATTGGATGACAGAGAGTTGAGAAACGATGTGAAGAGAAGTTGTCAGAATCCAAGATCTTTGCTCCATGTCTAACAGAAAAACATTGCTTTGGCGCCCTCTTGTGGTTATGTTATCAAGTCAATATCAAATAACAACGGAAAATGTCTTGATCACGGGACGCCGGAGACTTGATTTAAATCCAGCCTGGAAAAACTCGAAAATGAATTTATCGAAATATTCACAGACTAAAGGAAAAGATTCTAAAAGTTGGAGCACAAGACAGAAAAGTAATTCCTGAGAAAAAGAGACTGAATCCAAGAAGGAGTTATTAAAACAATTAAACGAGGGGGCGGGGAGGGGGTGAAATAGAAAAGTAACTTACAACCCCCCCCTCCCAAAACGTAAACACTATCAGAAAAATATTAAACATAATCATATTTTTTATACAAACTCAATAATTCACTTTAATATTTTAAAGAAATAAAGCAAGCGAAAACAACAAACTACATCCTTCTTCTTTTCTTTGTCGTCCATCCATAACTTGCTTGTCATCATACTGCCTCCCACAGGTCAGTTCTGGGACTACAATTGTTTAAAACCAACTACGTGACGCAAAACATAAAAAACAAAATTTTCACCTAGTTATTTCAAATGAAAAAATAGGCATGATTGAGAATTGTTTTTAAACGAAGTGGAAAAAATAGGAATACAATGCAAAGACTAGCAGTCTAGCCATGTCAGGCTCGTTACCACACTGCCTCCCACAGGTTGGTCAGAATACTGCTTTTTTTTTAAATAAACCTAATAGATCAACTTAATGATTTAAACTAAAACTTAAAGATAAGTAAAAAGTAACTTACAATTGCAACAAACAAATGCAATCGCGACTATTTATTCTAGATTACATGGACTACACTTCTTTCTTCTTCTTTTCCCTTAATTCTGCGTGGCATGTGTTACCACACTGCCTCTCACAGGCCAGTCCAACTACTACAGTTTATTTAATAAAAACAAATATGTATCTTAAATAATTTTAATAAAATAGACATGGTTTGAAAATATTTAGAAAATACATCAAATTGAACAAAACAAATACAATTGACTGTTTATTTCTTTTTTCCCTGCAGTCTGTGCGGCACGTGGACCACACTGCCTCCCACAGGTCAATCACGGTTCAACAACTAAATAGTTCACCTAATTATTTCAAAGAAAAAAATAATATAAAAATCCAAACAAAATAAATTAAAATTAAAAGAAATCATTCATTGCAGACTGGGCATTCTTCTTCCTTTTACTGCATGTTACCACACTGCCCCCTACAGGTCAGTCCCAGTACTACAAATTTCATAATGTATAGCCAACAACATACTACAAACCAAATAGTAGTTCCCCTTAATAATTCAAATGAAAAGTGACATTATTTAGTAACCTTAAACAAATACATAGAATGTAAACGACATTTTTTTTGTTCCCCTGCATGTTACCACACTGCCCCCACAGGTCAATCCTGATACTACTAAATCGTTCAACTAAGTAATTGTTGAAGAAACAAAACGTGATTTAAAATTCTTTACAAAACAAAACAAATACACTGTACACTGTTCATTCTTCTTCTTTACTCTTTATGTTAGCACGCTGCTCCTTACAGGTCAGTTCAGGTACTACAAATTACATAGTTATAGCCAACTACATACTACAAACCAAGTAGTAGTTCCCCTTAACATTTCAAATGAAAAGTAACATTATTTAGTAACCTTGAACAAATTTAATGTACACAACATTAGACTTTTCCCTGCATGTTACCACACTGCTTCCCACAGGTCAGTTCTGGTATTACAATTGACATTGGAAATAACCACACTCATCTATTTTTTGTCTAATTGAAAATATATATGATAAACGTTATCATCTTTGCAGATGAAATAATCAAAGATTGCAAGCAGCTGATTGGCTCTCTCCTTTCGATTGACGTCACAAGCTTTAGTTCACTTTACGTCACGTGAAGTTGCGCACTCTCATTTTCACACGCGCAAACACGTCACACTCTTTACCATTATAGTGAAAACACAACTACACACACAAAAGAATCTTTGCACTAGTGCACTATTATTCCGTAAACGCAACGTGAGAGGACTCGTGCGCGCTCACATCTTTCCCTCCCTCTCTTTCTCTCTCTCACACATAAGCGCGCACGCGCGCACCGACGCACACACTTTTGAAGCCGAAGTGGCGGGCAGAAGAAGCTCATCCACACCGCAGTGCACGGATGGATCCACGCAGGGGAGACATGAACGCATCGTGGGAGTAAAAAGAAAAAACAAAGAGGGAGAGGACCAGTAAACCACCCTCCGTGCGCGCTCACGTGCGCGTTCGCTGACGTGTGCGCACGACTCAGGTGACAGGGTGAGTAATTCATGTTTTTGTCATCTTTATTGATCATATCGAGGTGCATGTTTTGGGGCAGTCATAATGGAGCCATTCTCATCCTTGTGTGCGCAAGCGCGTGCGTATGTGCTGCGGCGTGCGCACCCAGAAAGAGGAGCGCGTGCGCGTTTTGCGCGTGTGGGGCGATTCACTCACGTGAGGCGCTCCAAACTCCGCTTGAGAGTGAGGGGGGGCGGGGTTATCCTTCGGGAGATGCGCACATATGAGCGCAAAATGCGCACTTTTACAGGACGAGCAATTATAGGGAATTTGCTTATTAGTGATGACGTCATGACACGGACAAGCTGGTTTGATACCATAAAATCTGACTTGATTTTACTTGTTTTTTGTATAAAATCATACTGCACTTCTTGGCAGAGGATAAAGAATCTAGTGGTTTGTATCATTGGCTCTCTCTGCAAAGTTTGATAGCCTGACGAGAGTGGTTACCGTGACGTGATAGCATTAAGCTATCATAATATCTCCAATATGGAAATTGATGAACATTTGGAGTTTTTTGTAACCTGAGGAGTAGTTGTTTCCAAACTATGGCTTCGGGGCCACTAACAGTGGCCTGCATCAGTTACTAAAAATGATCATTTAAAACAACAAGTTTCATAATCTGTACATCTTACATTTGTTAGGAATCTAAGGAGAAAGGTTGCACAAGCTAGGGCTTTATTAACAGCCTGCAGCATGTACTAAGATAATAACTGAAATACAACTTTTTGAAATATCCAAATTTGTACGTTCCCGATTTACAATTTAGACCAGGGGATCCAAACTATGGACAACGGGCCACTAGTGGCCCGCAAGATATAATAAAGATGACAATTTTTCTTGATATTTTTCTTTAAAATAGACAAATATGTCCATTTAATATTTACAATTTAGAATTATTAAAGACCTGAGGATTGGGGGTGTCCAAAAAATGGCCCGTGGGAGACTAGTGGCCCCTCACAATTGTTTATCAGTGGCTTGCATCTTTTACTAAAAATAACAATAAAACTTATTTTATACTCCTCGTTACTAAAAAGAATATATCTAAATGTATACTATTCAAAATTTAACATTTCTAGTAACCTGGGGCCACTAATGATAATGTAACAAAAACATGTTTCGTACTCAGCATAGCTGTTTTAATATATCTAAGTATCTTCATTAACCATTTACAATGTATTTCTTTTTATAATATTCATCATTTTTGGGAGAAAAAAATCTGAAGTTACCTTTGGGGAAACTATTTTGCGTTGTTTACAAACAAAAACAAAATAGAAGTTGGATTTTTGTGTGCTTGGTAAAATAAATCCAGTTTGAAAAAAATGGTTCTACATTGTATCACTCACATTTCTCTTCCTTTGTGGAAAAAGTTTGGAAAGCTTGTCTCCTTCTTGAATGAAAAATACCAGAAAATTGTCCAGAATGTGGGATTATGATGTTATTTGTGCATAGGCTGCCAAACAAGATGGCTGCTGATTGAATGCTGAGCCGGCGCTACGACGGCCCATTATTTCCAAACCAACAATGCTATTAATAAGGAAGAGAGAGAGAGCCAGAAAATCCCAAGTGCCTATAAAACAAACATGCTAACCGAATTACCCTTCGCTACCTTCGCTTAGACCCAATTAAAAGGTCCGATTGTGATGTATCTACAGATTATTCATAAAAGGATTGTCTTTTCCTTGCAGAAATCAACATCACCCTCTGGGGAAAAAAAAATGCTAAAGTTGTGAGGAAGTCGAAAACATAAGCTAGAGGTGTCGATTGATCAATCACGTTGTATGCTAACTTCTTGCTCCTGTTTTTTTTCCTTCTTTCATCCATCTTGGCCTCTTTCTTTCTTCCCCCGGAGAGACTCGGGTGATGTCAGCTTGCAGATTGTGACACAAGGCAGAGATTGAAACCTCTAATCTGTCCGATTCAAGCGTCTCATTCTTTTTCTGGGCCGGGGCCTCGTCTCTAAAGGCAGGAGGGTCCCGTTGGTAACGCGAGGAGTGTCTCACTTTCAATTTAACTTCAATTGCGAATGTTAATCTCTTTAAATGCTGGCTAGTTGGCTTGAAGATTTGAGTGCAAAAATGGTAGACAAGGTTTGCAGGTCTTTATCCTCCTTGCCTAAAACCTACCTACCTACCTACCTATCTATATTGCTCACAAGCTATCTACCTGTCTATTTTGCTAATAAGTTCTATCTATCTATCTATCTATCTATCTATCTATCTATCTATCTATCTATCTATCTATCTATCTATCTATCTATCGATCGATCGATCGATCGATCGATCGATCGATCGATCTATCTATCTATCTATCTATCTATCTATCTATCTATCTATCTATCTATCTATCTATCTATCTATCTATCTATCTATCTATCTATCTATCTATCTATCTATCTATCTCTCCATCCATCTATCTATCTATCTATCTATCTATCTATCTATCTATCTATCTATCTATCTATCTATCTATCTATCTATCTATCTATCTATCTATCTATCTATCTATCTATCTATCTATCTATCTATCTATCTAGCTAGCTAGGTGTGTAAAACATTGACAGATTGTTAGCTATCCGTCTGCCTAACTCTCTACTTAGCGATCTAAAACTGACAGATTACGAGCTATCCCTCCTAATAATTAGCTGTCTATTGAGTTATTTATACGGATTTCAAGCTATCTTAAATATTGAATCATTGCTAGCTATCCTTCTCACCAACTAGTTTCCTAAATATCGATCTAGTAATGTATCCAGCTATATCCAAAATTTTGACACTTGACTAGCAATCCTCGTCTCTAACCATCTTTCCAGTCATTTATCCAGCTTGCAAGATATCTAAATTATTGACCGATTGCTACCATTCTTACTTAACTGGCAATGTAAATATGTTCTTAGTTATGTATTCAGTTATCTAAAACATTGACACTTTCCGTGCAATCCTCCTTACTAACTTGCTAAGTTATGTAAAAAAAAAAAGAAAAAGAAAATGGGTATTTATCCAGTTAACCAGCTATCTAATTTATCAATACATTGCCAGCTATCTTTCTTACTAACTAGCTACCTAACTAACCAGTTATGTATCCAGCTAACTAAAACATTGACAGATCAATAGTGTTGAACATGTTTTTTTGAAAAAGTAACGAGTTATACTTATCCACTATCTTCTTCCAACTTAGTTAGTAACTAAATTACTCTATAATAAAAGTAAGTAGCTACTAGGGAAATTAACTATTTCCGTTACCTTAAAATAAGAATTTGAAATTTTCTGAGTAAATGCGAAACACTGCGGTGACCACTTTGACCTGAGTATACCTGTAAAGATGGGGATTCCTACTTTTCTAGAGAACAGTCTTTTTCAGCTCGGCTCACTAAAAAGAGCCAGCTCCTTCCAAATGACTCTTCATCTTGTTTTTGTTTCTTTAATTCGTAGAGTATATTAGCAATTACTTTGCAACATTATGCACGGAATGACTTACAAAAGGAAAAAAATAGAAACTTTACACAAAAAATGCATATTCACCAATCTCAAGCGAAAAAAGTCGTCTCGAAGGAAACTAGCTGTATATTGGTGGGTTGCCAAATCCCTCTGTTCACTTCCACTTCATAGAGATTTTTCGTTTGTGAACAACACAAGTCAGATGCTGTCAAATATAGGGCTCACATTTAGGCGAATCAGCCATAATGCCTCTTTTCTTTCTGCGCCAATGTAAATCATATATTCGTAATCGCTATCTAACTATACAGTAGTCGCTATTTTGAATGGTGACATGGTCCAAAAAGACGTGCTGTGGACAACTTGGAGGAGAGCTCAACACTGTGCCGCTGAAAATGGTGTCAGGTGTGCCAAGGGGGGCACGCCGCCATTGGGATTCTACAACCAAAGTAACGCACCGCTTTTGGTAACGGCGTCGTAACGAATGAAAAAAATAATGCCACTATGAAACAGCGTTATTTATAACAGCGTAATTCTCAACACTAGCTACCTATCTAATTGTTTTATCCTGCTAATCTGAATCCAAAAAAGGGACATATAGCTAGATACCCGTTAGTTTTATTTAAGTTTCTTTAAAGTCCAGTCAAGTCAAGTCATGTTTATTTGTGAAGCCCTTAATCACAAGGAGTCTCTCAGGGCTGCACAGACCACAGATTATTGCAAACCACAGACAATTATTACACCATCCCTTGATCTAAAATCTACATGAGGGCATGGAAAAACTCAAAAACCTCAACATGAGGACAATGAAGAAACCTTGAGAAGGGACCGCACATGGAGCGCAGGATGACCAGGCCAAAATGGATGTTGTGAACAAACAATATACAGATATTGTCAACAGGAAATATAGGTTATTCATATGCTATAGAAAAGAAGTGTGTTTTAAGACGAGATTTAAACAGTTCCACTGAGGTTGCACAGGACACAAAAAAAACCCAGCACAAACCACTAATTAACAAAAGGGCACAACAAAACCTTTGCAAAAAAACAAACAGAAAAACAAAAAAAGTTGAACAATACAACAATGCTATACAAAAACATGTGGTGTTTAAGTGTCCACCCCTACATTGTTTTCCCTTGCAGGGAAGACATGTTCAAAACCAAAACAAGAAACCAGAACATTACCCCGTAAAGGAATTACAAAACAAGAAAATTACATTTCAAACTTATAATAGTGTCGCTTGTAACTCCTATAGCACGTGAAAACAAAAATAAAAAAACTTTGTAAAACATTTCAGCTACACTTCTTTTTAACTACCTAACAATCTAGTTATCCTGTGTATTCAGCTTACTCAAACATCCAAACCTGGCAAGCTGCAGCTACAGTATTTATTTATTTATTTATCTCGCAGGATGAAACTAGATAAAACATTGACACATCTGTTTGTTTTATGTTTTGTTTATTCTGTTTAAATGTTTTTTTAAGGCTTTTTTTCATTATCATGGCCAGGGGACTGAGCATTAAAATAAACCTACCGGCTAATTTGGGCTTTTTTACGGTTTTTGTGTGTTTTGTTAATTGCAATGTCTACTTTTAAATAAATCAAACATTGTCAGATAGTTATTTAGCTATATTTATAGCTTGTCATCGACGGCGAAAATCATTTTCCGATGTCTCGCCGAGGGTTCTATTCCTGGATCAGACCGAGTATTCAGACTTTGAGAAAATAGAGCTGGAGAGAAGCAACAGAGTTGAGGACATTTATTAAAAAAATCAGACTGCACTCTGTTGGAAGGAGCCCAAGAGGAAGGCCGCGATTGACGTGGATGGATTGTTTTATGAGTGCTCTGCAGGAAA
Source organism: Urocampus carinirostris (assembly GCF_059441175.1). NCBI lineage: Eukaryota > Metazoa > Chordata > Actinopteri > Syngnathiformes > Syngnathidae > Urocampus > Urocampus carinirostris. Next base: position 49,440,656 of record NC_142350.1, on the reverse strand, counting down.
CAGGTCTAAATAGAGTAGAAGCTAGAGCTCTTGTTGGTGATAGGAATGAGTGGAGAGGTGTTGTGAAAGGATACTGGGATGTTTGGACACATTCTAAGGGATGGGCAGGGCACCTGTATGATGCGGGAGGGGTAAACCAGTGTAAGCTGTCGGGCCCTGTTGTTGAACAGAAGAGTGTGTTGTGTCACCCTGACCCGAGTGACATGGCCGCTTCCTTGTGTTCCGTTTCATCTGGCGGGACGAAAGCATGACCAACTTTGGGTGCCAAGGTGCTTGACTTGTTTGGGTGTTTGGGCATTTGGGTTGGTCATGGTCCAAAAATGTTTGTGGGTGTTTTTTGCAATTTTTTTCCCTTCTTTTATTTTCTTTGTTTTTGTATGTGTTTGTCTTACTGTCTGTCACCCCTCTCGAGGTATATGACTAGGGTAGATCGATAGAACTCTGTTCCAATCGATGGGAAGCGCGTCTCCCACCAAGAAAGGCCTCGACAAATGTTTCGGCCCCTCTCTTATAGAAGAAAGGCATGGATTATGCAAGACCTACAAATGAAACTCTCACAAGCTCTCCTGGGAACTCACAAGACAAAAGAGGATCTTAATGAACAAGAGACTTTTGTTAAAACTGGATTTTGATAAGACAAGGCTGACGCATCGGAAGACCTTCGCTGGGAAAGTACTGATATGAAAGGATTCAGCGAGTAAATACTTCATTCAAATATGTGAACGAACATAAGTGCATTTATAACAACTAAATGAGTATTTTATTATTGAAGTAATGCTGTAATGATTAAATGATAAACTTAATATAGCTGGAAAACTCATATTATGGTGACAACATACTCAGTGACCTATTTTCATAATCTAACATTATCTTGCTAGCTATGTGTCTAGCTGAATATTATTTTATTCACCCCCTTAGCTTGCTAGCTAAAACGTGAAAACATTGCAAACTACCTGGTTCGTCAAGTCTTAATATTTTTCGTGCAAATATTGCAAAAATCTCAAATTCGAGACCCCTTTTCTCAAGAGCAACCGCGAAGGGCGCGCCATTCACGCAAATTGGAACTTTAGACGTTTGATCGCTTTGATTTCTGCCCCTTTCGTCGGCTGCCTCTCTTTGTGCCATCAAAGAGATTTTCTTTGTTTCTTTCTTTCTACTTTTGACATTGGCGTTGGGATCTATGTACGCGCTTGCCATTTTTCGAACGACTTTTCTCATGTGGTGCCTTTGCTGCAGCTGCTTTGTAGTTACGCACAAAAAGCCTTCTCGCTGTCGCTTTATGGAACTGTAAACGTGACGACGTCTGTAAAAAGTATCTTTTTATGACGCCATTGCAGGGAACATCATTAGGTACAACAGAAGTGTCTACTAAATTCCTTTTGGTACGTTCATTACAAAATATATTCATCAAAATCCATCCGTTATTTTGTATCTCATCTCATCTCATTAGCTGCACCGCTTATCCTCAGTAGGGTCGCGGGGGTGCTGGAGCCCATCCCAGCAATCATCGGGCAGTGAAATTAGCCCAAGAATCATGTCATCTTTATTTGTGACACCCTTAATTGCAAGGAGTCTCAAAGGGCTGCACAGACCACAGATTATTGCAAACTACAGACTATTATGACACCATCCCCTGATCTAAAACCTACATGAGGGCAAGGAAAAACTCCAAAATCTCAGCGTGAGGTTAATGAAGAAACCTTGACAAGATAATCCCCCTTACAGGATGACCAGGCTGCAATAATACACAGATATTTTTAACATGAAATATAGGTCATTCATAAGATTTAGAATATAAATGTGTTTTAAGCCTAAATTTAAACAGTTCCACTGAGGTTGCAGATTTAAAAAAAAGAATGGTTTTAAATACTTGTCAAGTTATTTGTATTTATATTAGATAACACGAGGCTCAGCAGCACGGCGGGGCAGTGGTTAGTGCATGTGCGGCACGGTTCTGAGGTGATGAAATCGACCTTCCTGTGTGGAGTTTGCGTGTTCTCCCCATGCTTGTGCGGGTTTCCTCAGGGCACTCCGGTTTCCTCCCACATTCCAAAAACATGCATGTCAGGTTAATTGGCCGGTTCAAATTATCCCTAGGTGTGAATGAGCGAGTGAGTTGTCTGTCTCTGTGTGCCCTGCGATTGGCTGGCAACCAGTTCAGGGTGTCCCCTGCCCATTGCCTGAAGATAGCTGGGATGGGCTCCAGCACCCCCGCGACCCTACTGAGGATAAAGCAGTGCAGAAAATTGATGAATGGAAGGATGGAACACGAGGGTCACCTAGAGTAAGCTGCATAATTGTCTGCCATTTTGTTGCTAAGGGTACCTTGGAAAAAAAAAACATTTTTTTTTCTTGAGTACCAGCAGTATACTTAGGTACAAAACATAAGGAACAAAATTTCTTGCCTTGTCAAACCACCATTATTTTTTTTATTTTTACTGTAATTGTCTTGAAAATGTTTTTTTTCTACTTTTTGCAGTATAAATAGCATACCTGTCAACCTGTACGTTTTTGCCATACAAAGTACGTTTATTATGCATTTTAAGACGTGTACGACATACGAGAAAATCTGTACGGAAAAACGCAAATTTGTCAATGATGGGTACCATCTGGTATACACCAACCATCATGAAATGGCAAATCAATCAAGTCAAACGAGTTCGCCGCGGTTTGATGCTACTGTGCGCATGCGTCTGCCGCCTCCGGTTTTATGTGGTAGTTGTGTAATGAAAGGAAGTCCGTCTCTTTTTTGAGAACCGGCTTTTTTGGCTCAACTCATTAAAGAGAGCCGGCTCTCAAACGGCTCACTTGCTTTGATGCATTATATTAAGAATCATTATGTCGTATAAAGAAGTCAAGAAAAAAAGGAAATATAAAATGAGACAATGAAAAAAGACAGGTTTGTGGTTATCCCGTTAATCAGTATATTACCAACAATAATTTAATGCAGAAAATGAATTCATAATTTGAATAAGAAAATGTATTATTCTACTTAATTATATTTGAATGTATTTTTTGCTTTTACATTGAACGTCCAAGCTACTTCATTTTTGAACCTTTTTTTTAATAAACCTCATTCATGTCGAGCAACTCAGTATCTCACAACAAAATGTTAATTAACAATATATATGATATAACGAAACACATGTACAATATAACATGTTAAACTACATGGTTGAAAAAAAATAAGGTGTAAGATTATTTTGTATTCTGTAAGGGAAAATACAACTTTTTGTAAGGGCATGGAGCCCTGGAGGTTGACAGGTATGAAATAGTATATTCTCCAGCCTTTTACACGAGACTACATTGTTCTTCTTATTCCTGCAGTCCATTCCCTGCTTGTTACCACACTGCCCCTACTGGTGAGTCCCAGTACTAAAATTGACAATGTACTTATGCTGAATTCCAGGAAAGTTGGATTTCTCCCGCTCGAACGGTACCGGATCCGACCTCAAAGCCTTCCAAGTCAACGTAAACAGTAAAGATGGCTGATTGCAAAAAGTTCTTTATTTTGGTCTTTAAAAGACATTGGGACTTCCAGCAGACAAGCCTTCTCGCAAGCGCTCAAATTGTGGAGGAAAAACGACAACTGAGGTCAATAGCGTACACTGTAATAGTGTAGATCATGTTTTACCATGTTTGTCCATGGGCAACGTCATTTTGTCGAGGGAAATCAGATTGAAGTACTCAATGAAATCGAGGAAAATATTTCTTCTTTGACTTTACATATAAGACTTCCCGCCTGGAGTCTCATTTTAATGATATTTTCCTAGTCGGAGGTTGGAGAACTCCTACCTCCCACTTTCCTGGAATGCAACATCAGCTTTCTACACAAATTAAAACATAGAATCACATAAATATTTCAAATGAAAACATGGACATGATCTGAACATTTATCAACCATCAAGTCATGTTTATTAGTATAGCAGCTATTCTATAGACCTTAATCACCCAAAATAATACAATGGAGACCGTACATTCTTCTTTTTATCACATTTTATTACATTGCCTCCCACTGGATAATCCCAATACTACAAATGGCATTGTTCATCGTCAAATACACCATGTGAAACAAGAATTTACCCAAAATATTGACTGCTATCAGGTTTGGGGGCATTTTCCAAAGCACACAGGGGCCATTTGAAAAGTTCAAGTTATTACATATTAAAAAAACATTATTAATCAAAATATGTGATCAAGTAATGCTTCAAATTTCTATCAGGCGCTTTATGTGAAAAGACGACCCTGTGTGTCGTGGTGCGGATTTAATAGATGAGTTTACAGCAAGATGAGCCTGCGTGCGCTCCATGTGCATGCACATAACCTGCAGCGACACACTGCAAAAATAGCTGCAACACGCTGCACACAGATGAGGGGAGGGAAGGTACCACAACAATAAAAAAAAATTAAAAATACTGGTTTGGTTTTAATTGCGGATAATTAAATCGGAAAGGAACGAATAATAATCCAGGGGCCGGAAACAAATCGTAATTATGCATGGTTTTTTTTTTGCATGAAAAGTTTAGCATTCATTTTATCTTTAAATACAATTACATTGAGTTAAAAAAGTGGATCTGCAGCATTTTTTTTAAATATATTTTGTGGTATTTATACAAGCTTTTGGGTGCATATGATTTTTTTTTTTTTGTGGATGATGGAGGTGTAATACATTTTTTCTGTGTGGAGACGTTTTCGGTGTGTATCCAATAATGTAAGTGAGCAGAATCTGTCTGTGAATTTACCCATTCTCACACACACAATCTGACAGCGTCGATGGTTTTGCACAATAGAAATACATATATATATATATATATGTATATATATATATATATATATATATATATATATATATATATATATATATATATATATATATGTATATTATATATGTCATAGGTATATTCCAACTATTTCCGAGATAATGTATTTTGAAGACAGTCTGTCTCCTCTTTGACGAACAGAGCTTTGATGTCATGTGGAGCACACCAGCACCTTAGTAAGCCAGTCACCTTATTAGTTTACATCTTTACTAGTCAAAAAGGTTTTGAGTGTTTTAAGCCAAGTTTTGGTGGAGAATACCTAAGTGTTGTGTCAGACCAAAAATAATCGACTTTGGCCTGGACGGATCTATTGACACTAACAAAGATGTTATATAACGAAATTGTGAATATGCTTGATTGCTATTAAGATTTTCGAGAAGGGTTGTTCAAACCTCACATTGTGCTTGCTGTTAAAAAAGTCATATTGAAATATAATATTGTGAATGTGCTTAATTGCTGTTGAGATTGTCATGATTGTTTTCTGTTATTAGTGTCAATAAATTTGTTCAAACCAAAAAAAAAAAAGTGTTGTGTCCAGATGTGTGCAGGAATGGCACAACATATGGCGAGCAGCCAAAACGAGGCGACCTGGCAAAAATGACATATAAATGAGCGAGGCTGGCTGACCAAAAACATGAAGTAAGCAGCCAGGATAACCGTGAGCAACAAACACAAACCCAGCCAGGAGAAAAAAATCAATGAGCACTTCTAACATACCGGTACACATAGTTTTTTTGTTGTTGTTCTTTTTTTGTTTTGTTTTTATCATGTTCAAAGTAAAGTTCTATCATTTATTCATTAAAGTATTTTAATCTGTGCCTTTTTTATGGGTTTATTAGTGAGTTTCAGATTTTATATTGTTGGGTGGTTGTATAAGTGTTAGAACAGCTTAGGTAGATAACTTGTCTTGGGATCAAGGAGTCACAAGTTCGATTCCCAGCTCCTCTGTATTAAATGTCGAAGTGTCCTTGGGCAAGACACTGAATCCCTAATGCCCCCGATAAGCAGGTAGTTCTCTTGCATGGCTGACCCTGCTATCGTTGTGTGAGTGTGTGTGTGTGTGGGTGTGTGTGTGTGTGTGTGTGTGTGTGTGTGTGTGTGTGTGTGTGCATGAATGGGTAAGTGTAAAGCACATTGTAAAGCCCTTTTGGACATCTTTAGTGACTTGAAAAGCGCTATATAAACACAGATCGTTTCCATTTCCATTTTCCATTTAGTTCGTGAACTCTCGCATGTGTGATTTTCTTTTTCAGATTTTTTTATGGGTGTAACAATTCAAACTTTAAGGTGTTTTTTGCAATGTTTTCTCTGTGAGATGATTTTTTTGTGATTGTATTTATGTGTGAGATATCCTGCATGTGTGAGAGTTTGTGCATGTAAGAGTTCTAAAGTTGTTTTCTTGCTGGTAGAAGTTGTTTTTTTTTGCAGAACGAGAACATTTATTTCATGCCTGTGTAGAAATGCGCGAAAGCTGTTTTCTGTCCCTGCAAGAGTTTTTTTTTCTGACCATGCTATTAAAAGGATTTGTGTGATTTTAAGGTTTCATGTAAAATTCCTTTTAATGTTTTTGTGTGAGAGATGTGCGGCATTGGCGAGAAAAATGTTGTGGGAGTTAGTGTTTTAGGTTGCGTGAGATTCTTTTTGATAATTGTGTGAAAGGGATTTTAGAGGGGGTAACATATGTTTGGTGCCTCTGAAAGTTTTATTTCATATTCAATTTATACAGATTTCATCTCTTGGACCCCCGTTTTCAGCAGTAGTTGATCGGGGATAATGGTTCACGGCCATAATGGTGCATTTATTTTAGGCGGGCCAGAACAGCACGCCGCCCAACAAAAGTGCCTTTTGCTGGTCCCCGCTCACAGCAATATGAGATTGTGGATAATGGATCACGGCCGCACAACTGCAGTTCACTTTTTGGTGGACAGAATGGCAAAAGACTGTTTCCAGGCCCGACAATGATATTTTTCAACCCACAATGCACTGAGGCCAAGCGGGAAGTATCGCCGGATTGGAATAAAAACACGAGATAATCTTGTTGAAAAGTTACTCTGGACGCCACATTAAATCAAAGTGGCTCCCCCATGTGTTCTGGTGCCGTACTATGCTCCAACACGGCCACAATCTATAGTAAATGAGTAACAACTTTTGCTTGGAGGTGTCTGCCATCCTTTTGCTGACCCAGTGACGTAATTGACCCAATCGAAGCGAAGGAGCGGACATGAAGCAGATGTTGCCCGACAGCCTGTTGTGTGTGTTTGTGCTTTTTTTGTGTCTTTCGTGTCTTTGAGTTCCAGCAAGGGGTCGTGTGCCGGCTTGTCGCTAACCTTTAACGGGATTGGTTGAGGACGACATGCGATTAGTTGGTCCTCAGCCGACGGCTGCCGGCCGTGCTACGGCATCCTAGCGATTTCCCTTAAGTGACCCGGTCTGATAAATTCCAGGCCCCCACCAATCTCTTTTCTTGCCTCCCTCCCCCACAGATGAGTTCGTGCAGCAGCCGAGCGCTCACCATCCTGTCCACAGTGTTCGGGGCCTGCGGGCTGCTGCTGGTGGGCGTGGCCGTGTCTACCGACTACTGGCTTATCATGGTAGAGGGCGTCATCCTGCAGCACAACCAGAGCATGGAGGTCAAGATGGCATTGCATTCGGGACTCTGGAGGGTTTGCTTTGTGGCCGGTAGGCAACACTTTTGCACGTCAGAGCCATCACATAAGCACGTGAAGCCTTGTCGTGGACGGGGTCTAGCAAAAGTCTACCAGTGGTACCTCTTCATACGAATAAAATTTGTTCCAGGATCGCGCTCGTAGCTTTGATTACTTGTTTAACGAGCTATATTACCCAATATGAAATAATTAAAAAATAACTGTTCTGTTCCCATCCTCCCGAAAGCTTCCAAGTGGACCCTGAAAAGCTCTAAAACACATCTTTCTGATCACTAAAAACACATTCAATTAGTAATAAAACATGAAGAATACACTGTTGAGATAAATAATATACAGTATAAAACAAAATAAAAGTTTATTATGAGTACTTACCACAGAAGAGGTCGGTATAATGAAGGTTTATGCGTGGTTTAGAGGAATGGGTTGGGGGTTGCAGGTGAGTTTTTGAGATAAGAAATACCTGCCGACTTATACGTTTTCCCCATGATTTTATGTTTTTTAATTTAATTTCATTTCAATTTCATTTTTTATGAAATGAAATGAAAATGATCTGCATTTATATAGCGCTTTTCAAGTCAATGACTTCCCAAAGCGCTTTACATTGTGCTTCACATTTCCCAATAGCGGCCGTGATCTGTGCAGCCATGTAAGGCGCTAACCTGCTTATTGGGGGTAATTGGGGGTTCAATGTCTTACCCAAGGACACTTCGACATGTAACACGGACAAGCCGGGATTCGAACTGGGATCCCTTAATCCTAAGACGATCGCTCTACCTCCTGAGCTACTGCCGCATAAGAATTTAAAATTAAAAAGGACCGTCCTTGTTTTGCCCATTTTGGCTCTAAGCTGGATGGTCTCGGTCACTGGTAGCATATAAACAAAGTCATTGTAGATTGCTAATATTGTTGCGGTATCTATTTAGACTATTATGTAAATCCCGATTTCCATGCGTGTCTGTTTGTTTGTATGTAGCTTTAAGGCTCCAAAACCACCAAACCTATTTTCGTGAAAATGTACACAGTTGTTCACTAGGCCCCCGAGAGTTTCTTGAGCTAGGGTTTGTGTCAAGGCGACCCCATTAATACGAACAAAATCGATAAACATCTGCTTTTATGTTAAAGCGGATTTTGAGCATGAGGTCATACTGCTCTTTGGCACTCTGTAGTGGCTCCCGCTGTCTTTTCAGCAAACTACCACTCCAACATCTTCGCTCAACTAGAATGCCCGGCAACGCCAAGCCCTGCAACACCAAGCCCAACAACTTGTTCTAAATAGTCTGTCTTGCTGTGAGTAAAATAGTTGCTGCAATGTGTTTGTAGGGTTTATTATTGCTTAATAAAGGGAAATGCAATCATTAATAAGGGGAGCAATTGGCAGATGTTGACAGGTATAAGATTGAGAGACTGTTGATGATACGTAAGCACTTACTGTACAAATAAAATTAAAGTTACTGTAAATTCAAAGGAACCTACACACGCGAAAAATTAAAGCACTATTTTTCTTTTTTGCTGTTGCCTGTAGTAGTTTGCATCCGTAAACTGGAACTAGCTGGTGCTGGCGTTGGGATGTCACAGGCGGTGAGCAATCACGAGTGGTGAGCAGTTTTGAGCTCTCTCTAGTGGTAGCCTCTGGGACTGCTCGTGACCAAATTTTTCCTTTGCATAGCGGGCAAAACTTTTGTTGCAAATAAAACTTGTATATCAATATTTTCGTGTTTAGAGGTGCTTGTATAAAGAGGTACCACTGTGCACCCCTTGTAGTAACACCCTGATTCAAGCATTTTATTTGTGCGTGTTCGAAACAATGTCTTGAAACGTCGAAGTCACACGGTGAAAACTAAAAGACTAAAATATAATAAAATCATTGTTATTTGATATATTTGCTTGTTCTATTTACAAGTACACAAACCATTTCTGATAAAACTGTATCTATTCGTGTGTAACGCGCACCTTTTATTTTTAATCAAAAGTTGGCATATCATTTTGCTCCACTTCATAGTTGCAAAAATGGGCATACCCTGTCATACTAAACATGTAGCACATGCATGTTTGGTCAGATCAAACTGCAGTTTCACTCATTATTTATGTCAATGTCATTTTTTTAACGAGTTAAGTTATTTTTCATCACTAAATGGTGCTTTTTAATACACACTGTCTCTTCAAAGAAAAATGTAACATTAAAAATTCCCACGGTAATGTTTTTAAAATGGCCAAAGTTTATTCCTCAGAAAATACTGTCGTGTAATTAAAAGTAGTGTCATGACATTTGACAGCAACATTTTGTAAAAATAAGCAGGGTTGGGTAGGGTTACTTTAACTGGATTACTTTAAATTACTTTTGGATCACTCCAATACCAAATATGCTAATAAAAGACAAAATAAATATATGAATATAATATGAATAAAATTATTAAATTTTGTGCGGGTTTGGGGAATAACGGAATACATGGAACGGCCAAAATGATGTTGGCACGCTGTTTGGATTTATTTTCATTTTGTTTCTGTCGCATTTTATGTTAGTTTTGCCGGAGATCAAAGAGATCAAAGCCAGGAGAGAAAGCTTACCACGTGTTGTGAGTCATAATTTTATTCATATTTAGTTTCTTTTGTCTTTTATTAGCATATTTGGTATTGGACTAATCCAAAAGTCATTGAAAGTAATCCAGTTAAAGTAACCCTTCCCAACCCTGAAAATAAGAATAAAGAATGAAACTTCTTGATAATAATAATTGCTGTCATCATTCTTGTTATCTTTTAGGTTCTGAAAACGGGAGGTGTGTTGCATCCGAGTACTTTACGGAACCTGAGATCGAAATCACCACTGAAAACACTGCAAACATACTGAGTGAGTACAAACTGTGCAATTTGAAGTTGTAGTGCTCCCTGTTGGAACGTTACTGATACTGCAACCAGAACATGGAGCACAGTACTATACCAAACATGTCAATGGGTTTAACTCCTTGTTTGCACACAATTGAAATAGAATTAATATTAAGTCAAGGTAAGTCACATTTAATTGTATAGACCTTAATCACAAAAAATCTCAAAGGGCCCCATTGGTCACAGTTACAACAAACCTGCATAGTAGTAGTATTATTAATACTAAAAAATGTCTAAATCATACGCTAGATCTGCATCCAGCAGAACTGAAGATTTATTTTCCGCGTCCACAGAAATGGTACGAACGGCGACGCCATTCCCAATGGTATCCCTGCTCTTCGTCTTCACCGCTTTCGTCATCAGCAACGTGGGACACATCCAACCACAACGCACCATCCTCGCCTTCGTCTCGGGGATCTTCTTTATCCTCTCAGGTGCCCGCTTGCCTTTTTGTTGAGTCCTTTAGAGTAGTGGTTCTCAACCGGTATAACTTCAGGATCCACCATTCCACCTGAAGGCGAAGGGCATTCCGACGTCTCGCCACATGTTCATTTCTGGGACCGTACCGAATATTCAGACTTTGATAAAAATAGAGCTGGAGAGAAGCAATGCAGTTGAGGACATTTATAGCAAAGTTTTAAAATAAAGATAAAACACGATAAAAAGTCAAACGGAATGCACTCCGGTCCCATCGATCAGGGAAGCTCCCTCCCAACAAGAGGCCAAGAGTGCGCTCCCTTTAAAAGGCAAGCAAAAATGTTTCTGCCCCTTTCTTATAGTGAGGAATATTTTCAAAATGGAACATGCAGCACAAATGGACACACAGAACTCCCATTACAAGGCAAACAGAAGACGTCCCTGTACAAGAGATTAGCACACAGCTGAGCCTTCAGAGTTGTATGGTAAGACCATTGCTGTGAAAGAACACTGATAAGAAAGAAAGAAAGAAAGAAAACAAGTAAGCAAGTAAAGTATTTATTAAAATGAATAATGTGATTATCAAAGTAATGATGTGATGATTACATAATAAATTTAATACAGCTGGAAAACTGTTACCCAAATCAAGAAAAACAATTCCACTTCTCCAATTTGTCGGATGAAAGGATTGCACACTTTAAAGCGGAGATAGAAGAATAAATTGCCCTTTTTTTTCATAAAAGAAAAAGACCAGCAAAACAAATATGACTTCAAGTACCTTATATACTGGCACTTAAGCCTACATCATATACTGGACTGTCTCAGAAAATTAGAATATTGTGATAAAGTTCTTTATTTTCTGTAATGCAATTAAAAAAACAAAAATGTCATACATTCTGGATTCATTACACATCAACTGAACTATTTCAAGCCTTTTATGATTTGAATATTGCTGATTTTGGCTTACAGCTGAAAAAAACTCAAAAATCCTATCTCAAAATATTAGAATACTTCCTCAGACCAAGTAAAAAAATAATTTTATAACAGCAAAACTAAATCAAACATTTGAAAATGTCCATTGATGCACTCAGTACTTGGTTGGGAATCCTTTTGCACGGATTACTGCATCAATCCGGCGTGGCATGGAGGCAATCAGCCTGTGGCATTGCTGAGGTGTTATTGATGCCCAGGATGCTTCGATAGCGGCCTTCAGCTCATTTGCTTTTGTAGGTCTGGTGTCTTTCATCTTCTTAACTATACCCCACAAATTCTCGATGGGGTTCAGGTCAGGGGAATTAGCAGGCCAATCAAGGACAGTGATGCCATGGTCAGTGCACCAGTTACTGGTGGTTTTGGCACTGTGGGCAGGTGCCAGATCATGCTGGAAAATGAAATCCTCATCTCCATAGAGCTTTTCAGCAGATGGAAGCATGTAGTGCTCTAAAATCTCTTGGTACACAGTTGCATTTACTCTGGACTTGATGAAACACAGTGGACCAACACCAGCAGCTGACATGGCTCCCCAAACCATTGCTGACTGTGGGAACTTCACACTGGATTTCAAGCAACTTGGATTTTGCTCCTCTCCAGCCTTTCTCCAGACTCTGGCGCCTTGACTTCCAAATGAAATGCAAAACTTGCTTTCGTCTGAAAAGAGGACTTTGGACCACTCTGCAACTGTCCAGTGCTTCTTCTCCATAGCCCAAGTCAGACGCTTATTCCGTTGTCTTGAGTTCAGAAGTGGCTTGACCATGGGAATACGGCTATTGTAGCCCATTTCCGGACACGTCTGTGAACTGTGGCTTTTGATACCTGGACTACAGCTTCAGCCCACTGTCTTTGAAGCTCCCCCAAATTCTGGAAGCGGCTCTGCTTCACAATTTTGTTAAGGCTGCGGTCATCTCTCTTGGTTGTGCAGAGTTTCCGGCCACATTTTTCCCTTCCAACAGACTTTTTGTGGATATGCTTTGAAACTGCACTCTGTGAACAGCCTGCTCTTTGAGAAATTTCTTTTTGTGTCTTACCCTCCTGATGGAGGGTATCAATGATGGTCCTCTGGACAGCAGACAGATCAGCAGTCTTCCTCATACTTGTGATTTAGTTTACTGAACCAAGCTGAGTGTTTTTAAGGCTCAGGAAACCCTCGCAAGGTGTTTCGAGTTAATTAGATGATTCAGGTGATTAGTTGAATAGCCTACTTGTATACTTTTTCATGATATTCTAATATTTTGAGATAGGATTTTTGAGTTTTCTTAAGCTGTAAGCCAAATTCAGCAATATTCAAATAATAAAAGGCTTGAAATAGTTCAGTTGATGTGTAATGAATCCAGAATGTATGACATTTTTGTTTTTTTAATTGCATTACAGAAAATAAAAAACTTTATCACAATATTCTAATTTTCTGAGACAGTAAGTAAGTAAGTGATGCCCCAAAACTGCTTTAAAGTAGCCACATACTACAAGAAAATTCAAAAATATTATGAAAACTTGTACCTAAACAACGAGAATTATAAAATTGTGTAGAGAGTAAAGATACTGGTAAGAAACTAAAGATGTAATATTTTTAAACCATTTATGGACCTTGTAGCAACGGTCAATGGCAAACACTCGTACATCATTTTCGCATTTTGCAGTTGTTTCCTTGCTCAACTTGATTGCTGTCATATTATCATGGGCAGAATAAGGAAAAACAAACAAACAATAAAATCACAATAAAATGAGGTGTGGTCCCTCTTAACACAATTGGGACAGTGCCAATTGACTGAACAGGAAGAGGAGAGTTGCCATCTACTGTGAAGGGGTGTATGACCCTGAGTTTTTTTCCTCCTTAGCATTATTTTGCCATGGCGAAAGCCTGCGACCAAGTGAAAACAACTGGTAGGCCAAGAAACACTGAATCGGAGGAGTGTTTTTTAAAAAGTATTCCACAGGAAAATAGTGTAGTGTGAAACCTTGTCCAGTGTGCCACAGAAAATTGTCCGATTTTATCTTTGCAAAAAGCTATACTCACAAACACCTTTACGTGATAGACTACCGCTTCTCTTTCTTTGAGAACACCTAACGATTCTTTTTTTTAAATCAACCGCTTTTTCAAATTTGAACCGCCCCAAAATATTTTGACTTGGGACTAGATAGATAGATAGATAGATAGATAGATACTTTGTTCATCCCTACGGCTGCTTTATTTTGAAGCGAGACTGACTGTGAATAAACAGCTCCAATCATCACATTCAATTTTTGTTTTTGTTTGCCTCTTTCGGTTTTTAGACAAGAACACGATTACTTTTTTTTTTTTAATTCTAGAGAAGGATTGTGTATTCGCATGAAACTGAAAACTACTTTTTCATGCCAAAAGGTTGGCATGCTACTCTTCAGTATCTCTCCTTTCTTCCAGTGGTCACCCAAGTCACTGTAACATTCTTCCATAACAGTAGGTGGCAGCCGATTATTATTTTTATTTCTTTTTATACTATACTATACTGATTATCTGCTCTTGAGATAGCACAGGGAAATACAATGGAGAACAAAATTAAAGAGCAACTGGTAAAATAATGTAATAATTTTGAAATAATACCATCTTCACTTTTCCACAATTGAATTACTTTTTATTGTGTCTATATCATGGTACTAACAACACTTTTTTCACAAGGCATTTCACAAAAAGAAATATTATACTGAGAACGCACTGATCAAATTTACCGTGTTTTCCGCACTATAAGGTACACCGGGTTATAGGGCGCACCCCCGAAAAATATTTTGGTCCTATATTTTCCATACATAAGGCGCACCGGATAATAAGGCGCTAGAATGGGAACTTCGACAAAACAGTCAGATAGTTCAGTCAAACTTATTACCCCCTTAACATTCCGAAAGCTTGCAAAGAAGCAAATACATGTCTCAGACATGTACGGAAACAGTGTCTGTACGATGTCACCAATCACTCAAATGCATCGTTCCAAATATCATTCGGAAGGTTAAAGTCCTGGGATTCAAGAAATGCCAAACATTTCTTAGTTTCCATTTTATTTTTTGCTGGCAACTGTGTGGACAGCAAAGTAAGAATTTTACTGTGCATATGACAATAAACACTTTGAATTGAATTTAGTTTAAAAATAGACTCATTAGAGAAACAACAAGATCGTTCTAAAACAAGATACCGCGAAAATATAAAGCCGCATAGCTCACCTAAGTTCTCTTGCAGCCATCACGTTCAATAATGATACGTAACCATGGTCTTCTTACAACCGTGAGTGTAGTAAATCCAGGAGAGTAAAATATTTACAAATACAGAATAGCAAAAAATGTTTTCTCTATGCCGTAGTGCAACCCAACGTGTGATTCACATTCATCTATTTCGGCCAATTGCAGGCTTTGTTTCGCCCCTTTAGCCTATGCGAGCCTGTAAATTATAAAAAGGATCCGCTCCCTTTACCTCCGAATAACTTTAGCCAATAGTAGAATTGAAACGCCGGTATATAAATTCCAGCATACACCGCGGACTACTGCGCCTTCGGGGGAAAGTTTAGTCGGCGGCTGCTTACCTTAGTTGCAAGACTTTGCGACTTAATATTGATCCATATATAAGGCGCACTGTATTATAAGGCGCATGGTCAGCTTTTGAAAAAAATAAAGGCTTTTAGGTGCGCCTTATAGTGCGGAAAATACACTTGATAGCAACAGCGACTTTGTCATGGAAAAAAAAATCTGGAGGTTACAAGTCACCAATTGGTAAGAAGTGTACAGGCCCCTGCTGCAAATGACTTCAGGACTACTGCAGCCACCAGATAACACTAGTCTATCACCCGGCTCTGGTGTGGTTTTGGTCCATTCTTCTTCCAGCCTCTTCAACAGTTTAGTGATTGTAGTGGATTTCTTGACCATAACTTTGTCACCAAGGATTTTCTTTTGGGTTGAGATCAGGACTCCGGTTGCCCTAAACCATGACCCTACCCAAACTATGACACTTCCTCCTCCACAATTTTTTTTAAACACTTTAGGTTTAGTCTTTTTTCAATGAGTCACTAAACATAATGCTTCCCATCAGACCCATCCATCCATTATCTGCACCACTTATCCTCACTGGGGTCGCGGGGGTACTGGTGCCTATCCCAGCTATCTTCAGGCAGCGGGCAGGGGACACCCTGAACTGGATGCCAGCCAGTCGCAGGGCACATAAAGACAAACAACTCACTCATTCACACCTAGGGACAATTTGGACCAGTTAATTAACCTAACATGCATGTTTTGGGGATTGTGGGAGGAAACCAGAGTGTCCACGCACGCACTGAGAGAACATGCAAACCCCACATGGGGAGGTTGCGGTAGCTGGACTTGAACCTTGAATTTCTGCACCGTGGGGCAGACCTAAACAAATTCAATTTGCTCTAATCAATAAAGCGAACGCCTGACCAACTCTCTGTACACATAAGAAAAACAAGGAAAATAAAATATAGTATAACCTGGAAAAGCTGTTGTAAAATCCCAAATTACAGCCAACATAATGAACCAAAATTATTAACCTGTACAGTATTAACTTCTGGGGCAGCACGGCGACGCAGTGGTTAGCGCTTGTGCGGCACAGTTCATGTCATGGGAACCTGTCGTGGGTTCAAATCCAGCTCCAGACTTTCTGTGCGGAGTTTGTATGTTCTCCCCGTGCTTGCGTGGGTTTCCTCCGGGCACTCCGGTTTCCTCCCACGTTCCAAAGACATGCATTCCAGGTGAATTGGCCGGTCCAAATTGTCCCTAGGTGTGAATGAGCGAATGAGTTGTCTGTCCCTGTGTGCCCTGCGATTGGCTGGCAACCAGTTCAGGGTGTCCCCTGCCCACTGCCCGATGATTGCTGGGATGGGCTCCAGCCCCCCGCGACCCTACTGAGGATAAGCGGTACGGCTAATGAGATGAGAGTATTAACTTCTAAGTCACGTTGACCACAAACGATTAAAAAAGTTTTATACTGTCAATTTAGCGGTGCAGCTAATGGATGGATGGATGGATGGATGATTTAAGATTGAAACTGGTGCCGGGGAGAAATTGTTAAACGTCTTTGATGATGTGTTTCGATCATTTTTATTGAATAAAAGTGCACTTTGGCTCAAAAGGGATTGGGAAATACTAATATAGTTGAAATAGTTAGTTATCAACAATTATGAAAAAATATATCAGTCAAATCCACAGTCCTGGTTGTGCCACGTGATTTTTCTGCATTATTGTAGTTCAGGCTTTTGACCAGCGGATGGCGGATGCGACCTCAACTGCTCGACCGACCGATTGCTGCTTGACGTGGAGCAGCACTGCGGCGCTTGAGAGTACATCAAATTGCAAATAGAATAAAATGAAAAAAGAAGGGGGACATGGGTGATACGTTATGTGATAGTTACAGCGGTCATAGCATTTCTGCAGTATTTTAAACCCAATGACCAACAGTTTAAAAACACTAAACAGTGCAGTCTATTTAAGAACTGAATTGTAGTGCCCCTCTCGAATACTATTGATAGAATATTGAAAGTTCATTTGCTTTATAAAGTACTACTTGCAGAAATACCACAACAGAAATACCCCAAAAATACTTCAGAAATATTACTACAGAAATACTACAAAAAAACAAATTACAACTACAGTAATGCAACACTAATACTACAGCTAATTTTTCCTTTGCACTTCTCTAAGTGTTATCTGGTGGGCCAGATCAAAATCCTTGGTAGGCGTCATTCATCCCTCGGGCCGACTGTCTGACACCTGCATGTTAGCCGATCATATTTATGGATTGTTTTTTTACTTAACTATTCAATAACTTCTTTATTTGTAAAATACGCAAATTATCATTAATAAGTTCTGTGTCTGTTATGGTTACTATGTAGTCAAATCGTAATTAAACTTAACACAAAAACATCATTTTTTTATGCTAAAATTAAACCATTAAACCAACCATCTTGCTCCGGTCAGTGTACGAGACTCTTCCAACACCAACCAACCTGTACAGGTGGGGGTTGAGGGAGGACCCAACGTGCAGGCTATGGGGTGAGAGAGGGACACTGGCGCATATTCTGGCAGGATGCCAGATTGCTCTTAGCCAGGGCAGATACCGCTGGCACCATGACAAGGTCCTCGGTGCACTGGCTTACATCTTGGAGCAGGAAAGGTGGAAGAAGCACCAACCTCAACCCAGTCCAATACATTCCATCCAGTTCGTCAGGGAAGGGGAGAAACCAGCATCCTCCAAGAAGACCAAAAATAGCCTCCTGCAAACAGAAGGTAGACCTGGGAGGGAAATTACACTTTCCCCAGGTAGTCCAAACTTCCTTGAGGCCAGACATCGTGATTCGGTCAGAAGAGGTTAAAAAAATCATCCTGGTTGAGCTAACTGTACGATGGGAAGAAGGATGCAGCAAAGCCCATGAAAGGAAAGACGCCAAATTTTAAGAGCTGGTCCAACAGTGCAGGGACAAGGGATGGCAGATCTGGCTATTACCAGTGGAGGTCGGGTGCAGGGGCTTCCCAGCACAGTCTGTATGGGACACATTAGCAGCTCTGGGAATAAGTGGAAGGGAGAGGAAGGCAGCTGCCAAAAGGGTGGGGGAAGCCGCGGAGAGAGCCTCTTGCTGGCTCTGGAGTAGGAGAGAGGAGTTTAGCTGGGGACCAGGAGAAGATGGGCAGTGACTGGCCATCACTGCCGGCCCGCCAACTCGAGGGCGTTGTGGTTAAGGGTCGAAACGCCCAGTGACGGTTGGACACCACCTGACGACATCTTCTCCTGGTTGAAGGCTACAGTCACTGTTTGAGTGACTGCAGGAGTCACACTGATTAGAAGTGTATGTAATAGTAGTTAATGTTTGTTATTGATTTCCTCATGTTTAGGTTTGGAAACAATTGAATGCAATGGAAAAGTTGCTCTTTAAAAAGATTTCCTCTAAATAAACATTGCATGTAGAAACCATATTGTATCTGCAAAATTGTTAAATATCGAAACGCGAACTGAAATTATTCAAGATAAATTCCTTTGAAAATTGAACAGTCGACGTTGGCCATTTGTCGCCTTTCATGTTCCTGGAAGGCTTTGAATGTCACGTGAGACATTTTGTGAGCTGGGGTGACTTTTAAAATAGGAGTTGGTTAAAAAAATAAATACAATTGTTTTGGTCTTTCAATTTCCATTCTCTTTGTGTTGTGGTGTTGGCAGGTCTGAGTCTGGTGGTAGGTTTGGTGCTCTACATCTCCAGCATCAATGACGAGGTGATGAACCGGCCCAGGGAACCCGAGCAGTTCTTCAACTATCACTATGGGTGGTCCTTCGCTTTTGCCGCTTCCTCATTCCTTCTCAAAGAGGTTGGTTTGCGTTGACATATTAGTCAGGTCTTTGAGTCGGTGCCAATTAATTTAATATAAATATACTATAATATTGTCGAACTAAGATTTTAGTTAATTATTTTTACTTACAGAAAACGAAGCGTTTATATATTGTGTAAAGTAACAGAACAACGAAATGTACTAGGGTCTTCAGAATTCATAGACATCAAAGCTACTTCAACACCGGCTCAACTATGCATTCCAGCTATGTAATGTTGAAACACTAACAAGATCTAAGTGAACAAAACATGAAAGGGAAGAGGCAGGATATGATAGAATACCAACTGGTTCTAACTGGACAAGACATAAAATGAAGAACATGCAGGGAACTTTCGTGGGTAGGACAACTACATGTAACGACACCAACTACCTGTAACAGAACAAAACATGAAATATAGAGGGCACAGGGAGCATACCACACATGGATAGAACAACTACATAATGTTCCAAAACCAACTAGCTCTAAGAGAACAAAACATCAAAGTAGGGGAAGCCTAAAAAATACTCACTCATAGATTGAACAACTACATAATGTTTCAACAAGAACTAGATCGAACAGAAAAAAACATGAAAAAACATTCCCACATGGTCAGAACAACAAAAGTGTTGTGACCATGATACCATTTAATATAATAAAGTCACACTTATTTACTTTAGCTGAACAAATCATGAGAGTAAGTACGCTTGGTTGGACAAGATAGGATATGTAGAAACACTAACTCTTACTGAACAAAAACAAGAAAGAACATAGGATACAATGGGACAGTTTACTACCTGTAAGCGAACAAAGAATATAACTCAGGATATGTCGGAATACTAAATGACTTTCACTGAGCAAAATCAAGAAATAAATTAACATTGACTCTGACTCAGGCATGTCCGGCCTGTTACGGCCCGTGATCAAATTTTTACTGGCCCACTGCCTCTGTCATAAAATTAATATTTAAATCAATATATAAACGTTGACTGCAGGATAAAATCAATTTGTACAAAAAAATAATTGACAGTTTCACCAAATGATGGCAGTAGCCCTTTGACCACCTTGCCCTGGGCTTTCTGTGAGAATTTTAGGCCATCCAATTTTCAACATGACGACTGTAAATAAAAAAGAAAAGTTGACTGTGAGGGCCGCTTCCAGGACAAGTGGAAATCGGCGTATTCTGTCTAATTTGCCAAGAGACTGTGGCTGTTTTCAGAGAATACAATGTCAAAGGCGCTGTCAGACACAACATGCTGACTACTAAAGGCTAACTGGAAACAAACGCTGTGAAAAGAAGAAACTAAAAGGTGTTTGAACGGCACAACACCGCTTATTCACAAATGAAAATGCCACAAAGGTGAGCTGCGAGGTCGTGATGCTGATCACCAAGCACTGGAAATCTTTTTGGGAGGGTGATTCTTTTAAAGACTACTCCAAGAATGCCGGACTGAATAGTCAGCCCTCATACATTTTCAGCTTCCCAAATTTGGCCCGCTTTCTAAAAGGTTTGGACAACACAAGAGGGTATGTTGGGACTGTAACTCCAATTCAACAAAAAGTGAAAGAAACGAAAGAAGGCAGGAAGAAAGGAAGAAAAGAAAGAAAGTCATGACGGCCATTTGGGACAATCAGGACAGACAGAACATAACATCAATATAGATATAAATACTCATGACTACAGCATAGCAAATAAGGTCCATGCAAACATTAATACTGGCTGCAGTTTCTCTTCCCCCTTCACTTCCCCTCACCTCCTGTTATCCGCATTGGTGCAGTCTTCAGTTCAGCAGTTTCATTTAGTCCCTTTGTCAATGCTAACTTTTAGTGTGGAGGGAACAGCTATTTTTTCAGTGAAGATCGATAAGACGACAGACAGTTTATTCATACATTTTCTTTTTCGTGTATAAGTCACTCTGGCGTATAAATCAATCTTGAAAGTGCAGAGAAAAGGGGAAAATATTGGTACATCTATCAAGCCAAAATGTGTATTTTATCTGGCTAGCTAATAAGCTCTAAAACTAACAAATGCTAAGATGGAGCGCTAGAGAGATAGAGAGATAGAGAAAGAGAACGAGAGACAGAAAAAGACAGACAGACAGACAGACAGACAGACAGACAGACAGACAGATAGACAGATAGATAGATAGATAGATAGATAGATAGATAGATAGACAGACAGACAGACAGACAGACAGACAGACAGACAGACAGACAGACAGACAGACAGACAGATAGATAGTCGGGTCAGGATTCCTTTAGTCCCGAACTTACCTCTATAGATGTACCTAGATAACTAATTAGATAATCTAATTAATTAAGGCTAATAGATAGATAATGCGCTAATGTGAATATATGACCTTTTCTCTGTAGTTTGCAGGCGTGCTGTCCGTCTACCTGTTCATGAAGCGCTACGCAGAAGAAGAAATGTACCGCCCCCACCCAGCGCTCTACCACCCCCGCCTGTCCGACAGTAGCGACTACAGTGGCCAGTTCCTGCACCCCGATTCGACGTGGCCCCCGCCTAAACGGGGCCGCAGTACGTCCGAAGCCTCCAGCGACATCTCCATCCAGCTCAACCAGCCTCTGCCCCCTCCACCGCCCAAAAGCATGGGCCCAGGACACCCGCCTTCCGGGTCTTCCTCAGTGGGGAGTTACCCCAACCCGCCCCCTGCCGGATACCCCACGCACAGCCTGCCCAGGTCACATTCCCCCCACCCTCATGGCCCAATGGGGGGGCCCCCACCAGCTGTGCCCCCCCCTCACTATCACACGCACGTGCACATGAGCGCTTCCCCCTGTTAGGGTAATGTACCGTATTTTCCGCACTATAAGGCGCACCAGATTATAAGGAACACGGAATTAAAAGTACACAAAAAATAAATAGGTAGCGTATTTGTACATTGATTGCTCAGTTGAAATATATCGCTAAACATCTGATGCAACAGGATTCAAACCCGATTTGAGGCGTGGAGAGCGCCGTATCCTTTCCACTAGACTAGTGTTTCTCAACTGATGGCTCTGGATGAAAAAGCGGGTCACGGACCCGTTTTAAGTGGGTCGCGGTCCTTTGCCTTGGCAAAATAACACTAAGAAGAAAAAACTTAGGGTCAATTACAGTCCTTAACAGTAGATGGCGATAATTCCCTGCTCAAGCTCCTCTTTCTGATTAGTCAATCGGATCCGTTCTAATTGTGTTTGAGAGGAACCACATCTCATTTTATTGTGACGAAGGAAACAATTACGAAATATAAAAATGGTGTAGAGTGTCTGCCATTGAAAACCAAATTTTTAGACACCGAAATGCAACTCTAAGACCTGTACAAAAGAATGTTAAATAAGACAATACAAGTACAAGTTCCTCCTCCTCAGCAAAAAAAATATGTACTTATTTTTAAAGAGACAGTGTGTAATATTTAGTCACTAAATGTGGCTGAATTGTGTAAGGAGATAAAAAACTGAGTGTCAAAAAAACATAAGGAAAAATACAAACCACTAGGACTCAAAGTGACTAAAATGCACCATATTTCCTTCTTATTTTTTTGCCCAGTCTTTCGTTAAAGAAAGAGAAAAAAAACAAAAGAAAGAAATTGTAAATGGTAAATGGTCTGCATTTATATAGCGCTTCTCAAATCAATGAAGATCTCCAAAAGCATGATAATTAAGGAAAAATGAAAAAATATAAAATGATGAAAACAGGAAAGACATAAAAGAAAAAAGGGAAAAAGAGAAAGGAGAAAGAAGCACAAGAGAAAAAACTAAGAAGAGGGGAGAAAAGCAGAAAACAGAACGAAAAATAAGAAGAACATAATTGAAAATGAAAGAATAAGAAGAAACAAAAGATTAAAAATGGAGAAAAAAAGAAAGAAAAAATAGAAAATCATAAAATGAAAAACTGAAAAGAAAAAAGAAAGAGGAAAAATGAAACAAAACAGAAGAAAATGATTATAAGAAGGGCCAAAAAAGAGAAAAAGACGAAAAATATTTTTTAGAGGGGTAACCTAAACAGCAAGATGCCTGACAAATATGTTAGCTTCCTATTGGTGATCCTCATCTTATGTCAAATATAAACAAATTTCTCCACCTATGAGTATTTAAAAATGAACATTATAAGCGACTTTATGTATTTTTGCTTATGATTTAAATAAATATTGTTTTCTTTTAAATGAATGATGGGTTTTATACCACCATGAGATGCTAAATAATACACACTGTCCTTTTAATTCTAGATGGATAACGATAACCACTAGTACATCAAATTCCCTTATCCAACCCTTTTAAGAGAAAATACAAAAATCAATGTATTTTAAATCAATACATGAGAATCCCAAACTATTTGCCTTTAAATTGCACATGATATACACCTATTTGTTTAATGTTCACCTAAATTTTTGTAAAGAGTGCAATGACGCATCATTATATTTTTCGTGTTTTGGTTTTGTTGTCACTAAAGATTATGAGTTTGTTTGTTGCCTTGTGGATTTTAATTTAGGCATACCGCAAAAAGAGCAACATCAATCTTTAATTAATAAAAAGGAAAGCGTATACTATTTGCACAAAACAGCACTGCTGGAAGGTACAGTTAAAACTTTTACATTTTTAGGATTTTTTAACAGTTTATTTATTTATATTATCTACATTAAAAAGGATTATCGTTAATAATGTACACATTTTGATAATAGATCAAATATATTTAAGTGTGCGCCTATTTTAAAGCAGTTTTAGGGGGTCGCTTATATTCGATAATTTGACTGATCAATAGCTGCACAAATATTGGTAATTTACTAGTATGCATTTCCAAATGTATCTGTATACAAAGCGCACGCTCAAATATCAAGTCAATTTGCGGTTTATAGGTCTGTCTTATAGTCCGGAAAATACGGTACCTTTGGAGAACATCTGGGATTTTCTTTTCTTTTTTGTAAAGAGCATTTTTTTTGCAAGAAAACCCCAAAATATCAACAGAGAGGAAACTGTGAGCATGTTGTGAATATTTCCTGGACGTGATCATGTGACTGATGACGCACAAACTTTTCTACGTAGCAAATTTTAAAAGCGCGGACGACGTGTATCTTTCTACAAACTGGAATGTGATTTCATCTGTTGGATATGTGTTACTTTATCAGTCAGCGTCTCGTATTATTTTTTGTTGGTAGCTGGTGGGCAGTGAACGCTAATAGACCCCTTTCCGTGTTCGTACACAAGTGTGACATAGCCAAGCTGCGTGCACATTGTTGAGGCAGTATAAGCACTCATTGTTCTTTTTAAAGTTAAAGCAGTCTACGATCAAGATCTAGGGAATAATCCGATTCCTACCGCAACCTTGATGCGGAGCTCTATGATGAATCAGATCATTGTTGGATTTCGGGTCTGGGGTAGCTCGCAACTCTGGGCACCGAAATTTCCATAGCTCCAAGGGATGTAGGAATTTTCCCAAGAGGGAAAAAAATGTATTTTTTAAAGAATAAACTTTGACCACGTTGAGCTGTCTTCAACTATGTGTCAAGGAACATAAAAGGGGTGACTACTCGTAGCCCGAACTAGTGACAATAACTTGCAAATGTAGATAGAAAATAGGCGAGTCAAGTAACAACAAACAAGGGTATCAAAAATTAATAGAAGATCTCAAATTCCATATAAATGTTCTAATCTGTTACCTTGAGCAATGTTTTCTTAGTGCATCAAAGCAACCATTTAAAACTTCAAAGAGAAACGGAAACAAACTACTTTTGTTCCGGGTTTTTTTCCATTGTGAATCACACCGCCAAAATGGAGTCAAAATGAAGAAGAGGATAGATTTGATTGTCTTGCCAACAATCACGATGATAATTGCAGGTTCTGTCTGTCGTCTACACTGATGTTCATGTTCTGCCCTCAGTGAACAGTGACAAAAGATTTGCTATCGGTCTCTTGCTACGTCTATGATGTCTTTTTTTTTTTACAAAACTTTATTGAAACAGGGAATCACAAAATATTGTTCGCTAATCAAAATGATTTATTTAATTTTATAATTAAGGTTTATGATCAAATATTTACTACAATGGGTTTCTTATCAAAATAATATTTGATGTAGATGTTAAATTATATTTTCATTTATTTCTTACTTACTTTTTAATGGAGGTTACAAACTTGAAAAATACCTTTTTATGATCGCGAGTTTAATGGATGGCGAGTTTGATGACTGGTTCATATTTACAGCAGCTTAGTACACACATGAGTTAAACTTTAGAAAAATTGACTTTACTTGGCTTGCACCCAAATTAAATACATCACAAGTGTTGGTGAGATTGATAATAATAATGATAATAGCAATTAATCAATGCTAATTATTATTAATGATAATTTGATAATGTGTTTTTTTGAATGTATAGTATATAAAATATACATTAATACTCATTTTAAAAATGATATTATTTCCGTCCTAATTTTTATTATAAATGACCTACTAGCTTGCACCAGGAGTAGCGAACACACAATTTATGGCAGGCATTGGTAGTAAACACAATTCCCCGGCACTTATCCAACTTATACTTACTAAGTCATGTCAAGTCATGTTTATTCGTATAAGTCTCAAAGGACTGTACGGACTACAAACTACCACTAAGGCATTCAGCATTCAAGCAAATCCAGATCGCCACGATAACAAATATGAAACGGATATCTCAAAAGCAGACATTCATAATCATATCCTCGGTCCGGGCGGTTGTTTTAATGGCTAGCAGCCTATGGTGCTTTTAAAAAGGCCTGTTTACACTGGGAATTTAAAAACATTTGTGCACCTTAAATTAAATATGGAAATTAAGATTCTAAAAATGCATCGCAACATACAAATATTCTCTCGCTCCATTCAAACTCGTACTGCTACTCCCGCTATCTTGGGTCGACAATGCGCATTCATCCCGTATGACATAACTGGAAAGGGGTCTATGCATCACCGGTTTAGAGACATAGAACTGTAAGTGGGTCCTAAATATCATCAAGTTTATGTTTTATATAATTGTTGGAAGTTATTCTTGTACATAATGTTGCACAAAATGGGAATTTGTACAAAAAAATGGCAGAGGGAACTACAGCTTTCGCCATTTGTAAACGTCTGGCTATGACGTCATCAAGATGATCTCAATGCAGTACTCCTTAACAAACTATGCACCCTCTCCCTAAATGCTGTTAGCAACTTCAACGCCCTCTACTGGCAGAATAGTGTACTGGCTGACGCGCTTTTACAAACCAAATTCATTATTGCCTCTTTTAAAAAAATATAGCTACTCAGTTATTGTAAACCAATTGCATTTATTATCCTATTTAAGTCGTAATGCGTTAGTGCATGTTGTTAATTAGGTAAGTGGAGATGTATGCTCTTGCCTTTTTAATCATCATTGACCCACTGCACTTCATGGTCATGTGACAAAATGCTCCAATCACAGCCACCTATATGTTGGTGTGCGGAAGCGGACTCCGGTAAAGTAAAGAGAAGCTAACGGGCAGAATTGAAAAATGTCAAAACATGATTTTTCGATATACAAATTCTACACTTTTAAAGTAAGTTAGTTAAATCATTTGAGTGATAAGTTTGGTTTAATAAGAATTAAACATGTCATGCTATGTGAGTCGTAACGCGAGTCCTCAGTATGACTGTATAAACTGCAAACACATTAATTATTGTAATTATATAGAAAATTAACGGAAAACCTAATAGTTAATTGTATTTTTTTTTTGCGTACTTATCAATCATTTTGCTTCTCTTTTAATTGTTTAGCACTTATTAACTACAGTAATTAATTATTTGCTGTTCATGCAGTTCTAAACCAAGGACATACTTTATGACAAATATTAAAAAAAATAAACATTTACTCCTTTTTATGACAACTAAAATAAAAAGAGCTCTTGAAGTTCTAATTGTGACCTGTTGGAATAATTTAAACGTCTCAGATTCATTAAATATGTCAGAACTGCATTCATTTGCTTTGGAAGATGAAAAACAACCTGAAATCATTCCAATTAATATATTTTTAACGCAGTAGTTTTGAAAAAAAAAAAAAAAAAACAACAACAAAAAACGCAGATGAAACATATAAGTAGAAATGTCTTACTTGTCATTGATAACAAGTAGTGAACATTGCTTACAATTACATCAAACATTGCACGTGTGGATAGAAATGTAACGAAATAGTTAAAAGAAAAAATAAGATTAAAACAAATAGTTCATGTCAAATGGGCAAATATTTAAAAGCCAGGTCGAATGTGTGCTGATTCACTTACTGCAGAGCAAAAAGGAATAAAAAAAGTAGGACCTAAAAACAAAATAACCCTAGATCAAGACAATTCACTGCAATTTCACAAAGATTAAACATTTGAAGAAAAGTTACAAAGCCAATAAAATGCTTAGAAAAATCCCTTAACTCATCCATTTGGGGCTTTACAGAATTTTAAACAACACACATCTTAAACTATTTTACTATTCTATTGGGGCAGCACAGCGGCGCAGTGGTTAGCGCGTGTGCGGCACAGTTCTGAGGTCGTGGGAACCTCCTGAGTGGGTTCAAATCCAGCTCCCGGCCTTACTGTGCGGAGTTTGTATGTTCTCCCCGTGCTTGCGTGGGATTCCTCCGGGCACTCCGGTTTCCTCCCACATTCCAAAAACATGCATTTCAGGTGAATTGGCCGGTCCAAATTGTCCCTAGGTGTGACTAAACGAGTGAGTTGTCTGTCCCCGTGTGCCCTGCGATTGGCTGGCAACCAGTCCAGGGTGTCCCCTGCCCATTGCCCGGCTCCAGCACCCCCGCGACCCTACTGAGGATAAGCGGTGCAGCTGATGAGATGAGATGAGACTATTCTATTGGACGTAATACAACTGAAAAAGCCAGCCTCGATACCCAGTGAGAGCCCGTGGCCCCCCTCCCCATCATTAAAAATTCTCTTGCGGTTTTTGACCTATATTTTGTATATGTTTCCCTAAATACTTACCTATACACTAAATAATGCAGTGATCAACTTAATTCAGATTTGTATAACATCACAAGCCTAGTGGAAAACGAGGACTTCCACTAAGAAATTGTGAAGTCCGTTACGATATACTTCAATGCTTTCAACTGAAACAGAAAATAACAATTCCATTGTATTGTTTCTCCTTTGTAGCAACTTAAATGGGAGCACAGGGTAGACGCGTTCTTATGCTGATGAGATCAAGTGTGAAGAAGAAAAAAACACTCCTGTTTTGTGATTGCATCTGTTTATAAAATACATATGTTTTTGACAAACCTGGGGTGGGGGTGTATTTTTCAAACTGGAAGTTGGTACTCTATGTAATGTAGCAGTGAAAAAAAATTATTATTAGGGATGTACGATAATAGTTTTTTTCCTACCGATACTGATAACTTTTTAAAAACTGTACACTATATTTCTTATGTTTTTATCTGTGTCTTTATTTTTGTTTACAATTACAATAACATAATACATTTCCAGTAAGCATGTCTTCTAAATGTAGTGTTTGAGAGAATAGTGCTCGACTTTATCAATACTGATTTTGTTTTTCATTAAGAAGTTGATAAGTTTTAGTTTAGTGAACACTCAAAATAAGAAGAGAAGACATCAATGGATTATTTAATTGAAAAGAAAACAGGAAATGTTCCAAACCTTAGATAAGAAATTCCAACCTGAGCCCCTTTCTTTTTATGAAATCTCCTAGGTTACAACATCAGATCCGCCCTGTTGAAATCAAAGAAGCAACATGATTGGCTGATAGTAAAATTAGGTAAACATTTTATAACAGCCAAAGCAATGAACGACAGTGAGGTGTAATTGTCAAAATAAGAAACTAGTTTCTTATGCAATATCTTTAGCAGGCGACTAATATTAAAAATGGGCTAAATTTATCAGAACTGTACTAACAAGATAGGGTGTCCCGATTTATAGATATTGCAAAAGGTGTTTAGGATTATGCGTGTGTTCATTATGTGAAAATGTGTCACTTCTAAACATTATACTTCAATACAATGTCACACATGGCTTGGCCAAGAAAGATAGAGTATCACTCATTCATATCAAGTGGCATTAGCTTAGCTGTCTGTACACATTAGTAACTATAATAAGTAGAAATAAATATACAAATTCTGATACGGAGAAGGGAGGTTACATTCAATGTAGTCTTTAAAGTAGACCAAAATTGCACTACTACCAAAAAAAGGATAACTTCTAACAGGTACTGGAGGCCGATCAAATATTATAGTGTGGCGTATAGCAGCTAAATATCGGGCCTTTTTTTTCTATCGGGTCAATAAATTTGATTTCATTTTTGGCCGTTAATAGTTAGATAACTCTCTGCCTGATAATTATCATGCATCCATAATATTATTATTGTAATTGTATTAATCATTTTGTCAGCTTTTTAACACTACTGTGCGTGTGGAAATTTACATTTAGTTCTGTTTCTTGTTTTGTTTTTCTGCAAATCTTGTTTGTAGTCTATTTTTTGCCTCACATCGTGCTTATGCAATATTAACTCATCCATGAAGTGAGTCCAATTATTATTATTTTTTATCACTGTGATGATATTGAACGATACAACAGAAAATGGTACAAAAAAAAGACGTGCACATTTTCATGAACATCAACCATTTAGCCTTCATCTCAGAGCATTCCAAAACTTTTCATGCATGCGTGTTTTGTCTCCTCCCCCGTCCACGAGCGCTCAATCGTCATTTTGCATGCAGATTCGAGCTGACGTCTTATGTCTTCCACGATTCCATCTTCGGTTTAAAACATTTCAAAATATTTAACAACCATTCAGTGCCTCTTAAAAATCCATTTTCTCCCACTTGTTTCCCTGCAGACATTGTTCTATGAAATACTGTAGCCGTGCTTGCTTCTGCATTGTCTTCATGACCAAAACAAAAAAGAACTGCTGTTATGGCTGAAGTGATACTGTATTATGGGATGTTACATGTCTGTAAAGGTGAGTGACAACACCTTCTGCAGCTTAACATCAATAAATCTTTAACATTTTTTGTGACTTTTACTCTTTTGTAAGGAGATGAAATGGTCATTAAATGTCTGCACACCCCCTTAGTCTTTGTGAACTGAAAACGATATTGACTAAAGAAAAATATGACTTATAAACGGCACATTTAAATAAGTCAAAAATGTACAGTAGATCCAGGGATACAGCGACCCCACTTTACAACATTTTTACTTTTTCAGTGTGGAATAAGATGCATTTTGGGGCCTCTTGACAGCATTTTTCCAACGATTAAACTTTGCAGGGTTGGTGCGTATCTTATGTTTCTAGGATACCTGCCTGCTATTGGTCAACGTCATATAAACTCACTCCACTCAACTTGTTCCTCATAAGCTTGAAAGTGTTATGCTAATTTTAAAGTTTTTTTTTTTTTTTCATTTTTTAGGGATTTACCAAAATGAAAATTCGGGGCTGAAACCCTAAACGGAAAACGTGTAACCCTTGGCCTAAAGACCAAAACAGCAATACCAAAATATATCACGAAAAAAAATCCATATTTGTTTTGCGCTAACTTGCTTTAAAGGCATGATATAAAATGCTAAATAACTGACTGAATAAATAATGAAAATAATAGACATAAATACTATTTTTGACCCCAAAATGTTTTAGCTTAAAATGACCAAAAGTGGCGAAAAACATTAATGGTTTATCTTAAACATAGATTATTTTTTTATCTTAAAGACATCCGTGACAGGACACAACAGCCCTGGGATGAAATTGATTATTTGACGTATGTGTGCCTTTCTTTTCAAGCATGTGTGCAGGCATGTGAGGCTGGTTGTCTTTTTAAAAAAGGAAAGCGTAGAATTTTTTAAGGAAGACTTTAAGAAGAATTTCAAAGGTGTTCAAACTAAGGTCTCAGGGGCCATTTGCAGCCTATGTACCATGTTTTAGTCCAGTATTTTACACTAAAACAAGCAAAGAAACTAGTAATAATGTTTATGACGATAGAGTCAAGTCATGTTTATTTGTATAGCCCTTAATCACAAAGAGTCTCAAAGGGCTGCACAGATCAAAGACTATTGCAAACTACAGACCATTATGACACCATCCCCTCATCTAAAACCTACACATATTATCAACATATAATATAGGTTATTTGTGTGCTCTAGAGTAGAAGTGTGTTTTAAGCTTAGGTTTAAACATTTCCACTGAGGTTGCAAATCGAATCTCAGGAGGAAGAGCATTCCACAGCACCGGGGCCCGGATGGAGAACGCTCTCGAACCTGCGGATCTCCTCTTGGCTCTTGGGATCACTAGTAGACCAGCGTTTTCAGAGTGAAGGCTATAGGGGGAAATTAAATCTGAAAGATAAGGGAGCAAGTCCATGCATGATTTTGTATAATACCAACAGAACCTTAAAATCACATCTTAAGCTAACCGGGAGCCAATGCAGGTTAGCTAAAATCGGTGTAATGTGATCAAATTTTCTTGTCTTAGTTAAAAGCCTCGCTGCAGCATTTTGTACCAGCTGAAGGCTCTTGATTTTGGACTTCGGGAGACCGGAGATAGAGGACAATATTACCTCAAGTCTTAAACACTTTTATATACAGTTTTGGCAGACCGTGGCCTGGATCGAGTCCGTTCTGTGTTTTGCTAATATGACCGAGCCCGATGATTAAGGCATTCCTTTTTTCCCACTGTTTCGTTCTCTAGCCATTCATGTTAGCCAATTTGCTACGGGCCATCACTCGCTGCTAGCGGCAATTATTGTTTGCTGCTTCATGTAAACAAAGTTTGATTTGTACTTCAAGTTTTTTTCCTTTGTTCCCCTCCCCAGCCACTATTCGGTCACAGAGCTTGCTTCATCCTTCCACGGGTTCTGTGATTTAGGTTCCCAAAGCTTCACCTATAATGCTTTGTTCTTGCAATGTTTAACTGGCTTTTTAGTAGTTTTTCACTCCGGCGTCTAATGTTAGCCTTGTGCACCAGATTCGACTCCATTTATGAGCTTTTTTCAGGCGCTTTGAGTGTACCCACCTTGGTTAGTCCTTTGTTGTCTCTGGTGGGGACACCAGCTTTCCTCAAGCAAGAAAAAAATTTGAAATAGGCCTCCAAACTTTGCCCAGTGTTCTGTAGTGTGTCTTCTTCAAGTGCAGACTCTAGTTGTATAATATTACACACTGTCCCCTTAAAACACAAATAACATGTAATTTAAAACACTACATAAAAAGGTTAGGACAATATCTACAAATACTAGCAGCATTACCTTAAAATCAATCCTTTTATCCTCTTGTTTTGTATGGACAATTGACACATTTCTTTAGAACGTCCAAAATCTTACTTTGTATGTTTGTGACTTCTGTCCGTTTTGTGTCAACGTGCACGCATGCTTGTGTGCTGAGTGTGCAGCGTGGAGTTGAGTGGATCTCTCTTTTCACCATCGCCATTACTGCATGAAAGAGCTGTCACTCTGAATTAGCTCTATGTGTCTCTCTCTGTTGCACGCCCCTTGCACACACACACACACTCACACACACGCACAAGTGTGTGTGCTTGTGAATGTGCGTGCACGGTGGGCAGTAAAGCCATTTTAAAGCTATTGAAGGTCATTGTCTGCTGTGTTGTGTGCTATCTTAACTGTTGTGTGTGTTTGTCCTGCAGCCGCTCAGCAAGTGGCTGCATTATCTTTTTTTTTTAGCAAGCAGGGTGACATAATCCGGCCTCCATCGCTAACATCAACCAGGTCATTAGACTAGGGGTCAAAAAAGTGGTCCCTGCGGGGACCAGGTAACCCCCAAAGATAACCCGAGTAGCCCGCGGACCAGTTCTGAAAATAGCGCACCAGTGATGCGTCATTGTGACTTTCCAGGAAATTCTTTTTCTATCTGATATGAAAAATCATTGACATTATTAGTGCCTTGAAAGGAATTGTACAGAATTTTGAACTTTTTGACTCGCTTCCGCCATCTCCTGGCTTGTGTCATCATTGCAGCCTCAATCCTTTTGTTCATTATGCGCGTGCATTTCTTTTTTCTTCTTTCTTAGGGTTTGGTCTTGAGTTTGGAGTGTACTTAAAACTGGCGTTAAACACTAACAAAAAAAAATCTGTTGAGACATGCAGGACGTCTCTCTCCAGTTCTCCCTCTAGCTCCCATTCCTCTTACGTCATGTGTTCTGCCCTGAACAGCATTGCTAAAAGTAAGATAAAAGCAGATAGGCGCATTGGAAAATAAAGCTTAAAGGCTCTTTGAACTGAGGTGAGCATTGTTAACACATACTTAATAGAGAAAATATTGATCTTTCAACTTTTAAGGACACCTCAAATGACGCACTTCACCTTTAAATACAAAATGAATTCTTCCATATTATTTTAAAAACAAGCCTATAATTTATATTATGTAAAGCATGTTTTAGTAGCTGACTCAGCCTATTATAACACTCATTTTAAAAATTACAATACAGTAATAAAATAGTAATGACATGTTTTTTTCAAAATGCATATAAACTGGTAGCCCTTTGTGCAAATCAATATTAAAAAAAGTAGCTCACAGCTTAAAAAAGGTTGGTGACCCCTGCACTCAACGGTCGCCAGCCTGTATTGATAAGTCACTATTGACTGCTAATTTGCACGCACAGACAGAAAGAAAGCTGTTAATGTATGTCATAAAGTGGACGATGATGCTTTTTCTGGTTATTATTATCTTGATTTTGGTAGAAAAAAATAATAAACTGTTTAAATTGACATTTATTGAGTTAAATATAGTCGGCTTCCCATAGTATGGTGTGATGGTTAATGCTAGGCTGTTACTATATACTGCTACTATATATTTTTAAACACGGTTCCCCCAAGGTCTTAAAAAGTTGAAAAATCTTTAATTTGATGACTGCAAACGAAGACACTGAAAATATTTAAAATGTTGTCTACAAGTCTTCATTTTAACAATCAAATGTCTTAATTTTTCCCTGTGTCTTTTGCTTGACAGGGCTAAAAAGTGTGGAACTGTCTAACAAAAATATTGAACGTTGCGCCGTAAAATTATTTGTTATCGATCTCTGACCAATGAATGCAAGAATGCAGATTTCTGTGTTTTCAAAAATGCACCATGTTGGAGCTTTATGTACAGTCAGTTTTGAACCTGCTGTCGTTGAAGTAACTTTGTGATGGGAAAGTGTAGTTTTAACCCATTGTGGTTGGGTGATATAAATTATAACTTGGTTCAGGCTGTAGCATTGAACGAGTGGGACGGGTCGACGAGCTGATGCCGTTGTCGCGGCCTGGTAGCGCCGGGATCCGTTACGACGCCTCTCGTGTCCGTATGCCAGAATAGGTGCAAGATTGGTCTTAAATTTAATTGGTCTTGAAAATGTCTTAAAAAGGCTTGAATTTGATTGGAATAATCCTGGGGGAACCCTGTTTAAAAAGAAACATAAAAAAGAGGCAATGTTGTAGCCGCCATTTCAATTAATTTTTGTTAACTTTATCTATTTAAGGGGGACATTGACAACAATTCTAATTCAGAATAGCAGCGCTCAGTTCATATATATATTTTTCTCATGTTTACTATTTTCCTTACCTTTGTTAATTTCTGTACTGTTTTAAAAAGCATTTACATTGGCAGTTATTGAGTCAAATCACAACAAACACAAATAAAGCCGGCTTGCCACGGTACGTTATTATAGCTAACAATAGCCTATTTGCTAACAAAATGTGTTCATTTCTTGGGAATTACTTAAATCAGATAAAAATAATCTCCCAAATGTAACCCCCTTTCCCTCGATTCTTTATATTTTTAGTGACTAATATATAAGTAAATAATGCAAACAATATATTTTCTTAATATATACTTTAATTTAAAAAAACAAAACATCCATCTAAACTTTAATAAAAAAAATTGGGGGCGTGTTTTTAGTGAATAATATGAGAAAAGTTTGAACTATATATTTGAACTATGTATATATATACATACCGGTATATGTTTTATGTAAGGAATGCAATACTTGAATAAGAAAATAAAAGTTTGCCATTCTGTATTTAATTTGCCATCTGTTTTATGAAATGCGGAATCATTTTCCATTCCCTGATGTACAACATTGACCCCCTCCTCCCCTTACTGCTTTAAAATGACATTTCAATCGAATTGCTAACGATCTGACCTCAAACCTCTTGTTTTATTACACAGTGCCATCAGATCAGTATCCCCCAACCCTACCTCCTCCTACTTCCGCCCCCTCCCCATGCACTTCTCCTCGCCTCCACCATCATCATCATCCTCATCATCTCCTCCCATCTCTCGTGGAGTGCATCGCGCCGAAAAGGAGCTCCTGCAATCCTGCAGAAGCCTGCAGGTGAGGTCGCCTTGGATTTTTTTTTTTTCGTTTGATTTTTTTCTTTTTATCCGCGGTTGGCAAGAGCACAGCGTCAATCAGGCTCATGCATTGATGCACGAACTTGGTGGGGTGACAAACCAGGTTACATCATTTTAGGATTATTTACTATAGCGCGGGGACTATAATTAGCAGTGTCTAATATGCAGACGGAATCCTTTTAATAGCTCATTTGCATGCACGCCCCAACACCACACTCCTTCCTCCATCGTCTACCTTCCTCTCTCCTTTATCATTTATCATCATTGCCTTAATCGCCAATTTGTAGGAAACTCAATGTGATTTGTGTGCTGCCAGGCGTCTATTTTGTCGCCCTCCCATGAGGAGCCAGTGCAGTCAGAGTGATGATGCGCGAGTGTGTGTGCGTGTGTGTGTGTGTTGCTGATCTTTTAATGAATGCACTGCAGTCTGCATCGCTATACACCCGCTTGGCATGCTTGCATACATTTCTGTGTGTTCTTATATTTGCACATAGCCGAACACACACTCACCGCCCCCCTCCCCACAGGACGTCATGTCAATGATGACCCACATGATGTTCATCTGAGGCATGTTTGTTTCAGGCTTTTTATTTAGGCAGAGTAAAAAAAACGGCATCAATCATTAATTAACAACAGGAAACAATAAACTATTTGCACACAAACAGCTGTACAATACTCAAAACATGTGCCCACAGGGAAAAAAACGTCTCCGTTTCCACCAATGTAGTGATCATTTAAACTCATACGGAGAGGGAGAAAGATGGGAGGGGGTGTGCACTGCAGCATTCACCCCCTCCTCTTAAAAAACGTGCATATGTTCTATTCTATACATATAATTCCCATGTGTGTGCTTGAACACAAAACAAAGCACGCTGGCATCCATCAATTGCTGTGACTCAACTTGCATGACCCCGCCTCCCAAATGCAGCAACTTTCCCGTAATTTTCCGCAAAAGGCAACCGGGGGTGCGGATTTGCTCGATTGCAGGGGGGGTCTTTTGAAGGAAACGGATGTACGTTATATGTGGAGTAGAGATTGCGCAACGTGGACACACACACACACAACATGCTGGTGTCATGATAGAACACAGGAGAAGGGGGCGGAGTAAGCGGTTGCTCATTTGCATGGGCAATACATTGAAGAGCGGAAGAGCGCTTGTTTTTTACTACTTGGTGTGGATGATACAATAAAAAATAAGAAGGTAGTCTACAAGGCACTTCTTTTATGTAGTGGCTCAGTAGTGGGAATTATGCTAAAGGAATGACAATTCTTGTTAAGTGGTTTTAAAATGGGGGAATTAGTATTCCTTATAGAATTTTACAGTATTTAAGACTTGAAACTCATTCAGGACCGTAACTTATAAATATGTTTTCAGATGAATTGTCCCTGCGTGCCACAACGTAAAAAACAAAATATATAACTCACCATTAGGGTGGACCGGGTGGAAACAATTTAGGTTTATCTTGCCTTATGTGAAAATGTAGTTGTCCCCTTTGTTAAATCACAAAGTAACTGTGACTAACCACAGCTTTGGTAAAGCTGAGTTAGATTCCGCAGGCCACACCTAAAATTGATTGCCACCACTTGTGTGAAATGAAGGGATCACTTAAATTGAATCTGTTAGACCAAACAACGTAGATGGTGACATGCCACAATCCGAAGAAATTCAAGAAGAAATTAGTAAAAAAGGGATTTCATTCTATCAATTTGGAAAACAGTGGTAATCCTTCCGAGGAGTGGTCGACCAACTAAGATTAATACAGGAGTGTGACGACGACTTGTCCAGGAATTTACAAAAGAACCTCAAAAAACATCCAATGAACTGCAGGCCTCTGTGGCCTCAGTTTAGGTTAGTGTTCATGACTCCACTATAAGAAAGAACTGGCCAAAAATGGCATCTATGGGAGAGTTCCTGGGCGAAAACCACTGCTGTCACAAAAAAACAAAGAGTGGTCTCACATTTGCCAAAATGTATCTTGATTATCCTCAAGACTTATGGAGAAACATTCTGTGGACTGATAAGTCAAAAATTCAACTTTTTGGAAGGTGTTTGGCTTGATGCATCTTGCGTAAAAATGGCACAGCATTTGACAAAAAAAACATGACACCAACAGCAAAGCTTGGTGGTGGCAGTGTGATGATCTGGGGCTGCTTTGGTGCCCCAGGACCAGGACAACTTGCTGTGTGTGACTAAAATTTGAATTCTTACCAGAAGATCCTGAAGGAAAACATCTGGCCATCAGTTCTAGCTCATGGATCATGCAGCAGAACAACAATGGAGTGGCCAAGTCAAAAGTCCGGATTTCAATCTAAATGGGATGCTGAAGTGTGACCTTAAGCGGACACTTCCTGCTAGAAAACCACCCAATATGGCAGATTTTAAACAATTTTGCAAAGAAGAGTGGGCCGAAATTCCTTCTCAGACTCATTATCAATTATCGTAAATGTGTGATTTCTGCAGGGTTGGGTAGGGTTACTTTAACTGGATTACTTTCAATTACTTTTGGATTACTCCAATACCAAATATGCTAATAAAAGACAAAAGAAACTAAATATGAATAAAATTACAACATTTTGTGCAGGCTTGGGGAGTAACGGAATACATGGAACGGCAAAAATGATGTTGGCAAGCTGATTTATTTTCATTTTGTTTCTGTCGCATTTTATGTTAGTTTTGCCGTAGATCAAAGAGATCAAAGCCAGGAGAGAAAGCTTACCACGTGTTATGAGTCATAATTTTATTCATATTTAGTTTTTTTTTGTCTTTCATTAGCATATTTGGTATTGGAGTAATCCAAAAGTAATTGAAAGTAATCCAGTTAAAGTAACCCTACCCAACCCTGGATTTCTGTTATGACTGCCAAAAGTGGACCAACTCGCTATTAGATTAGGGGGGCAATTACGACTTAAATTAAGATCAGATAGCTTTTGATTTTTTTGTGCCTTACTAAATGGAATCGACAGTCAAAAACTGCATTTTGTATTTTCTTGGGTTGACTCTGTGTGATATTAAAAGTGGTTTGAGGATCTCAAACCTTTGAGTGATGAATCTGCAAAAAAAAAAACACAGAAATCAGGAAGGGGGTGAATATTTATTTACATTACTGTATGTACTTTTCAGTGCAACAGCACCTAAACTATGAAATACAAGTGTAAAAATCCATCAATGTTCTGCACTGCTTATCCCCAGTTGGGTCGAGGGGGTGCTGGAGCCCATCCCAGCCATCTTCGGGCAGTGGGCAAGGGACACCTTGAACTGGTTGCCAGCCAGTTGCAGGGCACACACAGACGTAGATCTCACTCATTCACACCAAGGGATAAGTTGGACCGGCCAATTAACCTGACATGCATGTTCTTTGTAATGAGGGAGGAAACCGGAGGGCCCGGAAGAAAACTCCAATCTCCACATGAAGATGCTGCGATAGCTCTAATTGAACCTTGGACCGCCGCACCATGTGGCTGCACGCTAACCACTCAGCCGCCTTAAAAAAAAGCTAATTACGAAACACATGAACCCTGAAAAACACAGGAAACACAAGTTAAAAAAATATATTAAAATGCAACATAATTTTGAACCTTTTTTAATCTCAATAAAATAAAGACAACAACACAGAATATAAAAAAATGCATTTTGACAAATCATAAGTGGAAAAAAAGCATCTCGAAAGGAATCTGCTCTTGATTAGTGGGGAGCCGACTCCTGCTGGTCGCTCCGTTTGGTTCGCTAACGACACATCACTACTACATGTGAGTGCAATTTTATTATCTTAAACGACTTGTTCACGGCTTCTATTTTGATGAAAACATCAGAATGGGTATTTTCTCAAATGTTTTCTGGTTAAAAATGGTCGTTACCAACTACAGTGGATTTTCTTTGGGAATGCCGCCAGGCTGCGGCGAGATCCAGTGGGCATATTGAAAACTGCTAGTCCTCCTTTGACGTGATGCAACTTATTTTTCTCTTGCGCATCTCTCAGCATTGTCTCACGGGCCGGATTAATTCCACAAAGTGAAAAATCATAAGGCGTATCCCGGGAGTCAACTGTAGTGGATTTTTAACGTCTATAGCCATCAAGAGCGCAGACGAGGATTTCATCTTTGAGAGCGCTTTTTAGCATAAGCATGCCCCGGCACATTTATTCATATATTCATCCAAAAAGCACTATATTTGCAGCCTCTTAGAGCAAAGGTGTTAGCGTCAGTGCCTCTTCGGGCGACAAGGCGAGGACGAGGCCACATGCAGGCGGAGGTGGACACTCCAGCGCCTTTTAAACATGACCTATTTTAACATCCTATTGTCATCCGCTTTGACAGTGCTGCTTTTGTG
This sequence comes from Urocampus carinirostris, assembly GCF_059441175.1. Lineage (NCBI taxonomy): Eukaryota > Metazoa > Chordata > Actinopteri > Syngnathiformes > Syngnathidae > Urocampus > Urocampus carinirostris. The sequence goes on along the minus strand of NC_142350.1, from coordinate 49,400,900 downwards.
CACGTGTGTGTGTGTGTTTTTTTGTCTACCTGAGTGTGTTTTTTTCCCAGATTTTGTGTCCGTGAAGCTGTGACGGTCCCCCCATCTTTAGCAACATTATCTTGGGCCTATGAATAATTTACATTTTTTTCAAAAGCAGCTTTCTGCATTTTGTATAGTTATTTTTGCTCACGAGGAGCTGCAGATAATCGCCTTTAGGACTGTTGTGAGACTGTTATGCCACTTGAGTTTGGAGGCTTTGGTGTTATTGCATCATATTTACAACAAAATTTAGGCATTGCGTTTTAGTCATAAATCTTTTACCATTGGTCACCATAGTTTATTACTTCCGTTTATTGTTTTCATTTTTTTAAATCTTTTTTTTTTTTTTAATTTGAACTTAAATTAAGACCAAAAAATGTATCTCTATTATTTGAGATGTTAGGGTTAGGGTTAAAAAATACATATTTAATACATTCGGGCTTTATTTAAATTTCTAAGAAAAATATGCATATCGTTTTTTTAATTTCATTTTATATATTGTTTGCAATTTAATTTAAATTAAATATATACCCTCGTTTTTGGTCATTTTTAAGATTACATTTGAATTACAATAACAAATATATCTCCATAATTTAAGATTTTTAAAAATATATATTTAATACAAATTTAAAATACGACTAAAAACATCTAATAAAAAAAAGATAAAAATAATAAAACTAAAAAAATGCATTTCTATTTTTCGTAATTTTTCAAAATTTCATTTAAATGGAAAAGACAAAAAAGATCGTATTTAATTTTTTTAAATTCGTTTGAATTCAAAATTGACTAAAAAGAATCAGAATTAGTTCTAAATTAAAATACGTATATATATTAAAATTAAATTTAAAAAAATCACCCTTTTCACTTTATTTAAATGTAAAACATTTCAAAAACATGTTTTGGTCTTTTTTAGATAATTAATAAAAAAGGCAAAAATATTTCAATTGTGTAATATATATTTTTTAATAAATTTAAATAAATGTGTGTAAAAAAAAAAAAAATATATATATATATATATATATATATTATTATTATTATTATTATTATTATTATATATATAAATTGTTTGTCACTATTCAAATTTTATTTATATAAAAAAAAGACAAAAGACATCTCCATTTAGTTTTTTTTTTTTTTATTTAAACTCTATTCAAATTTACAAAAATGACAAAACATCAATCTACATTTTTTAGTTCATTTTAAAAATGTATTTAAATAAAAACAAAAACAAAAAAAAACTATTTTAATTTCTGGGTAGTTTTTAAAAAATAATTGAAAAAATAAAGAAAAACATTTCATATTTTCGGTAATTAAAAAAAAATCTATATAAATGATGCCATATATTATATATATTGTGATATTTTTAGAACCATGGGCTTCTCGTGTCATCATTGAGGCTTATCAGTAACCGCTGCTACTATTTTGAGCACAATTCCATTTCAATCTTTTTTTTCGAAGATATTGTACATGAATAAACCAAACAACTTCCTCACCTTAACCCTCAAAAACTAGGGGGGAAATGTTTTCTCTTATTTTATGAATGCCTCAATACGTATTAACGCTTCCACAGGACTAACATGTTACACGTCATCACTAATTCAACACACCGCTCGCTTTTTTTGTTATACGCTGCGAATGGCTAATGGCGCGGATGCTATCACGTTCAAACGGCCTGGTGGGAAAAATCAGGTTTTTTTTTTCTTGGTGCACTTAGCGTTCTGGCGACGAGTGGCACAGGTGATTACGGCTCCAGCTTCTCCTGAGCTGTGCAGTTCTTGTTAATGGCCCCTGTTGGGTTTTCAATCTTGGATCTTGGAGGGTTTTTTTTCAGAACTGAAAGTAATTGGATGCATTTGGTTTCAATATTTGGGATTGTAGCAGTGTCTACCATAAGATTTTGTGAGACTCTGGTGGGTGTACAATCTAAGGGGGTCAGTGGGCATGGTTGATTCAAAGAAAATTTTGTACATTTTAAATCCAAACCCATTGATCTGGTGCATTTTAGAGCAAAATCAAGTAGCTAGAGCTATGATAAGTGTGTGACCTTCTATTTTATTCTATTCTAAGCATTGACACATTTGTTGTCATTGTAACATGTAAAACACTCAACAAAATTTGTCTCTGGTACCTTGACTAAAATAGTTTGCTAATGAGATAAAAGCAACTGCCTTTTCGTATGTCACCTATACCACAGGTTGTTGATTGGTTAGAAATAGGTGCTTTAACCTTTGTGACCTAGGTTCAATTCCGGTGTCACGCAACTACAAAGTTTGAGCTGAGAAAAAGTAAAACAACATTTTATACCAATTTTAAACAAAAAAATTAGGGGTGCGTGTTATACACAGGTGCGTGTTATACACCATTAAATGCGGTGTTATACACCATTAAATGCAGTATATCTGAAATCTTGTCTTATTTTCTAATAATACAAGTTTATGAGACTCTGACGGGGCCAATTAAACCCTGTTTGCCTTACGGTATTGGAAACACTGGTTGTAGCAGCTAGCTAGTGCACAGCTAACCTGGGGGAGTTGTTTTTTCAATCCAGCATCCACGTTTTAGTGTGAAGGACAAAGTCACATGCAGGTGGAGCTGAACACTCTAGCACTTATTAAAGAACCTATTTTTAAAGATGTATTGAAATTAGATTTTTTTATATAAAACGTATCTCAATGTTTTGTTCCTTTTTTTAAATATATTTTTTAGAATTAGAATTGAAAAGAGTTTTACTTTTATTGTCATTCTTGTGCCCATGCACACAGAACGAAATGTCGATACATCTGACCCGCACAGTTAAACTGTAGCGAGCCGATGTATCCGCAGCCGAAGAGGGCGCCGCCATTTTAGACCCAATTGCTGTATTGGGAGGCAATGAGTACCAATGTTGTAAGTCTTAGGTATGACTCGGCCGAGGCTTGAACCAGTGACATCCCGGTCTTGGAACGGCCGCCCTACCCACAAGGCCAGTTATGTGAATTTTAAAATGGCGCAAACCGCTGCACCATTTTGTTTTCATTTCTAAAATTGTATTTAAATTATAAAAAAGAATGAGAAAACCTGTCTTCATTTTCTGTTTTTTTAAATTGGAAAACAATTATTTTCATCTTAAAAATGACAAAAGTATTTGAACTGTTGGACGGCAAAAAATGAAGATAACGAAAAGGTTCGTATCATTTGGGTACGAGATGCTGCCCCAACTGCATTCCGCCAATGACATTGAACCAGAGGGACAATGTCAATGGCAGAAGCGAAGGAAGCGTTCGCCTTCTGGGAAAACCTTCTGGGAAAACCTTCTAGGAAAACTTTCTGAGAAAAAGACATCCCGATAAAGCCAAAAGCGGACAGTCAATGTTTGATGAAAACCATCCCAAACATTTTAAAAACATTCTGAGATCTAGACAGAAACAACAATCGCTGGATCGCTATTTTATGCATCCAACGACCAAACCGACACAGTGTGTGGAAAAGCATGCCAAGGGAATGACATTTAATTGACTTTTTACCTTTTATCATTCGTTTGTTTTTGTTGTTTTGTGGACTGTTTCCTTAGTAATAAATGGTTAATGGCAGAAGCAGTTCATATGGCACTTTTCAAGTCACTTCTTCTTTTGCATTTCTTTAGCCTTATTGTTTAATTTTTTTCCATGTGGTGTATTCATAAACAATTGTGTACAGACACTGCCCTACTTACGAACGATATTCTATATTTTGTATGTTTAAGGCTTGTATAAGTAACCTGTATAGTCTTTTACTAAAAAAATAACATTTTATAAAATAATATGCTCTATAAAGATAAATAAAGTTCAGTTAAACTACCTTTTGAAGATGGGCTTCAAGAGGTCCTCCTCCGTGCTAGAGAGTGGACGAAAAAAAAGATCCAACCATTTTCTCAACCGCATCAAGCTTTCTTTTTCCACTTTGGTTTCAAAAGAAACGGCTCGCCTCTTCTATATACTTTACAACCATATTGAATGGATGCACGAGATATTAAACAATAAAAATGTCAAAGTTCTTAGCACGCTGGAGATAGTATAGACATACAGTATAGAATGCTTACACACAAACTAGGAAGTAGAGGCCGGATTTCTTCTTCGGGGTGGATGCTGGGTGGCCTCTCACAGCGCCACCACATGCCGGTAGCGGCGGAAAGTACTACAGTAATGTGCTGTACTCAGAAAAGGATGCACACAATACAAAATCCAACTTACAGCAATGTCTTTTCGACATCCCGAAAAAAATTTTGGTATCTTCCGTTTTTCGTAAGTTGAATGGACGTAAGTAGTGTCTGTACCTACCGGGCAGTTACAGTTGATCTAATGGGGTTTGGTGGCATTTGATGACCTTGGAAATGAAATATCTCGTTTCAATTCATTTCATTGGGAAAACATGATTAGATTTACAAAGGTTTCATTATACAACGTCACTGCTCGAACCAAGTTAAGTCGTTGAGTAAGATACCACTGTATAAGCAATATTTTTTACCTATTGGGTAACACTGTTGATTTTTTTAGCCTTGTGTACCAGTTTGTATTTAAAGAAATCTGAAAGAAAAACCTATTTATAGTGCACCTCTAGTTTTTTGTTTGCATCCCAAATCATTCTTAAACAAAAATAATTCCGAAATTCCAATTCACGCATTGGGATATTTCAATCATAAAAAAAAAAAATCACGCCCTGTCGTCCTTTTCATGCTCTCCTGCTCACACTCGTGGCTGTTAATTATTGGAAGGAAATGAGAAACGTTGATAATTAAACGGCAATTCCGTTCCAGCGCCAGGCGTGAATTTTTCCCGAGGGGGATAAGGAAGGTCAGCCGAAAGGTTGCTTGCACGTACGTGACTTTTTGATGGGGCCTCCGAGGCGCTCTGAGCTTTTGGGATGCTTCAGGGGGGCCATTTTGTGTGAATGGAGAGGGGACACACACACACACAATGTACCATATTTTCCATAATAAAAAGTGCCCCAATACGCCAAATTGGCCAGAAATTTGGACGTGTATGCATTAGTACAGTGCTGTACTATGGACTGATTTAATGCCTGACATTTAAATAATTACACAAACAATTTGTGAGTAGCAGTAATGAAATAAAAATGAAATATCTGTATAACATTGTTAACAAGATGATGAGAATAACTCCCGTTGAACAATCGTTTGCAAAATAAAGTCATTCATGCAAATAAAGTGTAAATACAATTGGATCAAAGTTGAACGTTACAATGTATGCATATCATAGCAATCGTGACAGAAACAGAGAATTGATCAATACGACAATAGTATCCATCCGATTCAAGTATTAGCTCAGTATCGATAATATCGATACTTGGGTCCTTCCGTCCACCCTAGATTAGAGGTTTGATTCCCGTTGCATCCAATGTAAGGCAATTGTGATAAGTGATACATTCTGACTGATCAATTGATGCACAAGTACGGTACTTTTAATTTTTTTCTGAGACTTTACCCCTTGTTGTAGTTTTCATTCCATGGCCATTATAGCCCGTTGCGCTTTGTATATGAAAAATACAGGATTTTTACGAGTAGTTGAAATCCTTGAAAATGCTTGGATTTTATTGTTGTGTTTTCATGGATTGATGAGTGCTTGAATTTTGGGTGAAGTGCTTCTAAATGGTTGAAATTGTTTCTACGTTTCTTAACAAGTCTGCTTAATAATGACGCTGACATTGCTGTCTAGTGGCTTTCTTCGCCCTTGCATTTCTTCTTCCCTCTGCAACTGGCATTAGTTTGTATGGCTTTGTCCTATTAAGTGTACAGGTCGAGCCCAAGAGGACGGGTGCATGCTACACCTAAACAGGGCACTATCACATGTGTATCAGTGCAAGGATTATGTATTAATTATGGACATTACTATGGGCCATGCAAAGAAATTGAAAGTAGTGTTTCCCACTGGTAAATTGTAATGGGAAGAACTTCCTGTAACTTAAAATGTAAGCTACATATTGCTGTCATGTGGGGGAGAGATTTGTCTCAAAAATATTTACCCATGTCCTGTTCAGATAAACAAATATATTCACTCAAGATCCATAAGTTGTATGTCTTGATAAATGCACACCTAAGATTAAATATTGTATATGTAAATCTCAGATTTATTTGTGGCTCTGCAAAATATATGATTCACACAGGATTCCTTCTTTTGATGGTATTGGAGAAATCGGAAAGTTGTTTGAACCCTTGAATATATATCACAAAAGACTATTTTTTGGGGCGTGCGCCTTATAGTGTGGATATACGGTCCATAAGCAAGGCACGCTGCAGCAGTTTACGTAACAAGGATGAGGGGACGTGCAACAGTTTTTCCAGCGACGCATCTCATACGGGGAGGAGGGGGACAAATGGGGGGCCGACTCACAATCTCGCAACGCAAACGGGACGTAACCTATTTTGCTCACGATGCCATAATGCGTCATCAAATATTAACCGGGATTCATGTCTGCTCGTTGTGTGTGCCTTACGTTTGCATTTCATAAAGGGGGGTGGGGATGGGGGGAATGGGGGGAATGGGGTCTGCAGGATGCAGGGAGCATCTGTGTCGCAGTTGTCTCACACACGCAATATTAATTCACTGCCATGCCTTCAAATGTAACCCCTCCATCTTTTTTACCGTCCTACCCCCCTTTCCCGTCTCCCCCCCCACCCCTATCTCCTCCCTTCCCCCCAGTTCCTTGGCTCTATGCTGATCTCGACTTTGGAATTCAATGTTGCCATGGTAACATTGCCGGGTCTGTCTCCTCCTCCCCACCTCCCCTTTGCTCCCCTTTGCAGGCGAGGAGATGCGGCACGAGCCGCGTTAGTCATCACGTTCATTCATTCATTCATTCAACAACACTAATATTAAGACTTATGTTTCTAAGGATGGGCGTCTACCAATACCTGATATCATATCAGTACCGTGTTGGAAAGTGTCGATACAGGTGGCGGAAAACTGTATCTTCTGCCCTTTAAGAGCTGCAACTATAAATTTAAAGACTATTTTATAATTGTTAATTTCATGCACATTGATCAGAATTTTTTGGGGGTACTGTAATCCCTTAGTTTTCATGGGGTTACATAACCAAACTGGAAGTACAAACCTTTATTTATTTATTTTAAATACTCTCTTAAACATTTAAACCAAAGAATAAACAATTTACAGGCTAACGTATTTGTGTAACAAATAAAAGTACATTACTTTACAAAAAATATTTTTACAAATAACGTAATACAAAAATGTGGCATCAAAAAATAAGTACTGTGCTTTATAAACGTTTTTTTTTTCAAATGGCTATATTGCACTATTGCTTGGTTTTCTGAAATATGTTTGGTTAACCGACTTGGGCACTTGAGCAGATAAAGCAGCTTTCTATGGGAACCTGATTCAAGCAAAATTTTCACTTTGGCTCGAAAATGTGAGTTATGTACTCATGTTTTCAGTGTGACGTTATATTATCATTATCTTTTTGCCATTTCTTGTTTGGCAGGCCGTATTACAAATCATTAAAGATTATTTCTTAATGTTACAAAACTATCCACTTAACTTCAGAGAACATTTTGTTGCCATCATGTGGACGTTACAGGGAAACAAAGACGATTTTACCTTCCTTTGCTATGAGAAGAAGCCCAAGATTTTGTGCCATAGAAAACCATCTTTCTTGGCGTTTTGGTGTTTTTGTCGGCCCAGAGAGTTTACTTGACATGATAGCTGGTACGTAATGTTTTACGTACTTGTAAAACTTCAGCCGCAACGTTGTTGACTCCCAGGCGGACACCAGCAGAAAGGGGGCGTGGTAACTGTTTAGCCAATCGGAACGCAGAACGCAATGCACGATGAAATCTGAAAAGTAGCAAAACCGCGAAAAGTAGACGGTGATTACTGAAGGATTACTCTATTTCTCTAAAACCGTGTGTATTTGTTTCATCCATTGGTTTTAGTATCCTACGTATGTATCGATGACTACTCACGAGTTGGTATCGGTCAGAAAAAATAGAAGGGGCAAAACAACTACTGTAATTGAATGTTCGACAAGTAATGGTTTTTAAATCAATATTTAAGTAGTTTTGTAATTAATTAATCATTTTATGTAAATAGTCAAAAACCAAAGAGTTCAATTTTGCTTGAATTCAAACAAAACTGTGATGAGTGTATTTTTTTATATTTTTTTATTTTCCGTTTCAATAAAACAAATCAATAATGCCTTTTAAATGGGACCGAAATGAAAGCAAAGTTTAACCGATTAATCTGGGAAATAATATATAGATTAATTTAATGTTACATGTTTACATAAGTAGAACAGGTTTTTTTCTTTTCAATTAAACAAAGTACTGGACATTGCATTAAATCTGTAATATTACTGTTTAATATCTTAATTTATACATATTCGCCTAGAAAACATTGATAAATATTTACTGCGATTTTGTTTTTTAACAACATTGGAATGATAATATTTGATCTGTTATATTTTCTGGGGAAGTGTAAGGAGCAACGGTCACAATTCATATTATTTTTCCTATTTATTTGTGATAGTAAATGTATATAAATGTACCTCCAATATGCATTATTCAAGACTAGGGCAGCATGGCGGTGCAGTGGTTAGTGCGTGTGCGGCACAGTTCTGAGGTCGTGAGATCGGATCTCCTGTGTGGAGTTTGCATGTTCTCCCCGTGGTTGCGTGGGTTTCCTCCGGGCACTCGGGTTTCCTCCCACATTCCAAAAGACATGCATGTCAGGTTAATTGGCCAGTCCAAATTGTCCCTAGGTGTGACTGAGCAAGCGAATTGTCTGTCCCTGTGTACCCTGTGAGTGGCTGGCAACCAGTTCAGGGTGTCCCCCTGCCCACTGCCCGAAGATAGCTGGGATCGGCTCCAGCATCCCCGCGACCCTACTGAGGATAAGCGGTGCAGATAAATGGATGGATGGATGGATATTCAAGATTAGTTATTCAAGTGACCCCATCAGCAGCCAGCAAGCACTAAAACATTTAGTTTTTTGAGACTTGTGATTAAGAGCTATATAGATAAACAAGACTTGACACGACGATGAATTAAAAAAAATCTCAGAAATGGTGTCTCGTTTTTTTTTATTGGAAACGAGTCCCTGTCTGATGGTATCTGCATATTCGAGCACCTCCTTGTTTATTTGTGTACGCAGCAGCTGAGCAGCGACGATGTTGGTGGCTTCCTGCTAGCCAAGGAGAGCAAAGGCCTCCGCTAGCACCGGCGACCGCGGCGAGAGAGCGGCAAAGCGAGAGAGCGAAAAAGCGAGAGAGGAGAGAGCGGAGAGCGGCTGAGAACAGTCGATGGATGCTGTCCGGATTGTAGGGGCAGCACGTTCTTCACTGAAAAGGAAAGGGAAGATTTCAAAATTGAGTCCAAGGATAGAAACTCGCCGTCAGGTAAGTCCCATTTAACCTTTGAGATTGACTTTTTAGAGTGCCTTGTTGTCTGACTCAAGTACTTGCATGACTTGGCATGAGTGCAGGGGAATGGGAATAATTGTTTTAAATCAGATCAAAGTGTGTTGACATAGGCAAACCAAAATTATATTGGCCATGGGTGTGAGAGAAAAATGGGAGAACAACAATTAAGAATAGTGACATGTTAACTAGCAAAGCTCTAACTCTGAAAATAATGTCCCTACACAACAGTCGCTTTGGATGACCTCAATGTCTGCCACAAATGCATTTCTAGCATGAGAGCACAGAAAGGAGATGATTATTTTAAGTCAGTGTGTGGAAAGAGGCAAGTCTAAGTCGAACGCCTCATTGTTTGCCATGGGTGTGCATGTGTTGCCGAAAGAAAGATGGAGGAGCAACGATTAAGGACTAGCAACATGCCAACTGGCAATGCTGAAACTCAGGAAATCATCTCCCCCTAGAATAGTTAAGAGCATCTAATTTTACGCCCCGAGTGCATACTTGACTTAGACAGGAGGTTGTTTTATGTCGGATCACAGTGTGTGGACAGAAGCAACTCAAAACTAGAACACCTCATTGTTGGCCTTAGGTGTACCCATGTCACAGAGAAAGATGGAAGAGCAACAATTACAGACTTACCAAATGCGAACTATCAATGTTATTAGTCTGAAAATCATCTCCCTGTTCAATAGTCACCTGAGAGCCCCTTGACAACAAGTGCGGAATTGAATTGTCATGACTGACTGTCAACTTTGTACTGGGATGACCATTCTACAGTAGAGCGCCTTGTCGTTGGCCATGAGTGTAAACACATCACAGAATAAGTAAAGCAGTTTTTATAACTAGCATTAAATGCACCTTTAATTTGGTTATTGCCGTGGAGTACCTTATTGCACATTTGACACACACCTAATAGCATTGAACAGATATTTTAAATAAAAGACTGCCAGCATCCAAACCAAAGCTTGAGCATCTCCTTTTTTCCAATAGAGCACCTTGTTTTGGGCCATGAGTGTGTACACATCGCAGCGAGAAAGATAAAAGAGCAAGGACGGGAGAATGAGTAAAGCAGTTCGCTAGCTAGTAACGCTAATACCACAAAATGGATCTCTAATTTGGTTATTGCTGTGGAGTGCCTCATTGTCTGCCACAAGTGCATGGAACCAAAGCTTGACCGTAGCATGCCCTTTTTACAGTAGAGAGCCTCCTTGTTGGCCGTGAATGTGCACACAATGCAGTGAGAAAGAAGAGTAAGGAGGGTAGAATAATTTAAGCAGTTTGTTACCTAGTAATGCTGATACCCAAAATGCATGTTTAATTTGGTTACTCGCTGTGGAGTGCCTCATTGTCCGCCACAAGTGAATGCATACTTGAAACGCACAGTAAAAGCATTGGACCATGGATTTCTTTTTTTTTTCAAGCAAGAAGATCATCAGAATCTAAACCAAAGCTCAGGGCTCGCATTTCCTTTTGACTGTAGAGCGCCTTGTTGTTAGCTATAAATGTGGGCACATAACATAGAATGAGCAAGAATAGAAAAATAAGTAAATGTCTTACTTGACAACTAGCAGTTTGCTTTTAGCATTGCTGATGTCGTAAAATCTTTGTTTCATTTGGTTTCTTGCTGTGGAGTATCTCATTGTCTGCCTTGAGTGTATGTTGTACTTGACACTCACAGAAAGGCATGAGAGCATGGAATCGGGATTGTTTTTTATTTTATCAAATTTAAAATTAAATTAACATTGCCGATATTGTAAAACGCATTTGGTTTCTCGTCGTAGAGTGCCTTATAGTTTGCCCTGAGTGTGCTCAAATCAAAATGTATGTTTAAAAAGTCATAAATCATTCAATCTGCACCTCGTTGTTGCCTAAAGATCACTGTCTTAAGACTACACCACGAAAGAAAAATATTTGTCTTTCAACAAACCTTCTCTGTCCTGGGATCGGTGTTATATAAATTTGTGGAGTGGTGTCTTTCTTTCCGGCTTCAAGGTTTTTCTCGATTGATCTTTTGCATTTTTCATTCCTCTCCCGTCTCGACTTCTAAATGATGAATATGGAGTAGCTGATCTTGAGCATTTTTGCATCACTTCTGGATCGTTAGGCCGAGTCAGCAAAGTTGCCTGACTCTCCTCTCAAGGACACATGATTTTTTTTGGTAACACGACTCCTCCTTCTTCAACCTTCCGACTTTATATTCTCCCATTAGTGTTTTTTAATGATGCGTCACTTCATTGATTGCGCTCATGCCCTTCTTTTATCACAGATTGGTCATCGTTGTTACATTAGCACGATCAAAAAAAAATGTTGGGTCATCAATAACCCAAACAGAGTGCACTGATTCACTACTTGGGTTAATTTGACACACCAAGTCAAACATTAAGGTTTTATCCAAAACAAACGTCCCGCAAAATTGGGTTGTTTAAATTAAAACAACCACTAACTATGATTGTTAGTTGTCTGTTTTTCTTTTTTTTATTTATTCATTATATATTTATTTAGTTTTGTTTTTTTTAGTATATTTCTATTTATTGAGTCCATGTATTAAATTTGATATATTCGCCACCCCAGACAGTTACAGGTCGCCTCTGGGCCTGTGACCAGGAGCCTAAGAGGACCGGTAGCACGTCGGGCTTAAGGGGTCAAAGTGAGAGGTTGTGCTGGTGTGGCCAGGTTGGCGCCGACAGGGTTCTGTTTCACTGCGTGGTCACCGCGTCTCAATCTGCCTGCGGGGGGCCTGGGCCACGTACACAGTCACGTCCTCTCTACTCTACTGCGATGGCTCACGAGTCACCTCGGTACCTGGGTCGCTCCGTAGCTGTTCACAACCCTGACCCCTGTGAAGCTGCCTCAGTCCCACCCTTAGTCCAGGGTTGGCCACAGCGGGGTCAGGGGACAGTCCCCCCTTGGTGCCAGCGCAGTCCGAGCTCCCTTGTAATGCAAACCTAACCTCATGCTCCAGGTATGCAATACTTTCCCCGCTCCTTGGGTAGGGTGGGGGATTTTGCTGGGGGTGGCGTCTGGCGCCAGGATCCATCACGACTCGGTGCGCCAGTATGCCAGAATAGGTGCGAGATTGATGTGGATCGGATGTGGTCTTGAAAATGTCTTGAAAAGTCTTGAATTTGAGTAAAAAAATCCTGGTGGAACCCTGTTTTAAAATGTATTTATTATTGATTTTTTTTTTAATTTTCTTTGCATTTGTTTTCGTTTTTTATATATCATGTATTTCTTCTACGTGTTTTTTTATTATTACTTACTTCTATTTATTTTTATTTATTTATACACTTATATTTATTAATTTATTTATTTTACTTTTGTTTTTAAAAATATTTTTGTAAAGATATTTTTTAAGTAGTTTTATTTGTATTTTTTCTTTTTTCATTAATATTTATTCATTTATGTATTTTTGATTATCTAATCTATGTATTCGTGTTTATTTTTCTAGTTATTCATTCATATATTTTATTCATATTTTTTAATAATTTTATTTTTCCAAAAATGGTATATATTTTTGTTTCTTTGTGTATTTTTGTTTATTTGATTTATTCGTTTCATTTGTTTATTTATACATCAATTTATTTTTATTGTTGTTTTTTAAAATGTATTTAATATGGAATTTGATTACGTATTTAGTTTAGTTTTGTATGTATTTTGGTTTATTTATTGCATGTATTCATTTTTATATTGCTTCGTTTTGTGGTTTATGTAGCTTCCTCATTTTTCCTTTTTTTCCATTTTTCCATATGTTCATTTACCAAAATGTTTTGGCAATGATCAGGAAACCTTGTACTGCTTGTGATTCAGAATAAATAAACAACAACAATATTTGTATTTATTATTTTACTTTTTATTTCATATTCAGATCAATGTACTATTTTTTACGGGTTTAATTTTGATTGTGTATTCATGTTTATTTAAATTATGTATTAACTATTTTTTTATTTTTATTTATTGATTCTTGTTTTGTTAAAATGTATTCATTTATTTATTTTATTATTTTCATGTATTTATTTTGTTTAATTTATCTTGTTTACTTAAGCATTTTTATTTATTGTTTTATGTATTTTATTTTATTTGTCTATTTTTATTTTGTTTTATTATTTAGTTAAGATTATATTATTCTTATTTTTAAAATGTATTTTTTTTTGTTTGATTTATGTATTTGTATTCATTTATGTTTGTTTACTTATGCATTTTTATTTATTTTATTTATGTATTTTATTTTATTCATTTAGTTGTATTTAGTTTTATTATTTAGTTAAAACTATATTATTATTATTATTCTAGAAAAATTATTTTTGTTTTTTATATATTTGTATTTATTCTTGCATTCATATTTATTAATCGATTCAAATTTTCATTTTGTAAAATATTACGTTAGTCGTCTTTTTGTAGTATTTTTGGAGTAAATAATTCAGTAGTACAGCTGTATTTTGTAATATAGTATTACTGTAGTAGTATTTTTGTAGCAATTCCATTCTATTTTTTTGTTTTCAAAATGAAGGCAAAATTATATATCAGGTCCCTTGGCACGATATTTGATATTTAGTTTTGTAGTTAATGTGTAGTATTTGTTGTATTTCTGTAGAAGTGTATTTGAGTGGACACATAAAGTGAAAATGGGGACAAAGTTGGCCCCCCAAAAAAGTGAACCACTCTTGGGGACCCCCTAGTGATTGCAGGGCCCCGAGCAGCCGCTTAGCTCACTTAAGCCTTGGCTCTGATCTTATGCAAATATCCTTTGCAGGTGTCCAATAATAAAAACAGAATAAACCTTCTGTATCAGTTCGATAATTAGTGGTCTCTGATAACTCTGCTTTCCCGCTTGAGGTTTTATTTCCTTACATTCTTCTTTGAACCCAAGTGTTTACCTTTCAATGTTGCCTTTCTCCAGGCATGGTGTGTGAGAAGGGGATCCAGATCCTCCTCACCACCGTGGGGGCGTTCGCCGCCTTCGGCCTGATGACGGTGGCCATCGGAACGGACTACTGGCTTTACTCCCGGGCCCTCATCTGCAACAGCACGGCCAACGTCTCCCAGGACGACCCCCACAACAAGGACAAAAAGGACCCCGGGGCCCTCACTCACTCGGGACTCTGGAGGATATGCTGCCTGGAAGGTGCCCCGTCGTCCGCAACGAGTGCTTACTGTGTTTTTAGCGTGGAAGGCAATGCATGTTTAGATTTTTGCACAGAGGGTGGAAAATGTTGGTTAACTAGAAAAATAATTAGGACAAAGAAAACAATGTTATTAGTTTTTATATATTTTTGAAACATTAAGAAAAATAGAAGGAAAAAACGGAAAAAGAAAGAAAAGGGAAGGACAAGAATAAATGGAAATAAAAAAGGAAAAAGCGGGAAGAATATAAAAGAGAAAAAAGAACAAAGAAAGAACAAGACAAAGAGAAAGGCAAAGGGGGAAAAGACAAAAAAAAGAAACAAGGAAATCATAAAAAAAAGAAAAAACGAAATAAAAGGAAAAAGAATTAAGACAAAAATAAATAGAAAGAAGGGAAAAACAGGAAGAAAATAAAAAGTATAAAAAATAAAAAGAACAGTAAAAAAGAAATAATGAGACAACAAAAAGTAAGAAAAATGAAAGAATGATAAGATAAGAATGAAAGATAAGAACAAAAAAGAGAGAAAGAAACAAAGGGAAAAGGAAAGAGAAAGGGGAAGAAAGGAAGAAAGGCAGAAAAAAGCTCAAAGAATGAAATATTAACAAAAAAGAAAGAAAAAAAGAAAAAGGAAAAACGACTGAAAAATCACAAATTAAGGAAAAAAGACTAACAAAAAGAAAGAAGAAAAGAACGAAAAGAAAAAGGAATTGTTTTATTGTATATATGTAATTTTTATGTCATATTACTGTAATTTTATTTTTGTAGTACTTTTGTAGCATTTCTGTGGTAGTATTTTTTTATAGTATTTCCGTTTTTTGTAGTATGTCTGTTTTTTGCATATGTACAGTATTTTTGTATTATTACTGAAGTTTTATTTTTTTAGTATTTCCATAGTACTGTAGTACTTTTCTAGTATTAATGTAGTTGCATTTTTTTGCAGTATTTCTGTGGTAATACTTCTGTTTTGGTATTTTTATAATATTTCTGGGATCATATTTCTGTATTTTAGTATGACTGTAGTGTTTTTAATAGTGTTTCTAGAGATTTGTTTTCTTTTCAGAATGAAAACAAAGTAATAAATAAGCTCACTGTTTTTAAGCAATTAATTTGATCTTTAGTTTTGTAGTCACTTTGTAGTATTTTTGTTGTATTTCTGTAGTATTATTTTGTTGTAGACACACAAAAAGACTTGGGGACAAAGTTGGCACGATAACCATTATGTTTATGAATAGCGCTTTATTTACAATCGTCATTTTTGGTCTGGCGGGCCCACGGGCCGTAGCTTGTCCACCTCTACCTTACTTACGGCTTTCCGTCTCTTTACCACTGACGTGCTGCTCCGTCTTCTTCTTCGCAGAGCAACGTGTCCCGACGGGCGTCTATCCATCTGTCCCTTCGTCCGACCATCCTCTGTGTCCGTCTCCATTTTCATCTTATCTCGCAAATCCATCAACTGCCGTGTTCGTTTGTGCTTGTATGTACTAACACCACACGCGTGTCGCAGTGTTGGGCACGTTACTGAAAAAACATTATAGGTAACAGTTACTAGCTACTTCATTTAAAAATGAATTGCGTTACCCACAGATTACTGAATTTTGAGAGCTTGCAACCGAACACTTTACCGAGACACTCCGTATCCATTTTGCTTTCTTGTCTTAAAACATCTCAAAGATGTATTTTTCCGTTTCTGGGTAATGTCCAATGCTTTCTCTTTTTCTGTCCAGACATGGTATATTGCAAAAATAATTTTACATATAAAAAGACCAAAATTCAGCACTCTTGCTCACGTTTGCCCCATTGATTCTGCTGTTTCGGTATAAGCCCCACCCCCTTCCCCATGCGCTGCGTACCATTCGCTACTGGTGAAACACAATCAAATATGCTCGTATACATTGACAATCCCACCCAACTCTCCCCCCCCCGACTTCAATTTTTAGTTTTATAGTGGTAAATGCGGAGATATGAGTATATGAGTATATACATGAGGTCAGCAATCTGCGGCTCTTTCGCGCTGCCCTTGTGGGTCCCTGTAGCTTTTTCAGAATGGGTCGAAAATGGTAAAAGATGGGATTTTATATATTTTCTTGTAATTTTGTGGACAAACATGAGAAAAACTTTAACATTTTCCAATGCTTATGAACTCCCCTTTTGGATATGATCTAAAAATAGGTTTATAGAAGGCTTTAACTTTTTGTTGCCCCAGACATATTTGCTTCAATTTTCTTTAGTCCACCATGACTATTTCAACATTTAGGATTGCTGACCCTAACACCCAGGAAAAAGTGAAAATCCGCAAAATACAGTCTCATCCTTTATAATAGTCCCCAAGGGGCAAATTCACCTTAATATTACATCCTTGCCTACTGAGAGTATACTACTGTAACAAAAGAGCAACTATATATAAACAAAAAACATGGAACACAGAATCGCAGTTGAATAAATGGCCTTTGTTGTCATTATACAAAAGTACAACGAAATTAGAGGGCCTCTCTTTTCAGAGTAAGAAAGTGATTTGGAGAGCGGCTGGCTAGGTGCACGTGAGCATCGGGTATTTGGATTGAGCTAGGTCTTCGCAATGATTAAAATACGCTGCCACTTGTTATAGCTCCAGGTCATCCGTTTCATGGGTAATTGATCTGGTGTTAGTGAAATACAGCCTCGGCAGGGGTGGCTTAAGAGAGTTGTTAGCTTAACCGTGGCAGTAGGCCGGTCTTCTCTTCCGATGCCGCCTCAGTCGCTTCCCAAACCTGATAACAATCAAGGGAGCACCATTTCTTGCTACTCTTCTGCCTTTCCTCATAGTATGAATTAGATGATGAATTTATTTTCAATTTGATCTGACACTAAAGCTACTAGCTGTTGCCATGCTCTGCTGTTTGTTTTGGTGGCCACTTGTGCGCCGGCTCTGCTGTTTGAATGATAGCATACGCCAGCCTATCACATTCACTCCCAGACACTTATGCCCACCCAACACACACACATGCACAATCTGCCCCGTGATGGCACTTGCTTTGTGCTCTCTAGGGCTGTCGCGAATATGACGTACTCGTCATATTGCAAATATCTATCTATCTATCTATCTATCTATCTATCTATCTACCTATCTACCTTGGTCATATCTCTTAAGAGGGGTGACCGACAGCAAGACAAACATGTATACAAAAACAAGGAAAAGGAAAAAGTAGCAAAAAAACATAAAAAAATTGACCATGGCCAACCCAAATGCCAAATGCCCTTGGGTCGTGTGGGGAGGGGCCCTGTCCCCCTGGGACGTGTGAGAATTCTCCCACCGTGGTCCGCTGCGTGTCGTAAGAGGCGACTAAAGTGGAGGGAGCGAGGGGACTGGGGGATCCTCTCCTCTCTATCTCTACTCCCTAAGAGACAGCAAGGCAAAGAATGGGGGGCGGGAGACCGAAAGGTCTCGCGAACCATAGTTATAGGGTCACTAAATGTGAGAGGATGTGGAAGTAAAGTGACTGAGTGAATAAAGAGGAGATTGGAAGGATGATGACTAAAAGGAAGGTTGATGGCTTTTCCATTCATAGCTCATTTTAATGTGTACCAGTCTTTGTTTTAAAGCCAAAGAACTTGAAGAAGAGAAAAGAGACTTTCGTCCGCCACTGCTGTTAGCTTCATTCTCTTTAAATGTGCTAAAATCTCAAAACTTGAAGCGGAGCAGAAACATTTATCTGCTCTGTTGCGCTACTCACTCAAAGTCTGTGTGTGTTGAAATTTGAGGGGTTTTTTTTCTCATCTTAGCAGCACATTTTTACACTTCATTACTGAAAATTTGAGTTGACATTACGGGGGGAATGACAATCCGTCAATTAATCGTCTCCAGAAATGTATAGTCTTAAGAGACATAGTGCTCTGTGCTGACCACAATGCACGATACGTTAATATCAATGACAATTCCATTTAACATCCACGAATTAGTGAACCAGCGACACTTACCGTTACCTGTAAACATAGAGGACGACGTACGCAAACACGCATGAAATTGTATGTACACATGCACAAAACTCACGTAATGTACAAAACATGCATAAACACATAAAGCATACATAAACACATGCATGAAAACTCATATAAAAACACAAAAACTTATGTAAATACTCCCAAAAAAGTACGCAAACAAATACAAAGTATGTAAACTCACGCATGAAAACGTATGTGAAAACACACAAAAACCCACCTAAATACGCACATAAACGTACGTAAACCTGCATAAAAATGCATGTTAACATGCACAAAGCGTACGCAAACACACAAAATGAACGTAAACACATAAAGCGTACGTAAACATGTGCATGAAAACGTACGTAAAAACGCAAAAAAATCTATGTAAACACGCACAAAAATCTACGTAAACATAGACAAACAACATGTAAGCATACAAAACGTATGTAAACTTACGCATGAAAACGTACATTAAAAACACAAAAACGTACGTAATCATGCATGAAAATGCATGGAAACATGCAGGAAAAAGTATGGAAACCTACATGAAAACGTACGTTAACATGCAAAAAACGTATGCAAACACACAAAAAGTATGTAAACACATAAAAGAACGTAAACGTGTCGATGAAAACGTACGTAAAAATGCAAAAAATTATATGTAAACACGCACAATAACGTACGGAACTCACCTCTTTTGACCATCAGTAACGCTAACAGCATTGTAACAAGGGAAATAATAGTTAGATGACCCCGTTACTGACAATATAGCGTTTTTGTTTTTTTAATAAGAAGGCTAATCCCAACACTGGTCACTAACATCACTACCCGCCCGCCTACCATTGGAGGAGACGCCCGGAGGACGCTCGCAGTTCTACACATCCCGTCCTCTGGTTTTTGCGTACTCATCACTTTCTGTTTCCCGGCATCTCAGGAGTCAAGCGAGGAGTTTGTTCTCAGATCAACCACTTCCCGGAGGACGCGGACTTTGACCACGACGGGGCCGAGTATGTCCTGCGTAAGTCAAACGCCGGCTGCTTTTTTCTTTCTTTTTTTGCCGCAGTGGAGGAACGGACACGTGACAAAAGCGAGAGGAATTCACCGGCGCGGCCTAGTTGAAGCTAAAAATCCCCGCAGGGATGCGTTTGGAGCCTTGTGATACGTACGCTAGCTTGTTTACAATCTAGCGCCAGCATCTTGTTGGCATTTTGCTGGCATTTCCTCTCTTGTGGCCTACTTGTCTCGTGCGTGTGCGCCGTGTGAAAAGACAAACGGGCATTTGCATAAGACCCAACATGAATTCTCATGTGTGTTTGGAAGGAATGTACTTTGACTGTGATATTAATGATTTAAAGCTTTAACTCAGGAGTTAGGGTTGCTCGTGAGCTTTAACTCGGCATGAAAACGGCCATCAGGACTTTACATTGGGAGTAAAGTAGCTATAGAGCTTTCGCTCTCATTAAAGCCTGAAAGCTTTAAAATTCAAGCAGCTTTAACTCAGCAGTTGACTCGGGAGTTAAAGCAGCGTTAAAACTTTTACTTGTGAGTTAAAGAAGCTTTAAAGCTTTTATTGGGAGTTAAAGCAGCTTTTAAGCTTTAAACTATGAAACCCCTAAGTTCAATCTGGTTTACCTCAACTGTTAAAGATATTGTTAAGCTAATTTCAGTCCCTGTAGTGGCTTTAAAGCATTAACTCACGACTTAAAACAGATTCAAAGAATGAACTCTGAACCTAAAGCTCTGACTCAGGAGTTAAAACAGCTTTAAACCACTGAACCCTTACCATGAAAGCACAAAGGCTTCAAAATTCAAGCGGCTTTAACTCGGCAGTTGACTTGGGAGTTAAAGGAGCATTAAAGCTTTTACTTGGGAGCTAAAGCAGATTTTAAACTTTAAACCATGAAACCCCTAAGTTAAATCTGAGGTAATACTTTAAATCTGGTATAACTCAACTGTTAAAGATATTTTTAAGCTAATTTAAGATCCCGGAGTCGATTCAAAGCATTAACTCAGGACCTAAAGCAGATCCAAAGTATTAACTCTGAACCTAAAGCTTTGACTAAGGAGTTAAAGCAGCTTTCGACCACCGAACCCCATACCATGAAAGCATAAAGGCTTTGAAAGGTCGAGCAGCAGTTAGTGAAGATTAAAAGTTTTAACTCTGAATTAAAATAGTTAAAGCAGCTTAAAAGCTTTAACTCCAAGGTAAAGCTGCTTTAACTTGTGTTGTTATTTTTAATGTTAAGTGTCTGTAAAGCTAAATCAAGAACCAAAAACAAGCTTAAAGCTAGAATTTATGAGTTAAATCGGCTTATAAGCTTTAACTCTGATCTTTAATCTTTAAAAGTTGAAGTTGCTTTAACTCAGAAATTGGTTGTTTTTCTTTAAAACTCTTCATTTAAAGCAAATTTAATGTTTTAACTCAAGCTTTTATCTCGAAAGTTAGTTTCTGTAAAGCTTTTCCATTACAATGTATATCCATGATTTTATAGAGACGTCGTAGCTTCTAGCATTTCATCAGTACAGCACTAGAATAGGCCATTCTACGCAGAGGATAAATATAAAATGAACGAGGATTGTTTTTTGTTTCATGCAGTTGTGGTTGAATTTGGTGTTACGTGCCCCACAGGCGTGGTGAGGGCTTCCAACATCTTCCCCATCCTTAGTGCCATCTTGCTACTCCTGGGGGGGGTCTGCATCGCCGCCAGCCGGTTCTACAGGAGCAAGCGCAACATCATCCTGGGGGCCGGGATTCTCTTCGTGGCTGCAGGTAGCCTTCCTAGCATCGTATGTGTGGATGGATGCAGGAGGGGGACCAACATCCTGCAAAAAAAGCTACTGAAGCTAACAGTTAACCACTAAAGCTAAATATGCGCTCAGTTGAGGCTCACGGAAAACAATCATTTAAATAAGAAAAAGTGGGATTTATTTTCAATGTTTTAAAAGACTAGACTGATGCTAGAAGCTGTCTCAGTGATGCTAATGCTAGCTGCTAATGTTAATATGCTAGTTTCAGCGTCTGGGATGCCTGCTCAATCAGTTTGTTGCAAATTTTATGCTAGTAGCAGCTAGCGACCCCTCAAGAAATGACAATACAGATACTCAAGGTAACAGCTAACGGCAACCAAAAACAAGTGCTACAAAGCACAAGGAAAAATCTAAACTACGGTGACTCAAAGTGACCAATTTTCTCATTAGCTTACCCAGTCTCTCACAGGGTCTTCCATTCTGTACAGTAACATTTGGTTCTTGTTTTACTTAACAATTTATTTTTCAAAACCATTGAATTTTTGCATCATGAATCTTATGAAAACAATTTGTATGGAACGAAATTTCTTAGCCCCAAGGCACAGGGTGATAGTGAGACCAAGGATTTTGGTTTGGTGTACATCTCAGCCCCACACAATAGAATTATTAAGAATATTATCGAGCTAACAGCCATTCAGGTTAGCTTTCATGTTGCATCAACTCTTTTCTATCATAACGGAGGATTACCTATCTAATGATGCTTTTGTCGAAAAGGAGCAGCACATGGACTTGATACGTATATTATGTGCTCCAAAACTTGCCCACCAGGGGGATATAACACAAAAGTGGAATAAAGAGATCCAGTCTAAATAAGCGCAGCTAGATCTAGTCCGGCTGTTGCATTT
Organism: Urocampus carinirostris; assembly: GCF_059441175.1. Taxonomy (NCBI): domain Eukaryota; kingdom Metazoa; phylum Chordata; class Actinopteri; order Syngnathiformes; family Syngnathidae; genus Urocampus; species Urocampus carinirostris. Next base: position 49,378,739 of record NC_142350.1, on the reverse strand, counting down.
TGGCTTAATCAGTTGCACCTAAGAGCTAGTGCATTATGTACACCCAAAAAAAACTACACACAGGAAATGAATCCGATTGGTTCAGACAGGAATCACATATCTATATGCAGTGTCTAATGTTGGTTGCTAGATGGCGTGCGAGTATGATAAATGAGCAATAGGGATAGTGAAACTTTGTAAACACACTGCTTCTCTGTGAGAAGAAATGCAAGCTCTGGGCTTGGAATATGAGGGTGTCAAGGTCATCCTGATTCGCCAGCTAGCAGGCCTCATAGTGGATTTCAAGCTGTAGCTTTTTAATCAGAGACACATCCCTTGGTGCCTGAGAACTGATTCTCCTGACCTTGAAGGTGTTTGCCAAATCGTAAAACCACACACTTATTGAGCACGATAGAAATATAAACGTATAAAGATATAAGAAGAGTTGTTGGTGATAGGAATGAGTGGAGAGGTGTTGCAAAAGGATAGTGGGATGTGTGGACGCGTTCTAAGGGATGGGCAGGGCACCTGTATGATGCGGCAGGGGTAAACCAGTGAAAACTTTCAGGCCCTGTGTGTTGTGTCACCCTGACCCGAGTAACATGGCCGCTTTCTTGTGTCCCGTTTCATCTGGAGGGACGAAAGCATGACCAACTTAGGTGCCGTGGTGCATTTGGGTTGGCCATGGTCCAAAAATGTTTCTGTATTTTTGCTATTTTTTCCCTTTTTATTTTCTTTGTTATTGTATGTGTTTGTCTTGCTGTCGGTCACCCCTTTTGAGGGATATGACCTAGGTTGATAGATAGATAGATGAATAGATGGAAGTATATATTGTATATAAGAGTATGGAATATGGGCAGCAGTGGTTAGCGCGTGTGCTGCACAGTTCTAAGGTCTTGGGAACATCCTGTGTGGGTTCAAATCCAGCTACTGGACTTCCTGTGTAGAGTTTGTATGTTCTCCTTGTGCTTGCGTGGGTTTCCTCCGGGCACTCTGGTTTCCTCCCTCATTCCAAAGACATGCGTGTCAGGTTAATTGGCCGGTCCAGATTGTCCCTAGGTGTGACTGAGCGAGTGAGTTGTCTGTCCCTGTGTGCCCTGCGACTGGCTGGCAACCAGTTCAGGGTGTCCCCTGCCCGATGATTGCTGGGATGGGCTCCAGCATCTCCGCGACCCTACTGAGGATAAGCGGTGCAGCTAATGAGATGAGATGAGTATGGAATATAGTATGAAAGGCACATTCAGACCATAATTTCCCTTACAGACACCTTGCCATGGTGATCGTGGTAACAGAGTTGAGCTAAATTTAACCTGCTTTCATACAACATACTTGAGGCTAAATTGAGCCACACATCCTAACTTAATCCCTCATCTTGGTTCTGTGCTATACCCCCGCAGGTCTGAGCAACATCATCGGCGTGATCGTGTACATCTCGGCGGCGCTGGGCGACATCTCGCCCAAAAAGGACGAGGACAAGAAGTGGCAATACTCGTACGGCTGGTCCTTCTACTTCGGCGGTCTGTCCTTCATCATGGCGGAGATGGTCGGCGTCCTGGCCGTCAACATTTACATCGAGAAGAACAAAGAGCTCCGTTGCCGCTCGCGCACCGACATCTTCAAGAGCACCACGCACGCCATGCTACGCCTGCCCAGCTACCGCTTCCGCCGCCGCTCGCGTTCCTCTTCGCGCTCTACCGACCCCTCCCGATCCCGGGACCCTTCCCCCGTAGGGGCCAAGAACTTCGGCCTGCCTCCCTCGGCGTTACTGGCGCAGGGGCCCGTCTCCGTCTCCACGCTCCCCAACCCGCACTCGCGCTCCCACGACATCTCGCTCTACACGCTCTCCCGGGACGCCAAACTAGGAGGGTTACCCCCCATGTACGGCACGGTGGACCGCGCCACCCTCTACCAGCTGCACAACTGCTTCCCGAAGGACGGAGGCGGTGGCGGAGTGGGCGGGGCCGGCCTGATGGGCGGCACGCTGCCCTCGCTCAAGTCCCACAACCCGACCAACTCGTCAAATTCCAACGTGCCCAACTCGGTGGGCTCCGGACCGCCCCCCTTTACCTCGGACCGGGGGATGGGCACCCTGGACCGCCTCAAGGGGGAGCGAGAGAGCAACTCCAACACCCTCAACCGCAAGACCACGCCCGTCTAGAGGGAGGGGGCGGAGTCTCCGCCACACACTGGTAACTGAGCGCTAATAACGACTATTTTGATATCTCGGCGTGCTAGAAATGATTTATTTTGTTAACGATCGACATGCAAACTAACCTCGGGCTACTAAGATAAAACATTGTGCAATATTAGCGCTAATTTAGCACACTTCCGTTAGCGTGGATTGTTATTATTCTTTGCGTCGGCCGGTGCTTTGGGTGGACATCTCAATGCTTTTTTGGGTTTCTTTCTGCTAGCGCAATTTTTATTCCGTGTAGGAAGGTCACGTAGAAAATCGTTGCTAGTATCACATTTCGAAAAATTCTAGTTTAAATCTAGGGCCCTATTTCGAGGAGGCAAGATGAAAAAAGATTCCGGATCAGGTTAAAAAAATGACTGACTTACTGTTTGGTTTTGGGATTTTGTCTCTGTTTAGTTCATTGACGTTTTGTTTTTGGGTTTGTTTTGTTGTTTGAGGGGTTCGTCTTTTATTCATTAATATTCAATTCTTTTCCATTCGATTTAGTTTGGTTGTGTTTGCTTTAAGGGTTTGATTTATTTCGGTTTAATTCTTTTTTTGTTTTAAGGTTCTGGTTTGGTTTCTGTTACTTCAAATATGGTTTGGGTTCGTTTGTTTTTGGCAGGTTTCCGTTCTGTTCCATTCTGTTCAGTTAGTTTCAGTTTTATTTGTTTTTCTTTTGTTTTGGTTTCAGTTGGGTTACGTGCGGTTTTGTTTGGCTTTGTTTTGTCTCGTTAGGTTTATTTAGTTTTTTTTTTAGTTTTGTTTGTTTTTTCTTCTCTTTTGGGTGTTTAGTGTCGCAGTACAGTTCTGTCTAATTACGTTTCGGATGGTCTCGTTCAGTTTTTTTTCGTTTTATGTCGGTGTTTCCATTTGGTTCTCTCCAATTATGTTTGGTTGTTTGGTAACATTCAGCGTTATTTGGTTTGCTTTGGTTTTGTTTTGGGGGTTCGGTTCTGTTTGGTTGTGATTGTTTTTGTGTGTTTGTTTTATACAAACAGGATGATTTTGGGGGGTTAAAAACAAATAGGTCATTTTTGCTTATATATTTTTGGCAGACACAACTTGCTTAAAGATTTTATGAAGAAAACTGGAAACTAAAAACAAAGTGACATCATTTTGTTTCGTTTCATTCCTTTTTTTTCTTTTGGGAATGCCATTTGATTGGAATTTTATAAAGACAAAAAACTTTGAGGTTTCAAAACAAAATGCAATTTTTTGGGGGGGAGAGTTAAGCTTTGTTATTTTGAGTTTTAAAAAAACAGCAGTTGATCCATTCTCTCTAGAACCTTCTCATTTGAATGACTTTGCAATGTTTTTAGCACAGGAATATTTGAATTGGCAATACACACACAGAGATTAAATCTGACAGATCCATTATCTCTTGTCCCTAATGAGTAGAAATTGTCTTTTTTAGCGACACGAAAAGATGAAATCCGATTGGTTGAAATATCTGACAGGGCCATGAAGTAAAATAGATTTTTGCACATGTAGAATGGGCTGACATGGCAACATGTATGAAATTCGATTGGTTGAAAAATCCCCCCAAAAAAATCAATCAATAGCTCCATGAAATGAAGCTTTATATTTGATTTTTTTCATCTTCACGATAACGATGTCCATCCTGAGCGCCTTCACACTCGCCGCTAACGTTTCCATGTTGTTGATTGACTGTGATTTTTATTTAGAATTTTGGGGAAAAGAGGGGGAGGGGCGAGCAACCTGTTCCACAAAAGTACCTCTTCAAATTTTTTTTTTCCAGATGTGAATACTGTAAAATGTCTTCCAATTATTGCGAAAAGGAAAAAAAAAGATGTAAAAAAAAAAAAAAGATGCAAGAACCATGCCGTTTTTGGCCTCCGTTAGTCTCCTCTCCGTCGGAATCCGTCTTCATGTAGCGCTAGTCGTCCTGACTATGTTTGTTCTTTGGGCATTAGCAAAAAAACTCGCGAGTGAAAAAAAGAAAACGTATTAAAAAAATGTGTACAGATGCGAGCGCGGAAAGGAAGAATCTCTTTTCTATGTTCTCTCGAGTCACACATAAAAAATATTGTAACATATCAAGTCAAGTCATTTTTATTTGTATAGCCCTTAATCACAATTAGTCTCTAAGGGCATATGCATACATATATTTGTAAATTCTCTCGACAAAATATAAAAGTTTTAGTTGTGACCGGGATTCTCACGAGCGCCCCCCGGTGGCGGGAACCTCCCTTGCCCCCCAAAGATTGTTTTCACTGTGCTTTCCCGCTCGTCTTCTCTCGAAGGGACGCTTTTGTTTTCTGGGGAATTTGACTCCTCCCACACGATGCAACCGACAAACGAACCAAAAAAAAAACTAAATTTTTGCGGATTCCGGAGCGCATTCTCGTGGCCAATGTGAATCCGAAATGTAGTGGAGCGCTTTTGGGAAATGTGTGAGAAATTCAAACACTGTATTGCACGAAGTTTATAAAAAAATGTTGAACAATCAATTCTGGCTTTGTGTAGTCGTGTATCCTCTCATTTTTGCATTTCTTTTGGGAGTAATTACTTCTAAATGGAACGTAATTCTTGCTCTTTTTTCTGTGTGTTTTTTTAATTGTCTCATTTTTAAATTGAGCTGTGGAGGGTGTAAGATTTTGAAAATTAACATTTTAAAGGATAGGTTTTGCTGAAATATTTTGGAGCATTTTTTGTGTTTTATTTTCACTTATTTGCTTTTATATACAAGTTTTACTTCCTTTTTTTCAACCATCTTATATTTATTTCTCAAAACTTTTGAATTATGGCCAACAAGGGTGTAAAATGTTTTTATTGCCTCGTATTTAAAATGAGCTGTGGAGGGTGTAAGATTTTTGAAATAAACATTTTAAAGCATAGGTTTTACTGAAATATTTCAGCATTTTTTGCGCTTTTTTAAATTAAAGTATTACTTCACTTTTTGGGGGTATTTTTGTTGGTTTTTTCTTTTTTAAGCATCTTATATTTCACAAGACTGAATGATGGCCAATGAGGGTGTAAGTTTAAGAAAATAAACATTTTAAAGTAAAAGTTTTACCGAATTTCCTTTTCCTTTTAATAGTTTTGTATTGATTTTAAGAAACTTTTGGTAAGTTTTTTTTCTTCACTTTTGTTTGTTTACCTGGATTGACTATTACAATAGACGTTTAAATGGAGACCAAGGAGGGTGTAAGATTCTTTAATTGAACTTTTATTTGATTTTTTCTTTCTCTTGTATTAATTTCCAGAGGATTTAAAATAGAGGCCAATGAGGGTGTATGATTGAAAAAAAAAAAAAAAACGCTCAACTTTTTGGCTGACCTTTTTATGTTTTTTTTTTTTTGTTGTTTAACTGGCTTGTATTTATTTTAGATTTTTAAACGGGACAAACAAGGGTGTAAGACTCAAAAAAATTAAAGCTAGTCTTGTGCTTTTTTTTTTTGCAAGTTACTAGTGTTTTTTTTTCCTTTATTCTGAGAAACCTTTAAACAAAGGCCAAGGAGGGTGTAAGATTAGAAAAATGAACCCTTTAAAGCACATCTTTAGATAAACGTTTATTTTACATTTTTTCTTATTTGTTACAGACTTGGATTTATTTCAAGAGACCTAATTGAGGCCAAGGAGGGCCGCAGATTAAAAGTATATCAATAACATTTTACTGAACTTTTTAAGGGCATTTTTTTACGTTTTTCTTTTTTAATTGGCTTGTAATGGAGGCCATCAAGGGTGTAAGATTTAAAAGAATTACTCAAGCAAAAGTTCAACATGCATTTGTTTTAACTTTTATTTGTTATTTTATGTTTTATTTCCTATCTTTCACTATATTGGAGTTAACTTTGTTTTTTCCTTCAGTTCTCATATTTAGTTGAAGATACATTCAAATTGAATACCACACAAAGTGGACAATTTAAGAAAAGCTTTTTTGTTTGTTTTATTTTTAACTGTTTAATATTTAGTTCAACAGGTTTAAATGGTTACCACCAGCTTGTTATATTCCTATTTAAAACGAAAGTAGTATTTGTTTGCCTTTTTGTGTAATTATTTATTTTTGCCTTTTCTTTTTACCTTTTTGCATAGTTTTAATTTGCACTGTAATGAATTTGTGGAGCCTTTTAACATATACCACTGAAGTAGCCATTTTTAAAAGAAAATAAAACAAATTTGTGATGGTCTTTTTTGCATTAGAAAAAATAAAATAATACGATTATTACATTTGATTTCAGAGCACCTTTGGAGTCACAGAAATAAAACCAGACAATAAATACAAAAAAATGAAAACAGTACAGTAAAACAAGGAGAGAGGGGGCTTTTTAGGTATGTAGTTTTTTTCCCCTTTTTTATTTTCTGTATCTAAACAAAAGACCTTGAAGAAAACAATAGTATCCATTTTTGGCAGTTATCTATGTACATTTATGAAGCTTATAAAGAGATTATACATTTTTCAGATGTACAAAATCTTTCCCAGTTTTATAACACCCAAAATAAACTTTTTAAAAATGCATAAAAAATACATTGGCGCACCAGGTAGAAATGGTAGAAATACAATGAGGTAATGATTCTTGTGAATGCTAAGCTACAGTGCCTGGCAAATGTATTGATTTCAAGCCTAAAGCTAAAAAACTGAAAATATTTTCCAAGAATAAACAACTTATAGGACAGAATTGTAAAGTAGAACTAAATAATTCAATTATTTTACATTATATTGACAACAAAAACGATAGAAAAGTAGGTGTTGCAAAAACATTGGCCCCCTGTTCTCTCAGCCCAGCCAATTGACTCCAGAAGCGGGAATGGGATACAAGAAGATGTTGCATCATTTACACATTTCCCGTAGCACTTGTGCGAGAAAGAAAAACGAAATGGAGGGAGCATAAAACGACCTGGCCGTCCCTCTATACAAGGAGAAAACTAATCAGAGATGGAATCAAGAGGGGCTGATGATCACATTGAATGAATACTCGTACTCTGTATAAACCTGCCCTTTATGGAAAAGTGGCAAGAATAAGCCAATTTGGCATTTGCTAGAAGCCACGCGGCTGACGCGAAACACGTTGAACAAAGTTCTCTGGTCAGATGAGACCAACATTATTTTTTTGAGCTGAATGCAAAACGTTACGCTTGGCGCAAAAGTAACACTGCACATCACCCTGGAAACACAATCGCTACTGTCAAACATGGTGATGGCAGCATAGAGTTCTGAGTTTGATTTTCTTCAGCAGGAACTGGAAAGATCATTTGGGTATATAGGAAGATGGATTGAACCAAATGCAGGGCGATTCTTTCATAAAATCTTTTGAAATCTGCAAAAGACCTGAGAACGGGGCACATGTTTGCCTTCCAACAGGACAACTCGAAACGTAAAACAAAATTAAAACCATAGACGGATGTTAGAATAGCGAAGCCAAAGCCCAGACTTCAATATTATTTGAATTTGTGGAAAGAGCTGGAAAATGCAGTGCAAAAAAACAATCACCATCAAACCTTAAGGAACTTGAGCCGTTTTGTAAGGTAGAATGGGCAAATATTTGTCTCAAGAAGTGCAAAACCAGTAGAGACATACCTGAAAACACTGTGATTGCAGCAAAAAGAGGTTGTATAAACATTAACTTAAAATGGGGCCATCATGTTTGCAGAGCCTACTTTTCTTTTTTTTTTTGTAAGCGCAAGATAAAACATTGAATACATTTGAATCATTTTCCCAATTCTGTCTCAGGTGTTGTTGATTACTAGAAAATATTAAAATAGTTTTTATTTACAGGTTAGAAGCTTCAAATATGGCAATATGTCAAAAAGTTATTGAGAAGCCAATATGATCACAAGGCACTGTATGCTAGTTATGCTAAAATAGAGAAGATATTTTCATGTGGACAACATCCCACTAGGTGGCGCTGTTCTGGTGAGGCAAACATTTCCTCCAGGATCCGACAGGAAGCGAAAGGGCGAGAAACAGGAAGCCCCCGAAAATGAGGACGGCTCCCGCCGAGCCCACGCAGGCCGCCGACCACGACATCCCATGATGCAACGGGACCGAGTGGTCGCTAGCGAGCAGGGCCAGCACCGATCGGTGGAAAGTCAGCACCGATACCAAGACCAGGACACCTGCAGGGGGCGGGGTTTCGAATCAAAACTCTTACCGATCGGCTAAAGGTAGGAGTGAGGTTGCACCTGATAGGACGAAGCAGAAAGAGGCGGGCTTCAAGAAGAAGGACACGCCTTTGCTGAGCGTCATGACGATGCAGATGGAGCCCGTCACCATCAAAGTTAGGCTGAGGAGAGCTAAAATGGACGTCGCTAGGCTCAAATCTAGGACATGGGAAAAGGGAAGACCATACAACAGAATCAGACTAAGGGGGATATAAATATTACAAAAGCTGGCTTGGTGTTCTTGGGGTATTTTTCATGCTTCGTATGCGAGAGGTCCCGGGTTCAACTCTCGAATGAGCCCCGCTTTAGTAGTTATGCACACTTTTTCCGATAAAGTTTTTAAGAGCCTCCTGTCACAAGGGCTGTCATAGTACAAATAAGGAGCCGTAGTTCTTGCAAACTGTGGCTCCTTGGTCCAGGGTGTGATTCTCACGTAAGGTGTGAGAGATCTTGGGTCTTGAGCTCCTCATTAAGTTTAAGACATGCACGGATCAGGTTTTGTGTCTTGGTGTCATAAGGTCCACCATTGAATGTAAAAGGGGGTCATCAATGATATCTCAAACGTCTTGTTGGTCTAGGGCTATGATTCTTGCTTTGCATGTGAGATGTACTATGCTTAACTCCTTAATGAGCCCATCTTTCAGTCATGGGCATATAGAGCTTTTTGACCTCCTGTGATAGGGTCCACCATTGGATGAAAAAGGGGATATATATATAATATGATATGTGTCTTGTTGGCCGAGGGGTATGACTCTTGCTTAGGGTGCGAAACTTAAATTTTACGTCTAGCAACCGTCATTGGACAGAGGGATAGTTTTTGTTATTGCAGCACTTGCTGTACTGCTTCATTTGAGAATCACTGGCCAAAGGGTATAATTTTAACTTGGGGAGCGAGAGGTCTCAGGTTCAACTCCCGGATGAATCCCTTTATGTGATCTGGATATGCACTGATCAAGATTTGAACTCCTGTCATTGGGTGCACGATTAGATGAAAATAACCCGCATAATGTGCCCCTTATCTGGACAACCAAAAGAGTGCCAATAAAATTAGCGTGCATTTAGAAAAATAATACAGTCTCTTTTTGATTATTTCAAGTCAATAAAATCACATTAATGCAAAGTTTGATGTCTGTGCAAATGTCAAACAAGTCAGTGCATAGGTAAAACACAGCAGCATCCTCCTCTCTCTTTTGATACCAAAAGCAGCCATTCTCGGGCCTAAGCAATAGAACAGGACAGGGGGATTCAGAACTTAATCGGTGCACGTCCAAAACATAAGGTAGGGCTCATTCGGGAGTTGAACCAAGGCCCTTTCAAACCCGAAGCAAGAATCACACTCCTAGACCAACACAGTCCAAAATATATAAAAGTCCAACTTAATTGGGGTGTAATGTCTTTAAGTGACAGCTTAATCGATTTGGCTTTGTGCTGTCCGCTGCCAACATTTTTAACATAGCAATCAGTCCGCTCTTTGCTCGTCTTCCCTCAATGTTCACAGTCAAGCCTCAACTTCCTCGTCTTAGCATTCGGGATCGGGAGAAAACGTTTGTTTTTCTCTTCACTGTCTCCGTCCGCCTGTCTGTGTTAAGTATTCTTTCATGCTGTCAATTGAGGGTCCACTCCACATCGTGTGAAGACCTCATACTCAATGCTCTTACTCTGTGCTATACTGAGGCAAAATGTAAACAAAACACACAGCCAAGAGAGCGCCACTGCTCCAATTGTGTAGTGGAGGTGTAATTGCACTTGATTCTGAGAAAAAAAAGAAGAAAGTTCCGCGATGTCAAAAGCTCCCCCACGCCCATGGGAGGAGCCGGCAGACCATTGTGCGGGGAGAAGATGGCCAATAGGAGAGAGCTAAAGGACTTGAGAAGAGGGCTTCCCAGAGACTCCAACGACACCAATTCGGCCGTTTTCGATGGAGTACACTTAGTTAAATTGTTAATGAAATTAAATCTGCCCCCGTGTGGAAATGTTGGCTTTCCAGTTCATCTTTTCCGCCAAGAAACGAGCGCGCATAAATTGTTGGGTGAATGTAGGTTGTGTTTGGTTAATGGAGTCGGATAACTCATTCGAACAATTTGGTAAATGGTACATTTTGAGATTTAATTCCCAACATCACTTAAAGTGGAAGTGGTCTGTTTGAACTCAGGGACCTCTAATACCCAATAGGAGAATCATACCTCCTGGACCAACAGGCCACACATTTTAAGCTTTATGGCCCTTAATTTTTGCAGTGGTGTTCTGTGACAGAAGGTTTCAAAATTCGATCAATGAGTATCCATGAGCTTCAGGGGAGCTCACCAGGGAGTTAAACCCAGAAAGTCTCACTACTGCCTTTTCCAGCAGCTGCCCTGTTGTTTTATTGTCTGCTCCTATCTTCGGTGTTTTTTCTTCCCGTTTTGACAACTACACTATGGATTACTTCTATCCTATGGACATGGGTTTTAACGCACAAGAAATGCGTGTATTCAAGGAATTTCAACTCCTTGCCCTGAAGATTTCTCGTGCCGGCGTGATGAAGGGGCCCATCGTGGAGGAAAAGCCGGAGCTAGCGAAGCGGCTAGCGGCGTTATAAGTCTTCGGTACCATCCGTAATCATGGTAAATGCGAACTCACGACCAAATAAGATCATCGAGTGCTGGTGGAAAACATCGAAGCGCACAGGGAGCGCAGTTGCTGTGTTTTGCGGAAACGTGGCTCACGTTTAGCATTCCGGACACTAACGTGTAGCCACCCGGAGCTACCCGGAGCAATCCGGCTTCAACGCCGCTAAACAGAGACACGAAAGCCGGGGAGAATCGGAGAGGAGGCGGACTTGCTAACACGAGGTGGTGTATCCCTGGATTTTCACAAAGAAAAGTTTTCCATCTGCCGCAGGGATGTCGAATTTTTGGACTGGCGTGACGTCATCCACTTCGCTACAAGCACCCCTAGGGCATCATGTTCATCTGTTAATAAACATCAGGGTAGACTGCTGGAAGTGTGAATTTCCCTACGGGGATGAATAAAGTATCTATCTATCTATCTATCTATCCAAGGCGAGAATAACACCCCTTTTACCCACGTGCCACATATCCCAAGATTTATGGCCCATTCAAATGTTGAAACGGTCGAACCTAGGACCTGTTAGTGTGCGGCTCATCAGCCGAGAGGCTCGATTCTCTGTTTTTGGCTTGATGCAAACCGCACCGTAGTGTGCCGCCCATTTGGCGCAACTTGAGAGGGATTTTCTTGGCAGGTGAAAGCGTACAGGTGCGCCTCCAGCATGAAACTGTGCCCGTGTCGCCTGCCCCACTTACTGCCACCTACCTCACGGAAAATGACCCCATTTTCAAAATCAAAACATAAATGTATTTGTGTTTGGACTTACTCTTGTTGGTGGTCTTCTTAAAGACAACGGCGTTTTCCCCCGAGGTGAAAATTTTGAAGTAGGTGCAGTTGGATTCTGGAGGCGGAACGGAAAGTTTGAATGCAACGTACAGTACATGCATGCGTGCACATGTGCTTTCCATGCATCCATGCGCACACTATTGTCCTTCCAGGCGTCGGTGCTATTTTTAGCTAGCCTAGTGTTGAGGCGCTTCAAGACTGCACATATGGTACTGCCAAGTGTAATAAGAGGTACTTATGTTGCATTACTGTACTTCAGACATTTTCACAGATAATTTACAGCAATATAGCTATATAGGTGGGCAACTATTTGGAGTGGCGGGCAGCATTGGGTTGAAAAATTGGTTAGATAGATCATTGCCATCTCTCCAATTTTTCCACTTATGAATAAATACACATGCAGACATTAACATGTAATATTTCTTCATATTTGTTTTAAAATAGATTAGTTGCCGTTTTAGTATTACAGTAGTTGTATTTTGTTTTAGTATAGTTGTCTGCAGTAAGATTTTGCTAGAATTTCTGTAATATTTTCTAGTATTACGGTACTTTTATTTTTATGGTATTTCCGAAGTACAGTGTACTTTTTTTGCAGTAATACCATAGTAGAATTTCTGTCATTTTTTTGTAGTACCGTAAATTCCGGACTATAAGCCGCTACTTTTTTCCTTAACTTTCAAACCTGCAACTTATTCAGTCATGCGGCCAATTTATGTAATTTTTCTAACGGCCGCCAGCGGCGCTCGAGTGTTGCTACCATTAACTGCCCTGTCAAAGCTATATTATTATTATTAAAGCTTTGAAAACTCTCTCGGTGTACCGTCTTTCTTTGTAAATATGTGTAACCCATGTATAATATGTATTTGCAACTGTATATTTTTGTAATGTATTTATTTGTATTAATTTTAGACACTTATTCTGATATGTTTTGCAAGTGTGAACGAAAAATGAGGGGCGAAACAAACGCAGGGTGCTGAGTTTAAGTGGGGACCGCTAAAGGTGAGGGACAGACAAGGAAAGAAGAAGGGGTAAAAAGTTGGTTAGAGAAAAAGTTGCGTCAGTAAATATGTTCATCTGATATATTTTTCCCACCCTTACTTTTGGAAGTATACACTTTTTTTCTTGGATTACCTTTAACGGGACCCGGACTCTGCAGGTCTGCATCAAACCTTAAGTACCGGTATCATTTTCCGTTCATTTTGCCGGCTGTGATTTTTGGACTGTGGACTTTAATGAAGGACATAATGAAATTGTGAATATGCGTGATTGCTATTAAGATTTTCGAGAAGGGTTGTTCAAACCTCACATTGTGTTTGCTGTTAAAAACGTCATATTGAATTATAATATTGTGAATGTACTTAATTGCTGTTGAGATTGTCATGATTGTTTTCTGTTATTAGTGTCAATAAATTTGTTCAAACCAAAAAAATATAGTTTCAATGAGTCGGCATGTGATGGTCAGGTCAGGACTGAATACATTATGCTCAGTTATTTCGATTGATTTTTGCAATCCGGAGATGGAATAAGAGCTTGCTCTGTCCACTCCACGCATCGGCCCGGTATTGCAGTACCTCCGGGAACGGTGCATTCGCAATGATCGCAGCAAGGCTTTAAGGCTAGGACCTTAGCTTGGCCATTTGGCTGAGAGTAAGAGTCCCGGCTCCTTGGCTTTGTAGCGTATTATGAACTGACCAATAACGGATAATAGAACAATAACCCTTAAAAAATCCCTCCCCCCCACATATACTTTCAATCGCGGGACTTGAAGTCGGGTTTGGGTTAATTTTGTGTTTGTGTTACATGTTTAAATGTGGGCGGATGCGGCTTATATACAGTGCGGCTTGTGTATGTACAAAATCGGTTTACCTCTTAAAATATGGTAAGTGCGGCTTATGATCAGGTGCGCTCTATAGTCCGGAATTTACGGTATGTCCAAAGGATTTGTGTTGTATATCAGTAGAATTTCTGTAGTTTTACTATAGTTGTATTTTTGTTGTAATTCTGTCGTAATATATCTGTAGTAGTATTTTTTATCATAATATTACTGAATACTGTAGTGGATTTCTGTAAAATATTTTTTAAGTATTCAATAGTAGTATTTTTGCAGTATTTCTTTAATATATTTGAAACGGTTGTAATATTTTTGTGGTATTTTGGTTGTAATATTTTTGTAGTAGTACATGTAACTTAGTATTATTGTAGTAGTATTTTTTTAAATTAAAGCAAAATTATATATTAGGTCCCTGTCTAAGGAATACATTTGATTATTAGTTTTGTAGTATTTCAGTAGTACTATTTTTATTGTAGACACACAAAGGGACAACCGGGACTAAGTTGGCACCAAAAACATTTTTTTTAATTGATTTATGATTGACTATAATCTAGAGCAATTTGCGATCCCCACCTCACAGATTATTTTCATATCCCAGGGGTTTACTGTATATGTATGGTTGGTTGGTTGGATCCATTATCCACTAGGGTCATAGATAGACCATTTCCTGTGGTGTGTCTTGGGCAAGTGCAGCCTGGTGGCACCCATCCCTCTCCAGGCCAACAAATGTTTCCGACTGGTTTCGATGTTTTTTAAGTAACCATATTATTTTGTTACCCATCACATAAGGAGTCAAAAATAATAATTACATTATATTGTTTTTCATTTAACTTCTCTCTCCGGAGTTTATTTCAATGAAATTATTCCCTCCGTAAAACTACTGACATTGTATATTCTTGACCACACGTATAACCTGAAAAAAAATCTTACGAAGTATCAAAAAACGGAAAGAGAAAGTTGGAGATGGCTCCAAAAAGGAGAAGCGCAGATGGGAGGAGGCGCTGCAGAAGTAAGAAGCAAGCCACAGATGGAAGAGGCGGAGGTTGACGGAAGCGAAGGACGGGGGCAACATGGGGAGTTGTTAATACTGCATCAGACCTGTTCTCCCTTGGTCCCTTGCTGTCCCACTACCTCATTGGCTTTCCACTATATTTAGACAAATACCTTGAAGTAGACAGATTCCGAGCGGCTTCCCAGGCACATAGTGACAACTTGCACCTACTGAGTGTGACACGCACATGCACAATGCCCCCCTCCTGCATCCTCAATACACACATGAAAGATACTCATTAGCTTATTTGCGCTCTTGCTCACTCAGACACATATTGCAATCAGCTCACAAAACTGTTGCTTTTCTGCCGCCAAACCAACAAGGCCAGCCATCTGCTAGTGACATGAGGGTAAAAATGAGTGTCAAGTTAAAAACATAACTAAGTAAGCCTTAAATAACAATGTTTTACGCTGCTGACACAAGAGTATGCAACATAAATCGTTGCAACTTAAAAACAACAAAATAACTCATAAGAAGCTATATCGTCTGTCAGGGGCTTAAGAGCGTTCGACTTAAATGATCTCAAGTTAAAAAGATGACAAAATAAGGCAAAAAAAAAAAATGTGCCGTTGAAACAAGGAACTGCAGATAAAATTGTCAAAATAAGCCCAAAAAAGCAATAGTTTCCCCCAATGGCACGAGGGCTTGCGACTAAACTTGCGTGTTAAAACATAAAAAAAAAATAAGCAACAAAGAGCTATATTTTGTGCTGGTGTTTCGAGGGCGCACGACTTCAATTGACACAAGTTATAAACAACAAAATAAACCATAAAATACAATCGTTTCTACTAGTGGCACAAGGGCATGTGACTAAAATTGTCTCAAGTTAGAAACTGGACAAAATAGGCCGTAAAAACCTACATTTTCCATTGATAGCTTGGGGGCATTCGAGTGAAATGATCTTGTCAAAAACATGACAAAATAAGGCATAAAAAAGCAATATCTGCAATTGGAACGAGGACATGCAAATGAAATTGTCGAAAGTTAACAACCTGAATAAAATAAGCCAATCAAAGCAATAAAAACTAGGGTTGGGAATCGATTGAAATAAATGAACTAATTAATCTCAGTTTTGAAATAAATTGATCACGATTTATCGCGATTAATGTATTAAATCCAGATTTTACTAAAATGTTAAATAAGTTAATAGCAAAATTCCTTTGGCAAAACAAGAAACCTAGAATAAAATACAAAACCCTGTTAGCTCCTAAAGAAAAGGGGGGCCTAGACCTACCCAATATTAAATATTACTATTGGGCAGCTCAAATTAAAGCACTCATCTTGTGGATTACAACAGACAAAGATGCGATATGGGTGGACATGGAGCAACGCTCTTGTCCAAATATGCTGGTGGAATCGTTACCATACATATCAGTCACGAGGTGGAAGAAATTAAAAATCCAGAATGAATGGATTAAGGGAACTATTAAAACTTGGTCAACTATACAAAAAAAATTAAAAATATCAAGATCTGTGAATAGGGCTACCAAAATAGCGAAAAATCCAGACTTTAAACCTGGGGGTATGGAGGTAGGGTTTCAAAAATGGGCCCAAAAAGGACTGATGTTGATTACCCAAGTATTGGAAGCACAGGCAATGAAATCATTCGAACAACTCCAACAAGAGTTTGACCTACCCAGAAATGATTTTTACAAATATTTGCAACTAAGGCATTACCTCCAGAAACACGAGGAATGGGGGAAAATATGTAAGGAGCCAACTAAGGTAGAGGAATTATTAATATCGTATACAAAAGGACAATCAATAAAGGGGGTTATATCAAAACTATATAAAGCCCTGAGAATGGATCTCAGTAATGAGGACATGGCAGTTAAGGAAAAATGGGAACAAGAAACTAATGTAGCGATAAAAGACAACGAATGGGAAAAAACATTGAAAGAGGGACACAAAATAACCAACAGCCCGACATGGAGGGAGTTTGAATGGAAAGTAAAAATGCGATTCTTCTATACACCCTCTATCACTTCAAAATATAAAAATACCTCAAATCTATGTTGGCGTAACTGTGGGGGGGGGTCGGAGACTTTACGCATATTTTCTGGAATTGCCCTGTAATATTAAATTTTTGGAGAAGTATCCAGAGAGAAATAAAATTAATCACGGGCTGGGAGTTGCGGTTGGACCCAAAGGCTTACGTAATAGGAATTTTGCCAGAAGAATTACTATCTGGTCAACAGAAATATATACTAAGGGTAATGCTTCTGGTAGCAAAGAAAATGATCACAGTGTCCTGGCTGAAACCACAACCTCCTGACATAAAACAATGGAGAGACAAATTAAAGCAAATGTACATTATGGAAAAAATCACTGCAAGACTTCAACTGAAACTTGACCAATTTGAGAAAAGATGGAAGCCTATCACACAAATTTTACTTGATGTCTAAACACCTCCCCCTATTTATTATGTCCGTTGTTGTTGTTTTTTTTTTTTTTTTTTTTTTTGGGTGTATATTTTGATTTATTATTTTATATATATGCATGTATATATATATATATATATATATATATATATATTTCTTTTTGTATGGATGTATTGTATGAACATTTATTCTTCCTTTCTATTAATAGTATTTTTTTTCTTCTTTGTTGTTTCTTCTGTTATTTATGAGTGTGTCAAGTGTATATATTTTGTGTTGATGTATGATGGAGGAATCAAACCTCTGTCAAAATTGGTGTGAGAAATAAAAAGTTAAAAAAAAAAATCCAGATTTTACAAATGGCAATAAATATGAGAAAAATATGAATAGAAAAATAAGATTACATTTATGATGCCAAATGGTATATACCAAGTGCAGTTAACGTGCATACAGACTGTAATGTTAATATATTCAAGTACTTTATGTCAACACTGTTGAACTGTAAATTTGCTGTAAAGCTGTCAGAAATATTCAAACAAAACATGCATGCCAAGTAAAGGAAAAGTGCGTAAAGTTTGTGGTGTTAAAGACAAATTATCCAGAAACAAAATATTGAAGTTCTTTATGTAAACATTGTAGTATGTCCTCCTCTTGAACCAAACTGATCCAAGGTTGTTTGTGGAGGTCCGCTGTCCGACTCTAACACCGCAGCAGGGTGCTTGGCTTTCGAGTGATACACCAGGAAAGAAGTGCTCCGAATGTGAGTAAATTTAGCTTTTAAAGCATATATATCACTTTCGCCTTGTCAATATTTCCATCGGGCAATGTTTTAAAGCAAAAACTCTCTGCCTAAAAGTGTGTCTTTTGCTACGCTACATTAGCCTCAGAAAAGGGAAGTGACTCTTCTTCGTTTGTTAGAGCAGCGCGGCTTGACATCCTAGAGTGTGCCCCGGGCAGAATTTTAATTGTTACATTAATATATTTAAAAAATCATAACGCAAATCGTTAACGCGACATTTTTCCCAGCCCTAATAAAAAGATAAAATAAGCATTGAATATTTTCTGCTGGTGGATTGAGGGTGTGCGACTAAAATTGTTGTCCGTTAAAAACACAACAAAATAAGCCAGAAAAAGCTTATTTTTCCGCCATAATAATTACATGCCATTGGAACGAGGACGAGGCTGCATGACTGGCTGGCAACCAGTTCAGGGTGTCCCCTGCTCACTGCCCGAAGATAACTGGGATGGGCTCCAGCACCCCCGCGACCCTACTGAGGATAGGCGGTGCAGATAACGGATGGATGGATGGAACGAGGATGTGCAAATAAAATTAAAAACCTGAGAAAAACATACGTAAAAAGGAAAACCTTATCTAAGTGTCAGGGGGCCTTGTGACTAAAAATTGTCTAAACATAAAAAGCAATATCTTCTGCTGTTAAAATGAAGGCTTGCAAGTAAAACTATTTGCAAGTTACATAACAGAATAAGCCATAAAAGCAATATTTTCTTAATAATTTTGCAGTGTCGTTCCTCTTTAGCAATTGAATGACGACGCACATATAGCTGCATTAAATTTGACCTAGTAACATGTACGAGTGTACGACCAGCGCTCACATTTTGTATCCGGTTTTGGACTTTCACTTTTAAGCTCAGAATATTCTCTAATAACTCCGATAACTTTCAAATATTTCATGTAGGTTTACAGACAGCTTTATAGGAGCATCGCTATGACAACCTTGCGTTTATTTTCCATGTCTATAAGCGGTGGATGCGGCTCATGTTATACAAGCACGGCGTCGGTGCTCATTTCAGCGTTCAGAGTTGTTTTCAAGGCGGGTACACGGACGATCTGTATCCCTTGTAAAACGTCGCGTTGCTATTAAAAGCTTAAGTCAAAGGGCAAACTGATTTATTTTTTTTTTTTTCGTGGAAATGTATCATGCAGTGCTAGGGTTGGTATCGGCGCCATTTCACAACGTACACGTTATTTTCTATGCTAGTGCAGATACGGATGCTCATTACAGATTACTTTTTTTCAGACTCATATCTATACGAGTGTAAAATACTTTGAGTTTTGGAGTTTCCGTTTAGTAGAAAATAATGCTAGTTGTGTATGAAAGGAAAGTGTTTTTTTCTAGCATACAAGATTAAGCTCGGTTTAGCCATAGAAATGAATGCAATTGCGGCCACGACTCATTATCCCCGGGGGACTATTAGTGAGAGCAGGGCATGGCAAAGTGCATTGTTTTTCTGGTTAGGGCCACTGAAACGTACCATTGTAGCCCCCCTAAAACAATTGCACTGTTTTGGCCACAATCTATTATCTCCAGTCGACTATTGCTGAAATCAGTGGCTGAGAGATCAAACTTGGGTCATGAGTGGTGGCTCTTTTTTCCATTCTTTGCGGTAAAAATTACTGCACTGTTTTGGCCACGATCCATACTCCCCTGTTGACTATCGATAAAGTATATTTGTATCATTCGTGGCGGCTTTCTTTCTATTCGTTCCTGCCTAAAAGGAACAATACCATTGTGACCATGATCATTAGCCCTGGTCAACTATTGCTGCAAGAAGGGGCTGGAATGATACATGTAAATCAGGCGCTACTTCATGGATTTTCACATATCGTAGGGGGGTTCTGGTCCCCATCAAATGCGATAAACGAATTAATATAGGATAAGGCAACCACTAAAACGTCATGCCAGTTAGAAAACACTTATCGCTGGTGAGTCATTTTCAGAACCTGTTTGCGGGCTACTCAGGTGACCTACCAGGCCCGACATTAGAGACCCCTGATTTACAGTAAGGCTCAATTGATATTGATAATAAAATTTGAAAACGTAAAGGAAGTAGTTTGTGGACGCCAGAACCACATTAAAGCTTTCAATCAACAGTGGCATCTTAGCCTCACCTCCCCGTAGTTGAGCGGGGCCACAACTGGCCCTTTCGGGGTCAACGTCAGCCACCCACAGGGTCCGCACACAGGCCTTCCACAGTCCGTAATGCGCCAACTGGCACGTATGGTTTCCGCCAAAGTCTTTGGGTTGCGCCAACTCCACCCAAAACTCGGTGCACACGCCTAGCACGGTTAGGGTGATGCCCACTGCGCACACCAGGAAGGCTAGCTTGATCTTGCCGTCCTGGCTGTCGCTCATCTTTTGGCTCCGCCTCTGGGTCCGCCCTCCCTTCAGGGCAGCCAATCCGCCGCCTGGCCCCAGGCGGGGCTCGTCGTCCTGTGATACCAGGAAGTTGCTCCACATCTCGGTCGGACGGGTTCGAGAGGGAGCGCTTGCTAGCAGGGACGCAATCTTGGAGCTTTATTAAAAGGAGGAGTTGGAAAACAACAAAGACCAAAAGTGTTAATTTTGAGATACACAATTTTATTGTTAGAAAGCTCTAGAAGCTCAAAATTATATTATCTTGTTATCAAGACTAAGAAGACAAGGCTTTTTTGGGGCATTTAAAAAGATTATGCTAGTTTTTAGGCATGGATCTAGGTAGTTTTGGCATGACAACGCTAATTCTGGGAATGAAAGTTTTCAAAGTAGAAGTACTGCAATGTTTACCATGGAATTTTTTGATGCCCCTAACCAACGGTGACTGAAACAACACAGAACCTCTGAAAAACAACCAAAAATACATCTTAAAATGTGTACAGTATAACAAAAACAGTAATATAATAAGTCTCTGAATATTGGCATTTAGGAACACAAAGTGATAAGCTTTGAGGGACTGATTCAGATTCTTCTGTCGGTGACAGACTATTCACAAGCCATTAATGGAACCATTAATATAAATAAGTCCAAATAAGGATTAATTTCCTGCTTTGACTCATTTTTAATATGCCCTTTTTGTCTTCCGTAATGCAATCTCTCTTAAGCTGTTCCTGTGCGCTGAGGCAGTCCCCCCAACGCCTCCCTCCTTGCTCAGAATATAAAAACACTCATATTAACCTATCAACCAATTAACCAAAAGTTGGGGGGGGGGGTTGTTTTACAAGTTTGAGACCCTGGCATTCAGTCATAATTTTTATATGGTATAGGCTCCACTGTACTGTGTATGCTAGAAATCAAAGCTAGTTCTCAGCGTAGATGAAGATGCCACTATATTTCATGACCAAGTTACTGCTAGTTTCCCACGTAAAAAAAGATAAGACTAGTTTCTGATTAGAAAACAGCTCTAGTTTTAGACATAGGAAAGAAGGTTTTTGACATAGTAGTCAATGCTTGTTTTCTACTTTGCCCTAATGTAGGTTTTAGTTTGGGGTATGGTGTAATAATAGTCTGTAGTTTGCAATCATCTGTGGTCTGTGCAGCCCTTTGAGACTCCTTGTGATTAAGGGTGTCACAAATAAACATGCCTTGACTACATAGAAAAAGGCACAAGTTTATCTCATCTCATCTCATCAGCCGTACCGCTTATCCTCATTAGGGTCGCGGGGGGGCTGGAGCCCATCCCAGCCATCTCCGGGCAGTGGGCAGGGGACACCCTGAATTGGTTGCCAGCCAATCGCAGGGCACACAGGGACAGACAACTCATTCACTCATTCACACCTAGGGACAATTTGGACCGGCCAATTCACCTGAAATGCATGTTTTTGGAACGTGGGAGGAAACCGGAGTGCCCGGAGGAAACCCACGCAAGCACGGGGAGAACATACAAACTCCGCACAGGAAGTCTGGAGCTGGATTTGAACCCACGACAGGTTCCCATGACATGAACTGTGCCGCACAAGCGCTAACCACTGCGCCGCCGTGCTCCACAAGTTTATTTGGATTTAATATGACAATGCTAATCATGGGCATAGAAAAATCTAATTTAAGTCTAATTTAAGACATTGAAGTTGATGCTTGTTTTCAAAGAAATGCAAAATGATGCTTGTTTTGGGCATAGAAGAAGCTAGTTTTTGACATAGTAGTTAATGCTGTTTTTTACATAGAGGGTTAGTTTGTATTTTTACATGGAATTTTTACATAGAAGATTACATTAGATTGGCGTAGGATTTCAGTGAAATTGAAGATGTCGCTAATTATAAGTGTAGAGGAAGAAGCCAGTTTTCAACGTAGTAGTCGATGGTGGTTTATTGGCATGGATTAAGCTTGTTTTGGAATAGAAGATGACGACACTAATGATGGGCATAGAACAAGAAGATGGTTTTCCACTTACTTGTCAATCCTATTTCTTAACGAAGATTACGTTACTTTATTAGCATAGAAGATGAAGACGCTAATTGTGGGCAGAGAAATATGAGTTACCTTTCAAAGTAGAAGTTGATGATTATTTTTCACATAGAAGAAGACTCAGCAAAGTTGAAGAGGAAGCTTGCTCTGGACATAGAAGCAGCTAGCTTTCGACGAAGGAGTTGATGTGAGTTTTTTTACAAAGGAGAAGATGAAGGAAGTTTATTGGCATATAAGATGATGATGCTAATCTTTCAAGTAAAAGAAGAAACAAGTTTTCAATGTAGTAGATAATACTACTTTTCTACATTGAAGAAGATAATGCTAGTTAATTGGCAAAGACTTAGCTTGATTTGGCATAGAAGACGCTAACACTAATTGTGGGCATAAAAGAAAAAGCGAGTTTTCCTTGGAGTAGTCAATGCTAGTTTTCTACTTAGAAGAAGATGACACCGCTAATCAAGGATATAGAAACGTAAACTAGTTTTTGGAGGAATATTCGATGCTACTTTTCTACAGAAAAGAGGATGACCCTTGTTTATTGGGATAAGACAAACTAGTTTTTAACGAAGCAGTCAACGCTAGTTTTCTACATAGAATAATTTTCTAGTTTATTGGCATATGTTTAGTTTGTTGTGGCATAGAAGATGACAGTGCTTATCATGAGCATAAAAGAAGCCAGTTTTGTCATAGAACATTTATAGGCATAGAAGAAAAAACTACTTTTTGACGCAGAAGTCGATGCTAGTTTTCTACATAGAATAAGCTGAAGCAACTGTATTGGCATGGAAGTTGATGACGCTAATTATTATTACTATTATTGAAGACACTAGTTTATAGTTTTCGACATGGAAGATGACGCTAGTTTACTGGCATAGATTTTGGCTTAATTTGACATAGAAGATGAAGATAGTTCTGAAAAGGAGAAGTCAGAGATAATTTTTCACCTTGAAGAAGACTCAGGTAGCTTACAGGGATGTTGAAGATGGTGATTGTTTTGGGCATGAAAGAAGAAGCTAGTTTTCAAAGTAGAAGTTGAGGCTAGTTTTTCACACGGAATAAAACAAACATGGAAGTGTAGAAAATGATGTTGTCTTACCCTCCACATGCTAACCAACACACTGTAAAAAAACACAATAAAACTTGGCGTCTACGTAAAAACAAACCCCCCCTTTTTTTATTGTTTGGCCACAGAACCCCGAGTCGTCCCGGGCCAACGAGAATGCGGATCCTGTCTGATCTGAGGGGATAACGCCATGCCGCAAATACTCCCACATATGAGATCCGGGGCTTATCGAGAATTTTCCCTATGTATATCGCAAATTTACACTCACTGACCACTTTAATAGGTACCGTGCTAGTAACAGGTTGGACCACCTTTTACCTTCAGAACTACTTTAATTCTTTGTGGCATAAATTAAAAAAGGTTCTGTAAGTATTCCTCAAAGTCTTTGGTCCATAATGACATGATGGCATCACACAGTTTGCTCAGTTTTGTCAGCTGCCGCTCATGAAACGAACTGGTGACTGGTGGCCATTTGAGTACAGTGAACTCATTGTCATGTTCAAGAAACCAGTCTGAGATGATTCCAGCTTTATGACATGGCGCATAATCCTGCTGAAAGTAGGCCTTAGAAGTTGGTACATTGTGGTCATAAACGGATGGACATGGTCAGCAAAAATACTCATAAACTGTGGCGTTGCAACAATGCTTAATTGGTACCGTGGGGCCAAAGAGTGCCAAGAAAATATTCCCCACACCATTACACCACCACCACCAGCCTGGACAGTTGATAAAAGGCAGGCTGGATCCATGTGTTTATGTTGTCGACGCCAAATTCTGACCTTACAATCCGAATGTTGCAGAAAAAATTGAGACTCATCAGACCAAAAAACGTTTTTCCAATCTTCTATCGTCCAAATTCATTGAGCTTGTGCAAATTGTAGCCTCTGTTTTTGGTTCTTAGCTGAAAGGAGTGGCACCCGGCGTGGTCTTCTGCGGCTGTAGCCCATCTCCTTTAAAGTTCGAAATACTGTTCGTTCAGAGATGCTCTTCTGCCTAATTTGGTTATAACGGGTGGTTATTTGATTTACTGTTGCCTTTCTATCAGCTACAGCCAGTTCTCCTCGGACCTCTAGCATCAACAAGGCGTTTTCTGCATACAGAACTGCCGCTCAATGGATATTTTTTGTGTTCCAGACCATTCTTAGTATACCCTAAAGATGGTTGTGTGTGAAAACTCCAGTCGATCAGCAGTTACTAAAATACTCAGACTAGCCCTTCTGGCACCAACAACCACGCCACGTTCAAAGTCACTCAAATCACCTTTCTTCCCCATACTAATGCAGGAGCTTGTTTTAACCATGTCTACATGCCTAAATGCACTGAGTCGTTGCCATGTGATTGGCTGTTTAGAAATTAAGTGTTGGAGAGATGTACCCAATAAAGTGTCCAGTGAGTATATATATATATATTATATATACACGTGTGTGTCAATGTGTGTGAGAGGGAGGCATTGGGGTCCCTGTGTGAGATTTTCAACAAGGTGACAGCTGACCCTTGCTGGCAGGTGATAATTCAAGCCTTAACTGGAATGTGGTCAGCGCTAATTGACCCCGAGTTGTCTGACGACTTGATCGGGAGCTTTTAATACAGCCAAAGGGCCTCATGGGCAAGATTAGCCTATTCATTAGGAAGAACGGTGACCACATTACGTTTACGTCATTGCGTGGCGGTTCTTGTAATGAGATACGGCAGAGTAAGAATTTTGGCTTTACAGATCGCATATACAGATATAGCCACTTGGCTGCTAGTTTGCTATTGTTATTGTTAGCTGCTCCGTGTAAATAAAGCCTGCTTTGTCCTTCGGTATAAGCCTTTTTTCTACTGTTTCCAACTGCAGCCACCCATGTTAGCCACTGGTTCGCAGAATACAGCCGGCCGCTATTTTTAATGTTAGCTGCTCCGTGTAAATAAAGCTTTCTTTGTCCATCAATTTTGGACTATGTTTCCTACTGTTTCCTTTTAGCCAATCATGTTAACCGAGAATATTAAATGACCATTAAAGCTTTTTTGCCTGCCTACATAAAATACAGTTAGCTAACTAAACACATAGCAAGGTGTCATCTTTTCTCGTTTGTGCTTTCAAAGTAGGAAACCTACCATTTCATTGAAAATAAACCCTGAAAACATTCAGAATTGAAAAAAAAAATTAAATAGATAAATCATATTGGATAACTCCAGCTAGCTTGTAATCTAGTAAGTTGATTAGTTAGATGTTGGTGTTTGTGTTTTTAAAGTTGTAAATATTCTGGTGGAAGGAAAATAAACCACAAATCGTCAAAATAATGGAAGTTGTTTTTCAAACAGATAACTGAATGTTGCAAAACTTAAACAAGCTTTTTATAAAGTTAGCTAGCTAAACACATAGAAAGACGGTTAGTCAGATAAGTCACTTGCTAGAGATTTGCGATATTCAAATTATTTGGGGAAATTTACTTCCGCCAAATTTAAAAAGCTTTTTTTTTTTAACACTTTTTCGATGACTCTTGATTTAGGCAGCATGCCGGATGAGTGGTTAGCACGATCTTGGCACAGTTCTGAGGTCATGGGTTCAAATCCAGCTACCAGTCTTCCTGTGCGGAGTTTGCATGTTCTCCCTGTGCTTGCACTCTGGTTTCCTCCCACATTCCACAAACGTGCATGTCATGTAAATTGGCCGGTCCAAATTGTCCCTAGGTACGAATGAGAGAGTGAGTTGTCCGTCTCTGTTTGCCCTGCGACAGCCTGGCAAGCAGCTCAGAGTGTCCCCTGCCCACTGCCCGATGATTCCTGAGATGGGTTCCAGCACCCCCGCGACACTACTTAGGATAAGCGGTGCAGATAATGGATTGATGGATGGACTTCTGATTGATTTTTGTTGCGTTCATGTTTCAATTTTAAAATGTTTGTATTGGTAACTTTGTAGCTCTTAAGCTCGCTCCAGTTATGTTAATTTGTCTATTTGAAAAGAAACCAATGAACTGTTTTCAATAATTTTATATTTATATTCATTAAATAGCAATGTCCCCTACTTAGAAAACACAAACAAAATTTGACTAATCATCTTTCTTTGTGTTTAGCTAGATGATTTGAAAGCTACTAAACTTGCCCGAATTATGCTAGAATACTGTAGAATAACCTCTGTAACAAACAGTTATTAATTACAATTTTGACAACAGGGTTCCTACAGCTAAAGGCATGTTAAATTTAAGACTTTTATGACTATTTTCATGCCTTTTGAAATGAAATTTAAGACAAAGTCCCCGAAAAAAACAACAACTGAAACAAACAACTCTAAAAACAAATTTCTCTCACACAATATATCATGCCTCATACACATTACCTGGCACACCTTTTAACCAAGGTGAAAAATGATGGTCTGACAGGCATTTCTCATGAAATGTACACTTTCCGGGTATGGACCAAAGTAAAAGCCTCTTTCCAAAGCTGTACATTTTGTCAGTAGACTTAAGACATGATTCTGCACTGAAAGGCCCGAATGAAACCACATCGCCATTTTGACAGTTCCGATATTGTGGTCATGCAATGTTGACACTAAAGTAAATGGGTGAATTATTAAAAAAGACGATTGATAAATGTCACGAAATCTTAATAGTTCAAACAAATATAATTCCTATTACCGTGTTCACATATTTATGACTTTTGAAAATGTGATTAAACATATTATATTTTTGGGAATAATGAATTCAAATCATGTTTATTTATATAGCCCTTTATCACAAGGAGTCTCAAAGGGCTGCACATACCACAAATTATTGCAAACTACAGACTATTATTACACTATCCCTTGATCTAAAACCCACATGAGGGCAAGGAAAAACTCAACATGAGGTAAATGAAGAAACCTTGATAGTGATTTTTTCCTGTCAAGATGTTTTTCTTGTTTCTCAAATAGAATAAGAAAAAAAATGTAAAATAGCAAAATTGTCTTAACTAGCAGGTAGCAGACCATCTCGCTAATTAAGAATATCCAAAGTTGGTCTTCTACCTTCTGAATTGTAGCACTCCTCTTAGGTTGTATACACAATAAAGCGACATCTGGTGGTCATTTGCAAAAAGGCTATCAAAACCCAGCTTTTCAAGGATCCACTGGAACCCTGGATGGTTATGATTTCTATTTCTTTAAATGTAATATTTCCAACTTTGAAATGACAAGCGAACAAAATCGGAGTAATTATTTCATATGTGTTGACCTAGCTAACTTGCTACCAAGCAGGGTTGGGTAGGGTTACTTTAACTGGATTACTTTCAATTACTTTTGGATTACTCCAATACCGAATATGCTAATAAAAGACAAGAGAAATGATGACTCACAACACGTGGTAAGCTTTCTCTCCTGGTTTTGATCTCTTTGATTATCGGCAAAACTAACATAAAATGCGACAGAAACAAAATGAAAATAAATCCAAACAGCTTGCCAACATCATTTTTGCCGTTCCATGTATTCCGTTACTCCCCAAGCCTGCACAAAATGTAGTCATTTTATTCATATTTAGTTTCTTTTGTCTTTTATTAGCATATTTGGTATTGGAGTAATCCAAAAGTCTTGCTCGAGTTATACTATAAATTTCGTTAGTAAACTCTGTCAAAACCCAAATTAAGTTTTTTTTTTTTTTTATCTATGTCTGATTTCTGATTTATTAGTCTTCGATTGGAAGATTTTCAACTTTGAAAATGAACAAAATCTTGATTGTTTCCAACTATGTGTTTGGTGAGCTAACTTGTTAGCTAGCAAGCGAACTCGCGTTATGCTAAAATGTCGTTTTTCACCCAATTTCACCATATTAAGTTTTTCATTTTGGGGGTTCATATTTTTTGAAAACCTGACTCTATATGTGCTATTGTGTAAGTAAATAACGGAATTCTGACCTGTTGTTCGGTGCCGAGTTGAGAAGAAGACGCTTGAAAATCTCAAGCGAGAATGAGCGCACATGGGGGTGTCAGTAAATTGATGGGGGCGGGGGGTGAATAGTAGGAGGGGATACATGGCAGCAATGTTTCCTCTAAACTGCGCGCGTGCGCAATCGCGCACTGCCTGCACATTCTCAGCGCACACGAAAATCTAGACAGCTCACAAAAATCAGGGCTCAAAATTGCTAATTAAGAAGCGAATTAAGTCAAAGTTACAGCGCATGAAGGTAAAAGTACACGAATTTCCCTGACGCTCTTTTCTAAAGCGGTATTTTGAAGCCAATGTCAAAGGAGAACGAAGTTGAGTAAAGTCCGTTTTTTTTCGAGAACCGGCTTCTTCGGCTCGGCTCACTAAAGAGAACCGGCTCTTTCGGGTCCCAAACGGCTCTTCAGGTTGTTTTTGCTTCTTTAATCCCTACACGACCAAATATTGTGTAAAATTGTGCACAAAATGACTCAAAGAAAGGGGGGAAAATAGAACAAAAAGAAAAAAATACATAAAATAAAAAGTAGTGAAAAGCTGAGAAAAAGGAAACAAAATGAAGGGAAAAAAGAAGGAATTTTTTTTAGAAAAAAGCCAGAAACAACGAAAAGAAAGAAACAAAGGGAAAAAAGTAAATAGAGAACAAAAAGAAAAAAGTAACAGTTAGGACAAAATAAACACAATGAGATTTTTTAAAGGAATAAAAAAATAAGTTAAAAAAAAACAGGGAAAAGTATTGTATTGCATTCAAATAATTTCCAATAATAACAAGTCAAAGTTGTTGCCAACATTGTACTTCCACTAAAAAATGTGATTAAATACAGTTGTGTATCGGGTAACTGACTAAATAAGCCCCCAAAAATGTTAGTATTATGCGACAAAAGATACCAGGAAAAAAAAAAAAAGAAAATCTTGTGAAAAAATTGTTGTAAAAACAAATGACGTTTGTAGGCTGTACAACCTTTGCAATAATACATAAGTCAATTCATCCAAAAGTGAAAACAAATTTTGCATTGCCGGAAACTCGGCAAAATGTAACGTGATGTCAAGTTTTGGACATGTTTGATAATGATTTAGTTGCCACACTTGGGATTGCCGTTGCTCACTGTTGTTTCAAGCGTTGCTCACCGACTTTGTGTGAACGCTTAGACCCCTGGAAAATTACAGGGAACATTGCATGGCAGTATCGCAAACTGAGTGGAAAATGGGGAGGGGGGCTGCACACTTTTCTTTAAAAAAAATGTTGGACCACCGTCGAAGTTCCTAATCCGAATTCCGTATCATGCCCGCATGCTGCAATTGCACGTACAAAAGTCATACATGACGCAAGGCGTATGAGTGTGAGCATGCTCCAAAAATATGTCGCTCTGTTTTTGTCACACTTCTATTTTAGAGAGACACCTGTTAATGACATTAAGTGAGAGGCAAGCAGAAGCCCCTCAGCCCCCAGTGTGCTTCCGTGCACTAATCAAATTACTGCACAAGAAGTGCAAATCGTTAAAAGTTAGTCATTAAAACGTTGCCACGGAGTTTGATTCAAACAAGTACGCGCGGTTCTCATACCTGTCAAATGCAGCTAATTGTTACCCCGATTAATGATTGCGATTCCTCTTAATTAATCGAAAACATTAAAACCTAACAATTTGCTCATAGCAAGACAGATTATATAGAATTCAAAACAAAGATATTCATAAAGTCAACAACACAATTCTTTCATAGTTCTTTACTTCGGAAATCATACAAAAATACTGCCGCAGATATACAACGACATCCTACAAAATACAACTGTCAAACACTTCAGATTCAGATTCAGATTCAGATCTACTTTATTGTCATTCTAGTACACGTGTATACAGAACGAAATGTCGATGCATCTGACCCCCACAGTTTCCTTGAATGTACAGATATAAATAATGTTATATTGTATTTTGGCTACGTATAGTATTTTACCATAGTGTGAGGAGGGTAACGAGGACAGCAGAAAATAATCGGGACTACACTTCCCTCCATTCAGGACATTGGCCAGAAGCACTGCCTATCCCATGCTAAAAACATTACCGGGGACCCCTCTCACCCCCATCATGGACTGTTCACTCTGCTAGCCTCTGGGAAGAGGTACTGCAGTGTGCGGTGCAGGACCACCAGGCTCCGCAATAGTCTAGTCCCCCTGGCCATTACTTCAATAATACGACAGCAAAATACTACAAGAATGTAGACAATAATACTACCGAAATACTATAAACATCCTACTATGGAAATAGTACCAAAAAAAACACACACAAATCATACTACAGTACTACTTGACTTGAAAAGCGCTATATAAATGCAGATGATGAAATGAAATGAAATGAAATGATCTGCATTTATATAGCGCTTTTCAAGTCAATGACTTCCCAAAGCGCTTTACATTGTGCTTCACATTTCCCAATAGCGGCCATGATCTGTGCAGCCGTGTAAGGCGCTAACCTGCTTATTGGGGGTATTAGGGGTTCAGTGTCTTACCCAAGGACACTTCGGCATGTAACACGGACAAGCCGGGATTCGAACTGGGATCCCTTAATCCTGAAACGATTGCTCTACCTCCTGAGCTACTGCCGCCCCAAATCATTTCATTTCCATTTCATACAGAAATTCCCAAAAATACAACTAAATTTAGTCTGCAAATATGTTACGACAAACTACTGTTGCTGAAATACCACAAGAATACTACAAAACCCCTACAAAAATCCTAATAGGGAATTGTTGCAGAAATGCTACTTCAGGTTTGGGTAGGGTTACTTTAACTTGATTACTTTTGGATTATTCCAATACCAAATTTGCTAATAAAAGACAAAAGAAACTAAATATGAATAAAATTACTACATTTTTGTGTAGGCTTGGGGAGTAACGGAATACATGGAACGGGAAAAATGATGTGGGCAAGCTGTTTGGATTTATTTTCATTTTGTTTCTGTCGCATTTTATGTTAGTTTTGCCGGAGATCAAAGCCATGAGAGAAAACTTACCACGTGTTGTGAGTCATAATTTTATTCCTATTTAGTTTCTTTTGTCTTTTATTAGCATATTTGGTATTGGAGTAATCCAAAAGTAATTGAAAGTAATCAAGTTAAAGTAACCCTACCCAACCAGAAATAATACAGGAATGCTACAAGCATACCATAAATTTACAACTACAGTAATACATCAAATAATACAAAAACTTACTACACAAAACAATGGCAGAAATATTGCGAGAGTCCTACAAAAACACTACTGCAGAAATACAATACCACAGAAATACTACAAAAATCCTTAAACAAAAATGCTGCAAAATTACTACAGAAACGCTATTGCAGAAGTACTACAAAATACTACGGTTGAATTACTGCCGAAATACTACATGAACATTACAAAAACACTACAAGAAATGTAAAAAAAAAATAAAGTACTATCAGGCAATCTTACCATGGAAATAGCGGAAAAAAATTCTACGAGAGTAATACAGAGATTCTACTTCAGAGATACTACTACAAACTGCAGAAATACTAGAAAAATCCTGCAGAAATACCAACACAAAAATAAAAAACATTACATAACATTAAAGAAATACTACAAAAATATTACTGCTATTATGGAAATATTGGGAAAAAAACGACAGAAGTACTATTATATTGCAAGGATTGTCGTGATTATGATGTGATGCACCTGTGCCCGCTCCTTTGCCGCCAACTGCCTCGGACTCTGATTGGCTCCCTGTCACTATCTAAACCCACGTCTATCTGTCACCTGTTGTCAGTCCGTCTGCGAACCTCAGTTTAGTCTAGGCAAGCTTTTTTTTCGACCCTGCCCCCCCCCCCTATTTTTTGCTCCCGTCTGTTCCCAGGCTTCGACACGTTTTTTTTTTATCCTGACCACATCTATTCTCCTCTCCTGGCTTTCAACTCGTTTTCTGATCCCGACAACGTTTTTTGCTCTCCTGTCCCAGCTATTAACCCGTTTTTTTTCCGTTCCCGACACTGCCATCGCTCGCCACGGAAGTCCCACTTCCGCGTTCAGAGTGACCTGCTTCCCGCGACCAGCGATCACAGAATCGTGGGTTTCCTTTCTTCCAATAAAACTGAAACTTAACGCAAGTGGGTCCCGTCTCCGTTCTGGTCCTGACAAGGATACTACTACAAACTTACTACTACACAAATACAAAATATATTACAACAGATAGACTACAAAAATACTACTGCTAATATGGAACTTTTACAAAAATGACTACAGTATCAATATAATACCTGGGTTGGGAACCAGTTGAGGGTGTCCCTGGCCCACAGCCTGAAGATAGCTGGGATGGGCTCCAGCACCCCAGCGACCCTACTGAGGATAAGCAGTTCAGATAACGGACAGATGATTATAATACAGAGATACGACAACTACGGTAATATAGTACCAACAAACTGAATATTGAAGTTCAGTTCTTAAAACAGACACAGTACCAAACTGATAAAACTAATCTACAGTGGAACCTCAGTTTTCGAACGCCTCTCAATTCGAACAAATTGGAGTTCGACCAAAAATTCGAGAAATTCTTGCTTCGCTGTTCGGTCAAAAATTCAGAGTTCGAACGCCGGTAATGCTTGAGTGCGTACGCTAGGGTGCGATGCTGAGCGGCGTACGGGTGTAGATGGTGTAGATCGCCCCCACCCCTCGTGACCAACTGTCATCACGTGCGCAATTGCCTTGTTTTGCTTTCGCTTTTAATATCGGTGAGTGTTTTAGCCCATAACTATGCCTCCGAAGAAGGTCGGTGCAAGCAGGACAGGTGAAAAAAAAAAAGTTGTGCGTACAACTATTGCCTTTAAGAAAGACATAATAGCTAAATATGAAAGAGGTGTGCGAGTTTCTGATCTTGCTAGGGAATACAGCATGCGCCTTCTGCTGACCACCACAAAGGTAAGAAATTCTATTCATAATTCTTTTTTTTTTTTTTTACACGTTCGTGTTAGCGTAATCTTTCGTACAGAAGATTACGATAACGTTAATCGTACAATTAGCCTGGGTTAGCTTTATGATTACGTTGAACATTCAGGTAAACATTCAGGGTGTTGGAACTGAGCCCAAAATTCAGGGTATTGGAATGGAGCCCCCTTTCTAATGAAGCGCTAGCCACTTGTAGAGACCCTGGTGCGACCTGATTATTTTATTTTTACATGTTCATGTTAGCGTAATCTTTCGTACAGAAGATTACGATAACGCGAACGTACGATTAGCCTGGGTTAGCTTCATGTTTACGTTAAACATACATGGTAAACATTCAGGGTGTTGGAACGGATTAAAGCGATTAACATTATTTTTAATGGAAAAAAGGTTTCTGTGATTGAATAAATGGGTTCTCGAACAAGGTTCTGGAACGGATTATGGTCGAGGTTCCACTGTATTTTGAAACAAATATAAGGAATTAGAACATGTAAATGTCTGCATGTATATTTTTTCATAAATATAAAAAAGTGGATCAATCTCCAGGACCTTGACCAAATGTTTAGCCCAATGTGGCCCATGACTCAAAAAGTTCGCACACCCCTGGTGTAAAGAGTCAATCCAATGATTAAAATATGCAGTGTTTGTACACTTTCCCCACGGCCAAATTCAAGCACTTTTGAGGACTTTCAAAGACAATTATCCATTTTTTCCAGGACCATTAAAAGAAGAAATCTAATATGAACCAATCAATAGTCCAGTCAGCGTCATTTTTAAGCAGACACGTTTGATCTTTCTTCGTGTATTGTATGACAAGTCAGACTGGCCAGAAACATGGCAATAATTTCAAGCATTTAAAATCACTTCCCCCAAAACACAACATTAAAATTCAAGGATTTTTAAGCATTTTATGTATGAATAAACATATAATGACAAATTGGGATGATTTGGGGTTGACTGGCACAGAGGACAACACAAGCTCCGGGCTGTGTCACCTCCATTTAATTTCATGCTTTCCGCTGCGATGGGTTCCCGTTTCCCGGCTGGTGATCTAGCGGTCGCTCTCATCTCGCTGTCCATCATTTGTCGGAAAAGGTCCAGCCGGTTGCGGTCGCGGTCGATCAATAATTCAGAACCCTGTCCGTACCCGCAATCTCTTGAGAGTTATCGTCGGCATGCATGTATATGAGAATTACGTGTGGTTTGCAATTACAGTGGTGCTTAGGATACCTTTTGCTAGCATAAAGCTAACAGACAATGTACAATACAATGGATGTACTAAATTAAATCAACTGACGTTTCTCTTCCCAAAATTCCGCCATGCATATATTCTTTATCGTCTACATTGCATGTCTAATAGTGTTTCTCAATGGGGCGCAATGCTCTGTCAAAAGGTGCAGGTATAACCTCGGCGAATTTTTATTTTTTAGAACAAAGTGAATTTTCACTTTCACTATGCTAGGGGGCAGTGTTTCGCATTGTCTTCCTTTACGAGCTTCATAAAAGGTGTAGACACAAAGTGAAGCAGATTCTCAGATACCATGGGAAAAATATTTCAAAAGGTTGAAAAGACAGACAGAGGCGAAGGTAAACAGAAAGAGATGAAAAAAAAAAAACGGAAGTCTCCCTTCATTTCAGCAATTAATATGCAAATCGAATTGTTGTGTTATTTGGTAAAAATAATAAACTATCCTACAAAGTTGGTCATACTGTGAGCAAATAGGTGCCGCCTTGTGTTTGTAAGGTTTATTATCGCTTAATAAGGGGAAATGCGATCATTAGTGAGGGGAACAATTGGCTGAGGTTAAAAGGTATGTCAGTGCAAAAAAAAATACACCATCGTTTGGTTGGATCCATAGGCTCTTGAGGGCACCA
Organism: Urocampus carinirostris; assembly: GCF_059441175.1. Classification (NCBI taxonomy): domain Eukaryota; kingdom Metazoa; phylum Chordata; class Actinopteri; order Syngnathiformes; family Syngnathidae; genus Urocampus; species Urocampus carinirostris. Next base: position 49,343,849 of record NC_142350.1, on the reverse strand, counting down.
TTTCCTGTGGTGTGTCTTGGGCGAGAGCTAATACTTTGAGGCGTTAGCCTAGACATGGTCACCATGCTGGATGAGGAAAGTGCAACAAAAATAAAAATGATCACTCTGCAAAATGACAGTTGATAGACATATATGAAGTTTCATTTAATATGCTTCTGAGTAAATGTTGGTGAGTTCATGGTGAAGTTTAAGGATTTGATTTGTGAAATTCAGATAAAATAGTGTAATGCATTGGTGTACAATTTTATAGATAACGTAAAGTATTAAGAAGGGGGATCATGGGCAGGTTACAGAAAATAATTGAGAAGCACTGGTCTGCCTTGTTTGCCTGCGTTTAAAGCGCCCTCTGGTGGCGATATGGTATAGCAGCGAAGTACATTAACCACAAGTCATATAAACACTGTAAATATATTAGGTTTTACCTGTCATTGCCTATAAATCATAGTGATGAGAAAATAGTTTAAACAGTTCTTCTCGTTTTTTAGCCACCACAATGAGAAAAGCGTGAGTGTGACGTCATGACATCCGGGACCCATTAATTTGCATCGAAATTAAGGGTATGGTGTCAGAGGAAAAAAAAAGACCCAGGGACCCACACCAAAAATTGAAAGGGAAAAAAAAAAAGCAATATTTTCATGGATAATGAAGCCTAACATGGTAACCAAAAGATGATGGGGAAAATTGGACCATGTATAATTGTTTTTAGCATTTTTTTTGCAGCCGATTTAAGTTTTGGGACGCCAACGAACCTGCTAAGACAAGATGGTTAAGTGGTCCAAACCTGGGTCACTAATGTGGTACCCACGGTCACCTGGTACTGAAAATAGCTCACCAGTGATTGGTCATTGAGATTTTCTAAGAAATTTGATTTCAAACAGACATGATAAATGATCGGGATTAGTTTTTAAATACACAATACTTAATCACTGGGGCGGCAGTCGCTTAGGAGGTAGAGCGCTTGTCTTGGGATCAAGGGATCCCCGTTCGAATCCCGGCTCGTCCGTGTTACATGTCGAAGTGTCCTTGGGTAAGACACTGAACCCCTAATACCCCCAATAAGCAGGTTAGCGCCTTACATGGCTGCAAGGGCGCTACTGGGACAACGTGGAGCACATTGTAAAGCGCTTTGGGAAGTCATTGACTTGAAAAGCGCTATATAAATGCAAATCATTTCATTTCAATCATTTTAAAATTTAGCTTAGAATTTAAACATGTACATCACTCAATGCCCTTATAAAGGTTGGATAGGGGTCTAAAACTTGTAGCCCAGGGGGGAAAATGCAGCAGTCTAGTTTCAGGCCCCTGACTTTATATGAGTTAAAGGGATAGGATTGTTATTTGACCATGAATGCTAATAATCAAGAATACAAACTGCGGTGCCACTCTACCCAGCCTGTCACTAGGTATTTCAGGCTCCCGTAGAAGCAAGATAGCGGACCATTATGTCCTTTTAATAATAGTCTGTGCAATAACCTGTGCAGCCCTTTGAGACTCTTTGTGATTAAGGGCAAAAAAAATAAAAAAATAAAAAAAAATAAAAAAAGACAACTTTTTCTGGATAACTCGATTTGGCCCGACAGCACCCCAAGTAAATTGAGTTTGAGACCCCTGGGTTAGATGTTGTCATGGTTGACTGAGCATATTTTAACCCTATCAATAATTGCAACCCGTTAACAACATTCTAACAACAAGACACGTTTTTACAAATGCAAACCAAACAGCTAGCCCTTCAAGGTAATCACTAACAACAAAAAAATAGCTCCCTGTAGGTTTAATTTATGAAAACGATTTTGACTTTATATAGCAACGGTTGATGGATTTTTCTACCTTGTTTTCAGTACGACACAAGCTGTAGTCATAAGTCATGTGTTTATTTGGTCTTGTCAAAGATGCGAGATGGTGCACACAAATGAAAAAAAGTCATCACGGGATCCAAGCACAAGTTACAGTTTAGTTTGTTAACAAAGGGGACATGGATTACAAAGTACAGGTTAAGCGCTCATCTACTTAACGAAGGGCCAGCCGCTTAAGTTTCCTCTATTTGTCACGGAGTCCTCCCAGTTAAGGCTTTTGGCAAATCCCCAAAACCAGAACACAAGCTGTTAAAAGAGGAATAGAAAAAAACTGGTGGATGGAAAATGTCCTTTACTGTACTTGTATTTCTACAGGCTGAGCACAAAGCGATGATACAAGCTGGAGCCAGCGAAGCGAAACGCGGTTTTGGGAATTTGTGACACTTGACACTCACACGACACGTTCTCCAGCAGTCGTTGTGAGGAGGGGGAAGCGAGGGGCAGTAGTCTGACAAAAACAAACAAATCCAAACGAAAAAAAAACAAACAAAAAAAAACATCTGATTTCTTCTCTAGTCATTCTAAAGGCGGCGCAATTGAATTGGACGTTACAGCTAGTGAAGAATAATAAGTACGAGAAAAAAAAATGCCCCCATTTTCTTCCTCTCGATTCCCACTCGGTGCACCTTTGACAATTTCCTTTTAAATACAAACATTGATGTGTCCCCCCTAAAAATGACATCCGGCTCGCAAAGTATAAAAGACTTTTGACCCTCCCCTGGACCTAACACACATTTCACAAAATTTATGACCCCATGAGGAAAAAAAGCCCCATGACCAAAAAACAACCCCACTTAACTTCTTTCTGAGATTTAACAATGATCTTCAATGAGGGAACACAAAAAAAAATCACTCATTGGGCTGCTCTGGTCATTGGAAACTTTAACCTCCCCACCCGAGACAAATTCCCTCTACCCCATTTTAATTTTTTGCGCCGTCTCGCCTCCTCTACCAGAAGTCCCGGCGGTGGTACGCGTCGGGGTCGCAGTACTTGGTCACCACTACTCTGTTGGCAAATTTCCTTCCGGTCAGACCCTGCATGGCTTTCTGGGAGTCGAACACAGACATAAACTCCACGAAAATCTGCAAGAAAAAGAGGGGGGGGGGGACTCATAAGATGTTTAACCCCACAATGATCTGCAACAAAAATGGATTGCAACATCTCATTGGGTTTGGGAAGGGGGGTGTTTGGGGACATAACAGAGGACTAACCATACAACAATCTGCAACAAAAGCGGATTGCAAAGTCTCATTGAGTTTGAGAGAAAAGAAAAAACAAAACAATTGAAGACTGATCCCACAATAATTGGACTGATTATTTCACGAAGCCAGTGACACTTAAGGAAAAACAAAACAAAAAAACGGATTGCCAAGTCTCACTGTACTTTAGAAAAATCAGGGAAAACTGCACCAAAAACAAATTGCAAAGACTCGATGGATCAACAAAAAAAAAATGTCAGTCTTTTGCTTGAGAAATTAAAAAAAAGAAAAACGAAGACAAAACCCACATTTATCGGCAACAAAAATGCATTGCTTCGTCGCATAGGGCTTGAAAGAAAAAAAAAATCCGCCCTCACCTTGCCAGTGCCAGGCACTTCCAGTCCATCAACAGGGCGTGGGATCTCGATGCTCTTGACTTGTCCGTACTTTCCGCACTCGTCCCGGACGTCCTCCACGATCTCCTCGTACTCTTCGTCATCTACAAGGTCTTCGGGGGCCACCATGTTCATCAAGCACAGCACCTCGGTGGGCAGGCCGCCCATTTGGGTCACCGTGCTGTTCAGACCAGGCACCTGGAGCGTGACGGGGGTCTGGTTTATGCTGGTCTGTAAGCACAAATCCAGAAGTCTAAGGAGCAGTTTTAAAAACTGGTGATCGACTTTCTTTTGCTGGGAAATTGCAGGCAAGTACCAGAGTGGCATTCTTGGATCCCACACTAGCTCGTTGCACTAGGAGCTTCTTGTCTCCCAGCTGCATGCCGTTGAGCCCGGCGATAGCCTGAAAAGGAGGGATGCCACGATAAATTCGACTTTAAGCTATTTAAAACTCACCCTGAAGAACATTTGAGGCCCACAATCACTTTCTCAGCAGCCCTACAACCTTTTTCTCTTGCCATATGAACTAAACCTTTTATAAATCCATAAATCTAAATCCGTATGGGTTTTAACAGTTGATGGGCCTCAATTGGATAGAGCCTTTGCCGTTCACTAATAATAATAATAATAATAATAATTTCCTTGTATTGTCATTCTGTGTAACAATGTACACAGAACGAAATGTCGATTGCACCTGACCCGTTGTAGCGAGCCGATGCAGCCGCAGCCAACAGAGGGCGCCGCCGACCAGCGCAGATTGATGTTTGAGGAAGAGGATTTTTTTCATGCATACAGTTCTAAATTACATGTAATGCTCATCTTTGTATAAATAACTATTATGATTGGGGAGATATGGGTCTTACCATGATAAGTTATTAAAATGATTAGTTTCTAAAATTGTACACGTGACAGTATTAATAGTTTAAATAAAACTTAAAATGTTTAATTTAAATAGAAATGACTGTTTAATCGTAGTAAATAAAAGGAAAAAAAAAACCTTTGGAATTAATAATCAGCCAAATGAAAAATAAACTGTATAACCAATATGTAGATGAATGAATTTAAAGGTATTTGGCATTTTTAAAAGCTAAATCCCTTTTTGTAAATTTCAAAAGGAACATTTATTGAGTTTGGATGCATGGTAAATGACATTATAAAATGTTATCTGTTAGAAATATTTTTTTCAATCCTGGAAATTAAAATACAAGAATCCAAGAAAATATTTTCCACATCACAGCAATGCTAAACTAAAAATAATCGTGTGTAAATGTGTACACTATACAGCTTTAATTGACACAAAATGCAAATAACCTCATTAAATCGTTTCAATAACTGTAGGATGTAAATCAACCAATAAAAATTATTGGACATCAATTTCACAAACTTGACCATTTTAATTTTAGAACAAAACTATTTTTGGTGTGCATGGTAAAAATTACAGTAAAAAAAGAAGCAATTCTTTGGGCGGCAGTGGCTCAGGAGGTAGAGTGCTCGTCTTGGGATCAAGAGATCTCAGTTCGAATCCCGGCTCCTCCGTGTTACATGTCGAAGTGTCCTTGGGTAAGACACTGAACCCCTAATACCCCCAATATGCAGGTTAGCGCCTTACCTGGCTGCACGGCCGCTATTGGGAAATGTGAAGCACACTGTAAAGCGCTTTGGGAAGTCTTGACTTGAAAAGCGCTATATAAATGCAGATCATTTCATTTCATTTCATTATCTCCCTTTATTTTTCAGTTTGAGGACAGAGGAAACAAATTCGATACTTTAACGTTTATTTAGCGCCGACCAACACACCTGATCATTGAGGTTGACATCGACATATTCACAGAAGGCGTATCCTTTTGACAGGCCGGTGGCGCTATCTTTCACCAAGTTGAAGGCCTTCAGAGGCCCAAATGACGTCAACAGCTCCTTCACCTGGGGAACAAAAAGAGATTTCACAACTATATGATATAGTGAGCAGGTACAGCAACACTTATTGTCCCCAGTGAGGGGGGAAATAACCTGGACCTGGCGTTAGATAGCTAATACATGCTCCGACCGGTTATCGGTCAAACCACTGACCTGGTCGTCGTTCAGGTAATTGGGCAGCCCGCCAATGAAGAGCTTGTGGGCCGAGTCGGGCACCACAGTAGAAACCACTCCTGTGTTGATAACAAGACCTTTGAGGACAGCAAACAGTGCCAGCTCCCATACATATTTACACAAATGGTGGATGAATGATGCCAACAGTAGTAGTAATAGTAAAAACCATTAATTGTCTGTGTACCAGGCACATAGACACTGGGGTTCTCGCTCATGCCCGGCAGTGGCTGGTAATCGTGCGGACGGCGGATTTTAAGGCTTTGGCCTTGAAAGATGATTCCATCAAAAGCCATTGCCTGAGTTGTCTCGTCCACCGAGCGAAACTGGACAGAAGATTTCGTGTTATTTCATAAGACACGTCCGTGAAATACAAAGAGAAAAATTATATCACAAGATAGCAACTTACCTCAAGGAAGGCGAAATTCTTATCTTGGTTAATCTGCACAGCAAGCACTGGATTACCCGGAGCCTGCGTGAGACCACCCAAACGCATCTGAGCGTTAAAGAAGTCCATCATGGACTCCTGGGGAGACAAAGAGATTCCAACAAAAATCAGATACAACTTCTAATAAGAGTCAAAATCAAAAGTTTGCCTCGGGTGGTACCTCGGTGATACCAAAGGGGATGTTTCCAACATAAAGCCTGCGAGCCTGCCTCGTCATCTGGCTGCCCACGACTGGCACGGGGGTGGGAGTGACAGCCAGGCCGTCTGGAGTCATAGTGGGCAAGAGAGCTGTAGCTGGAATCTGGCCTGCAGCTGTGGACACAAACAGAATAACCTTTTAGATTTTCAAGCCTTGGCAAGGTTGAATATTGTTGTCAAACTAGTTGAGCTTTACCTTGCCCTGTGGGTTTTAGATCAGGGGATGGTGTAATAATAGTCTGTTGTCCGTAATAGTCTGGTCTGTGCAACCCTTTTAGACTTTAAGGGCCATACAAATAAACATGACTTATGTTTGCACTATGTTGCTGCTAATGTGATGATGCACTTAAAACCTCTGGTTTGGGTTACTTTAAATATTTTCTCACATATATTTTAGAGGGCCACGTTCTAATCTTGTTAACAATGTACACTATCTTGTTTAATCAATGACAATAAAGAGCATTCTGTGCGACACAAGCATCAACACAATACAAGGTTACTACCTTGCATGGCTTTGTACTGCATGGGGCTGATGGTTTCAAAACCAGGTGGTGGCACATCCCAATACTTTTTCACCTTTATCTTCTTCTTTTCACGATGTGGGGAACGGCTGTGAGGGGTACACAGAGAAAAGACTTGGAATTAGGGTGGAAATATAGAGCAATAAAAGGAACTCCAATGTGGTAATTCCCAAAACCAAAAGATGTCAACATCTGGAGATAATTACGCCATGGTATAATTTGACAGAAAACTGCGCACACATCAGTAATTTATAGTTTCGTAGGCAAGACATTCGATTGTGGCACAACAAATTAGCTATGTGTTCAATTTTGCTGTATTACCTTGCAGTTTTGTCCTGTGGGAAGCTCGGTGGCGAGCTGAAATGACATTGGAGGGATTTCACAAAAAGATACAACTAACATTTACATTTTTAAGCTTCCCACCAAACACAACAGTTTCTTAAAGTTTGGCTGAAGCTCCTTGAGCTACTTCGTTTTGTTCCTTCTACCACAAACCAGACTTGCCGTGTATTATGAACAGTTGGACTTCAGGTTTACATAATGCTTTATAAAAGACTTCTGACACTGCCAATAAATGTTTAACATTTTTGGAGAGAGGTAGAGAATTAATTTGAAACATATGCCTCGAACAAGTGGAACTAGGGCAAATGGCTTGAGAGAGAAAAAAATGAGATGATTCAGGATGCTAGATCAATGGTTCTTAATTTGTCTGTTTAGACGACCCACTATTTCACCCTAATGACAAGCTGCGACTCAAACAAAAAAAAAATCCACTTCTCAAAACTATTGAATGAAAGAATTGTGCATTAAAACCAGAGAAGGTAGAATATCTTCACGCTTTTTCTCCCCAAAACAAAATGACCAGCAAAACGACTTCAAATAATTTATGTACTCGCAAATAAGCCTAAATCACAAAGCAACCCCTTGAAACCGCTTCAAAATGTCCAGAGACACAAAAGTTCTAACCCAAAATACTTACAAATTGTGTACCTAAACAATGACAACTACTTGTGTGGATAATAACGATTAATATACTGATATAAGAGAAATAGTAAATTTAACATTTTTGAAACATTTACAGGTACCTTCAAACATTGCTTCAATGGCAGAAATGTGCAACTCATTTTTAATATAGCAATAATTTACATCTTTGACTCGATCCTTGTTTTCACCAGTCACGTTTCCGTATCCTCGTCACCAACTTTCTTGGGAGCATCATTATACAAAGAAAATGAAATTAAACAAACAAAATTACAATGAAATTAGATTTGACCCTTTTAAATCCAATTGGGACAGCTTCGATTGACTGAACAGAAAGAAGAGATCAAACGGGACACTATCACCATCTACTGCGTAATTGACCCTTTGTTTTTTCTTAACGTCATTTTGCCAGGGCCAAGGCACGAGACCCACCAGTTGAGAAACACTAGACTATAGATAGGACGTTTGCAGCGAAGCCTTGACAATCCAGTTGCATATGACGCCATGGGTTACTCACCTGCGTCTGTGTCTGCGATCCTTACTGTCGCCACGGCGATCCCGACTACGCCTGTCCCTGTCTCTGCTGCGCCTCTTCCTGTCCCGGCTGCGGCTACGAGAGCCGGAGCGCCGGTGATGCCTGTTCTCCTTGTCGCGCTCAGCTGGTGATTAAAAAAAAAAGACGGATGGGAAGCACAGGGGAATAGAGATGTGACATACAATTAATATAACAACATAAAACATTCCTCTGCAATGTTGACTACCTGAATACGAAACAAATGAAAACATTTTCTAACTACTGTATTTTAGGGCTGCAACTGGGATTATTTTAATAATGGATGAATCGGTTACCATTTTATCAATTATTTGATAAATCTGATTTATTTAAAAGCCATTAAGAAAAATCCCAATGTTTCCCATCACATAGGGAGATCCTGGTGGGCCATCAGGGTTTAAATGGTACAGTCAGGGTCCCATAAACTTGTATTATTTTCCCAAAGTCGAACATTTTTTAATTTTCAGCGACCAGGAAAGCACCAAGTGTTCAATGCAGAAAACCTGCCAGCATTTTCAACAGAGCGTAAAAACTTTATTCTTAATCAGCTGTCTCCTCCCCCTCTGCATCTACCTGCTACTTTATTGGACCAGCTCAAGTCACCGCCCACAAAAGCTAAATAACATTTATTTTATATTTATAATTATTTATGATCTTATTTAATCGTGTACATGCATACATGCGTTGCAAGAAAGGAAAACATTCACTCAAAGCAGGAAAACTTTGTGGACATGGGCCCATTCTGTAGTTGCACATTACAAAAACCTCCTGTAAGACTTAAAAAAGAACCGGCATCACGTCAAAGCACAATCATAAAAGCGGCAGTACAGATATTTAATACTGTAATTAAGCAAATCACTGATACGAGTAGCACACTTAATTCGATTCAAAACTTATATTAGGTAATTCAGTCTGTTTATTGTAAATACAGAATTGCCGTTGGAATAACAGTAGTTTTTTTTAAGCCAAATTAGATGAGCAGATTTTTTTTGCACCACACTCCTGTTCGATTTACCATGCATTGTGGGAGTGACTTGTTTGCTGTTTCATTGCTTTTCCTAACTAGTATATTCATGATTTAATAATTTACAACAGCACAACATTGTAATCATAGATCTAGCCTCTTGATGTTTAAAAATGCATTTAAATTTAAAACGTACAAAATTTGCATCCGGGGAGCATGCCACCAATCCCTCTAAATTATGTACCCATCAGAGTCACACAAAACTGTATGGGAACACTGAACAGTGCAAAAACAATACAATCTTATATAATATAGCAATAAAAAAATCCAAGTGTTTGTAAAGTAGCCTAACAAACGATAATATATAAAATGCATGCTATACACCTGCAAATGTGCAAAATATTTTTATTTAAGTGCAAAAAAGAAAAGAAAAATAGCAACACCGGAGAATGACTTTGTATGATGGCATCTTATTGTAGATTGAAGGTTTTTCACAGCACTTCATTAAGTTCCATTTCGGTGTCTAAAAAGTACTGTATAAACGTTGCTTTGGATCGAGATCAACTTGTGGGTTGGGACCCAAAAGAGGGTCGCGGACCTGTTTTCAGTAAGACACAAGCCTCTGCCGCGAAGAAAAAACAATAAATGAGGGTCATTTAAACCCATTAACAAACGATGGTGATAATTCCTTGCAAATGTGAGGTAACACCTATATTTCACGCTACAGAAAGAAAAATAAAGAGTGTGTTTATATATGTGAAGCATCAAAAAAGTGCAGATACAGTGTATAATATATTAGCTATGGATTTATTTATTTATTTATCTTGAAAACAAAGCCACAGAAGTAAAATGTTATGGATTTATTAAAAGGCATACAATATTACTTGAGATGGTTTTGCTGGTCGTTTTTATGTGAATACTGTAAAATATATCACTGCTTTAAAATGCACAATCATTTCATTCAATAAATTAGAGAAGTGGATTTTTTTTCTTGATTTGTATCGCAGCTTGTAGGGTAGGATGGTGGGTCCTAAAGTCAGGCCAGTTAAGAACCAATGATCTGATCAAAATATGGTTTCGGAGCTCCCCCTTCCGGACCAAAGTGTAAAGTGCACAGCAAAAAGGTTAATTCAATGTCTCATTCATTGGCTTTGAATTAACGTGCCTAGTGCTGTATAAATCACCAGACACGACAATTCGATGATCAATTTCGTTGCCAACGCTTTTAATAATCTATTCATGTTTGAAGTCCTATCGTATATTATATAATGTGACGACCAATTAAAGCAATAAATGAGAGATGTCCCTAATACAATCGATTCCATTGGATATTAATTATTTCAGTAGCTTTATTGTTTTGCATGCTTGCGTCACACAATTTTTGCGGCTTGCTGACTTGTATTTATATTTATTCGGAAACCGACCTCAATCCTTTGCAATATTTAGTGAAACACTCACAAATATTTGAGAAAGTTTGTGATACAATGTTGTACTTCTGCAATATTATAATATTGGATCAGTCTAGAGCCATTTTGGTAGATGGGAATGTCATCCATCTTCAGAAAGTTTTTACCACGTTAGTTTAAAAAGTTTTAAAGATGGTCATGTCTTCAAACGTAAAAAAATCATTTTTTTCCTAAATCAATATGTTGGGGAAAAGGGGGGAATACTACAGAAGCAGAAAAGCTCGTTTTTTATAGCAGCAAGAATATAGCAAAAGCGTAAACAAAAAACTGATCACCTTTTTCATATAGTTGGATTACTTTTATTCAGACTGATGTTAAAAATTTCATTTTCTTTTTGACTGAATTTGACAAAAAATGTAACCGTGAGGGTTGCCCATTCGCATTGATCGAGATATATGATTCAGTACGACTATTTGAACCCAAACTTTTGCGTTGTCTATTTTATAGGCACGAACCTGTCTTTTTATTGTTTTTTTTTTAATGAATAATTGAGGTCCAAGTGTGTTTTGTGTTGTCAATTACGTTCGTCAAAATAAATAGAATATAGTATGACTAAAATTTTGTGTTTTAAGGCGTTCTTTTTCTTTAATATAGTTCACTTTTCTGCAGATTGATAAATATGCATCGTTAGTTTTTTCAAATGGTAGAAAACAAGCACAACGAATGTCATTAAATTAGACTTTTGGGATATAATCGCGTAATTTCAATAATTGTAACTACTACTGTACTAGGAATTGATCAAAAAAAACCTTAGACAAGTTTATGTGCTTTTACTACAGTAAGCGTGAATCATCGACACAGATTTAATAAAGTGTATTACAGCTTAATTTATATGAAATGTAACAACTCAAAATACAGTGCAGCCTAAGAAAAGAGAATATTGTGATCAAGTGCTTAATTTCTGTAAGGCAATTAATAGACTACAATGACATACATTCCGGGATCCTTACAAAACAATTACATTATTGCAAGTCTTTTGTTCTTTAAAAATGACTGAAAATTGCTCACGTAGACGTATACATTTTCATGGTATATTAACAGCTTTTGCCTTAAATCATGATATTAAAACAATTATGCAAATTAAGAACTTTATCACATTATTCTCTTTGCACATTGTGTCAGTGCTTAATAGTAATATTACTTAGCAAACGTATCCCTACTTGAATTCTCGTAAGCATAACTCATCCACACATAAAATTTTGGGTGCATTCACTTCATCGAAATTTGATTGCATCCTAAATAGAAGCCAATCCGCTCTAATTTATTGCAACGGTGGCGAGCGATCCCAATTCGAGGCTTGAGGCTAAAGACGAAGCCATCCAGCAAATAGACGGAGCCCAAACACCCGATCGTCATGGCGCAAGAAACATCGTTGCACATTTCCACTTGCATCACTTACCTTGCTTATTTTCAGACAGTTGCCGTTCGAATTCGTCGAAGTCCGACATCTCTGCAGGATTTCCGCGGCCCGATTTGCGTTAGTCGCTCAAAAAGCGTGGACCTCGAACCCACCTCCCCTGGTATTAATAAAAAGCTGCGCGCAGAATCTAGCCGGAAAATTGTAACTCACTATTAAATATTTCAGGATTCCGAATTTGCACAAAAAGTGGGTTTGTTTACACGGTGCGTAAGAAAGTCATCCGAGGGGAAAAAAAACGTGGGTTAGCAAAGCAAGCTAGTAGCAAAGTCCAGCAGGAGGGAAAAAGGCCTGGCGCAGCAGATGCTAAGCTATTTTAGCTTAGCTAGCGCAGACAACAGAATGAATGGACTCTTCTTCACCCACACGGCAAACGCAAACCTCCGCGGTGAACTGGCCACCCCGAAAGCGCAGTTGCCCGGCTTTAATTTCTAAACATTCGCGCCAGGTATCGTTTACAAGCCGGCGAAAGGGAAGAAGAAAATAATATGCCCGCTTTTCTTTCTCCCTTCGTCTCCCTGGTCCTCCTCAACACCGGAAGCTGACCAACGAGTTTCCGGGAAAATGGCGGCTAACCGATTTGATTTGATTTTTTTCCACCGGATTTTTCATTTTAATTCATTATCGAACTTAATTATCAAGGTAGCCGTCCTGAGAGATAAGGTTTATTATTTATGTCCTGTATTCAATTCAATCCCCTTTTTTGAATTTAAACAAATGTCTAGTGTTGTAAAATATTAATCCTTGTCCCCTTATCTGTTTGGCATTTGAAATAACATACTACCTGTACAAATAAATTAGTAGACGAGAAATAAAATATGTTGAATATCATGTTTTATATTTTACAAATCAATTTTTAATTGCATTTGGTTTAAAACATGATTTGTTTAGAAATGTATGATGTTGATGAATTACTTTTGTCCCCAGTTAAATTCTGGGCAGTGAGAATGCTATTTACATAAAGGATGGAAAGATGAGAATTTCCTTCAAATATATTATTCTCAGAATATTCTGGACACAAATGAGTTACAAACAATGTGGCAGATAAGAACTGCAAAGTAAAAAAAAAACTGGCTGACAATCACTTTTATACTGAAAGGGTAGTCAAGCAGCTGAAACGAAATGTCTGGATAATTGTCCACTTCAAAACTAGCCTCTACCTAATCTGGTTCTATCAGGTATGATACAATAATGCTCAAGGCCACATCTGCCTACTAAACACAGCACACACTGAAATCATAAAAAGTTTTATGATCACATACGAATAAATTATACAATCATAAACAAAATATAGGCAGTGACACATTTCAATATTCTAATAGTATCAAACTGCTAGAACTTTGTGCTAATCTGACATAAAAAGTAGCTCTCAAATTAAAATCTTCGGTGACTCCTGCCTCAATCCTGACTTATTAAAAGATGGTAACACATTTTGGGGGGGTAATCACAAGAATGTAGTTTTTCTAACCTTTTTATGTGAAATGAGTAGTCTGCGCAGCCCTTTGAGACTTTTTGTGATTAAGGGCTATAAAAAATAAACACAACTTGACTTGTTTAGCAGTAAGTCTGTTTTTTTAATACTATTTATCGATCTATTAAGATTTATAATTATTTATAGGTTGTCCCCTGCCCACTGCCCGGAGATGGCTGGGATGGGCTCGAGCCCCCCCCGCGACCCTAATGAGGATAAGCGGTACGGCTAATGAGATGAGAGAATTATTTTTATTTATTTATGTTTGTCAGTAAGCAGCACGGCGGCGCAGTGGTTAGCACGTGTGCAGCACAGTTCTGAGGTCATGAGATCGAACCGCTTGTGTGGAGTTTGCATGTTCTCCCCGTGCTTGCGTGGGATTCCTCCGGGGACTCCGGTTTCCTCCCACTTTCCAAAAACATACATGTCAGGTTAATTGCAGGTCCAAATTGTCCATAGGTGTGAATGAGCGAGCGAATTCTCTGTCCCTGTGTCCCCTGCGACAGGCTGGCAACCAGTTCGGGGTGTCACTTGCCCACTGCCCGAAGATGGCTGGGATGGGCTCCAGCACCACCGCGACCCTACTGAGGATAAGCGGTGCGGATAATGGCTGGATGGATGTTTGTCAACAGAATAGTAATTTTAAAAAATGTAAAATACTTTTTACCTTAAGTGGGACTCAGAAGAAAGTACAAAGCAACATGTATGTAAGTAAAGGGGAGGTAACATATATGTAATCTGATGTTTTATATTTTAAATATATATTTTCCTCACTGCACCTCGTTTTTAAAAAAACGAGTTGTGTAGCAGTAAGTGTATTTATTTTAAATTTTTGTCTATATTTAGATTTATAATTTTGTATATTCGCTATTTGTATTTATTAAATGTGTTTGTATACAGGACATTGATTAAAACACAACTTAAAATACTTGATACTTGTAGTGACACTCAAAGAAAAAAATATATAAGTAAGTAAAGGGGAGGTAAACTACTTTATTTGATGCTTTATATTTTAGTCATACATTTTTTTGTTGCATCCTGTTTCAAAAATTGTGTTGTTAAGCAGTAAGTATTTATTTATCCGATTAGTTTAGATTTATAATTGTGTAGATGTACTTATTTGTATTCATTTATGGGCCGAACAGTTATATAAAACAAAACGTAAAATTACTAAAATACGAGTGACACTCAAAATTTCAGACATCTCAAATTGTTGTACAATACTCACTTTGAAATTGATCATGATATGATATATAATTATAAATTGATATTGTCTATTCATCCATTTTCTTTGATTATACTGAAAAGGGTCATAGATATCATGAAGATCCTTTTACAACTATCTTTTATTTTGGAAAAAGCCTTTCAAAATAATTGTAATTTGTGTAGGATTGTGACCTGACGCATTTTACTGGCATAAAAAGTTTATTTCTTAGACAAAGATGGAATCAATTATCGTAAAACAGCAGAAAAACACGTCAATCCAAAAGACAAAAACTTTAATTAACACAACTGAAACTGAATGAAAAAAAAAATTGGCACAACAATGATAAATAAAGGCTCAAGCCTGTCAATTCCCAAAAAATTAAGTGCAAATTAAAAAAACTACAAATACATTTTTATGGTTATGGATAAAAACATTACAAGAACACTGGAAAGTTTTTTTAAATAGCATATTTAGTTGCACGGTTACACACAATTTTGTCTCAAGTAAAAAAAAATTGTTTGACGTCAAAATCAAAATTACAAAGTGCTAAATACTTTGATACCGTACAACCCCGGGATAAGACATGAATCTGTCCTCAGGTGGGGATCGCAAGGTAAAATTGTCGTGAGGCGGGGGATAGAAACCAATAAGTTCTCCCCCATACCCGAGATAAAATAATACATGTTAAGTACTACTTAAATGTAATATGCATGTAAATGATTAAATAAGATCATAAATAATTATAAATGAAAAATAAATAAAATAAATGTTATTTGGCTTTTGTTTGACGTGACTTGAGCTGGTCCAATAAAGTAGCAGGTAGATGCAGAGGGGGAGGAGACAGCTGATTAAGAATAAAAACTCATTTTATAACTTCCACTTGAGGATTGTCATGCCCTTACAAGACTTTCTTTTTTATTACTGCCTTATCTTTACATGATAGTCTCAATTCTTAATAGGTTACAACCATATTCCTTAGCGACAGGAACAATAAATGAGCCTTCTTCATATTTCCTCATAATCTCAAGTTTCCTTACCATGATTATCATGTTTATTGCTTCTCCCTTTAGCACCACCACAAACCTTGGGACCAAGAGCGAATAAATAATGTACTAAAAATACGGTCTCGTATTGTCGACTCGCAAAGTGTTTACAAAGCACACAAGAATCTGAATTGAACTGAGAGATAGGCATTGGGAGAGGGAATTCAGCCAATAGCATGTCAGGAATTTCATAAAGCCACGGCGCGCACTATTAGCAGACCAGCATCTAAAAGACATAACCTGTGCTGAAAAATAATTTGTTGTTGATGTCGTATGGTGGGGAAAATGCCATAAACAGGGGTCAAAAAACCCCATCTTATTTCACACCATAGAGTGCAAACGCCATAAGGCGGGGACACTGTATCCTGGTTATAGTGCGGCTGCATCGGGTCAGATGTAATCGACATTTCGTTCTGTGTACATTGTTACACAGAATGACAATACAAGGAAATTATTATTATTATTATTATTATAAAATTTGTTCCCCCCCCAAGCTTTCATTTATGCATTTCTTCTAACGGCCGCCAGGGGCGCCCGAGCATTAAAGGTAAAAGTGAGACAGGTGGAATATATGTGTCAAGGAAGACACAATTTTTATGTAACTTAATTGGGAATAATTTTACAAATATTTTTATTTGCAAACGGAAATAATGTGACGAAACTAACAGATTACAGGAAGCAACCTCCTTGCTTTGGAGTTACACAGTTAAATTCTATTTGATTGTCCTTAATGAAACAAAGCCATTTTCGCCGCTATTCAAAGAAGTTGAAGACAGCCAGGGGACGTAGTGGTTAGTTACTTCAGCTTTATAGTTTTCGGGTTTCTTGTTCCAGACTGATGGTGATGTTTCTCTAATGAGTATAGTTGGAAATCTCGAATCCCAAGAGTTTGTGGCATGACGTATTTCAGTGTCTAGTGACATCGAACAGACATGTATTTGTTGATCAAAAGTCCGGTGGCCCGCTGTCAAAACGTTAAGGGGTTAAGGTACCGTACATTAATAATACTCTTTCTGCCTACTGTCTTTCTTTGTAAATATCTCATATTTCAGTGTGGGCACAGGCGGCTCATAATCAGGTGCGGCTTATGTGTGTACAAAAGGTTTTTTCCCTTAAAAATCGTCCTGGGTGCGGCTAATAAACAGGTGCGCCTTATGGTCCAAATTTTACGGTAGTAACAAAGTACAAATTGCGATTATAAAGACAAGGATATTTACTACTGCTCTAAAAGAAAATGCAAATGAGGGCTGTGTCGATTAAAATCGGAGCCATACGTTTCTAGACAACAGCACCAGGGGAACCATTCTGTGGGGAATAGTGCCAGATTGCAACACAAACATGTCTTTTTGTGTCATTGGTGGTACCCGCTCAATGAACAAAATAGCATTCGCTTGTCATCGTTCCTCAAGGATTAAAGGTAACTTGAGTGACCTGACATTGACGATGATACAGAAGAACATTCTGGATAGACAACATCTGCTGCAGTTCAATCTAGATGGATTAATTGAGGAGTTGATTTGTTGGTGTAAAAGTTGAAATACCATGAGTACGCGGTAAATTTTTAATTAAGTACTATTAAACCTCCGGTTTCACTTCTGTAATGTATTGTATGAATGATGTTGGCAAAAACATTAACTAATTTATTCTCTAAATGGGTGTTACAAATGGTTACAGACGTCACTTTCTGTGTTTTGTATTTAGAGCGTATGCATTGTGGAAAAGAGCAGCTCGCCGTTTTCCTCCGTTCCCCCACGGAACCCCAACCCATATTTAAAAGGACAGCGTGTAATATTAGACCACTAGATATTTTGTGTAGTGTAAAAAGCACAATGGAAAAACACTAATTACTGAGACTCAAAGTGACCAAAATGAACCATTTCCTTAGGTTTTTACCAAGCCTTTTGTGAAAGAACAAAAAAGACAAAGAAATAAAGAATAAAAAGGAAAGAAAAAGAAAATGAAAGAAACGGGAAATACAAAAAGAAAAAGGAAAAAGAACAACATAAAAAAGAAGGAAAGGGGAGAAAAACTGAAAACAGAAACTAAAAAGAAGGAACACAATAAAAATGAAAAAGGAATGATGGAAAACGTAAAAAAGAAAGAAAAAACAGAAAGTCAAAGAAAAAATGAAGAGAAGAAACAGTGATGGCAAAAATACATTTAAAAAAAGAAAAATGGAAAAAAGTCAGAAAAAAAGTAGAAGGAAATATGAAAAAAAATAAATTAAACATAAGAAAAATGATAAGAAGGCAAAAAACGAGTAAAGAATAAAAGTTTTTTGTGGGGGGGACACTTAGCAGCAATGGTGATCTTATGCCAAATAAATGCAAATTTCTCTGCCTACGAGTTTTGAGAAAAACGCACATTTATACGATAGTTCATTTATTCTTGCTCATGATTTAAATCAATAGTGTTTTTTAAATGAATGAGTGTTTTTCAAAACTAAGAGGCACCAAATAATACACACTGTCCCTTAAAAGCCGCAGTGTTTTAAATGTAGTAAAAAAAGTAGCGGCTTTTAGTCTCGAATTTACAATCATTTGTTGTTTTTGTTGTATGGAGGTGTAACGAGGGGCCTAAGAAACATCGTATCCCAAATGGTAAGGTGGGGATGCCGTAACCCGGGGGTCTGCTGTAGTTTTCACCTTGAAGAAAACTGAGATCAGCATAAGCACAAAATAAAGTGATAGAATTGAAAGTGAAATGGAATTGGAGAAAATATTCCTCCTTTTAGTGGACTTGCCCCCAGTTCCCTTCCTGGTTCTGGCGTCAGTGTCTGAAGCGGTAAGAAATAGGCAGCAGCAAGTTGTTCTTCTTTAAGGCCTGCACCCGGTTCAGCGTCTCCTCATCCAGCGCCGTGTAGCATCGGCGAGCGTAGTCCAGAAGTTTTTCCTTGGACGGGTCAAACTCCCCCACAAGCGCCACCTTCTCGGGGGCCACCAGCAGAAGCTCGGCAATCGGGGTGGTAGAAGCCACCGTGTTGCGGTCCACGCCGTGGATTTGGAAGGCCTTGGACATGTTTTTAAGACGCTGGTAGGTTAGGAGGATTTTCTTGTAGCGGAAAAGCACGCCGGCAGCATCTTTTACTGGAGAGTGGAGCGGAAAACAAGAGGAATCACACAGGGTTTGTACACCTTTCTCAATTTAAGCACTTTTTAAGGGCTTTCGAAGCCAATTTTCCAATTTCACCAGTAGACAAAAAAGCAGGTGTGAATAATGTACAGTGCCGTGAAAAGGAATTGGCCCCCTTCCTGATATCTGTTAATATTATTTATCACTCTCAAAATGTTTCAGATCATGAAACGAATTTTAATATAACACAGAGACAACCCGAGGAAATTCAAAATGCAGTTTTGAAATGCTGATTCCATTTATCTGGCCCTGTGAGAAAACTAATTACCTAATAAACGTAATAGCGAGTTGTGCCACCTTTGGCAGCAATTACAGAAATTAAGCGTTTCCAATAATTGGTAATGAGTCTTTCACAACACTGTGAAGGGATCTTGGCCCACTCTTCTTTGCAAAATTGTTTCAAATCTGCCATATTAGAGGGTCTTCATGCACAAACTGCCCATTTTAGGTCACAGTGCAGCATCTCAATTGAATTTAAATACAGACTTTGACTTGGCCACTCCAGAACCTTTATTTTGTTATTTTTTGAGCCATTCAGAGGTGGACTTGCTGGTGTGTTTCAGATCATTGTCCTGCTGCATTATCGAAAATTCTTTAGTATTAGGTCTTCTGGTATACACCAGAATTCATTATTCAGTCAAACATAGCAAGTTGTCCTGGTCAATGTTTGACCCATCAGTCCACAGAATGCTTCTTCAAAGGTTTTGAGGATAATCAAGATGCTTTTTGGCAAATGGGAAACGACTCTTTGTGTTCCTTTGTGATAGCAATCTCATCTCCCATGAGTACCATTTTTGTCCAGTGTCTTTTTATAGTGGAGTCATGAACACTAACCTTACTTGAGGCCAGATAGCCTTCAATTGGTTTTGTGCCTTAATAAATGGAATCTACATTTCAAAACAGCATTTAGCATCTCCTTGGGTTGTTTATATGATATTGAAATTGGATTGATTATCTAAAACCTTTGAGAGGTATAAATATGCAAAAACTTATTCACCACACGATATTTTGCAGAGCCCCAAATACAGTGCATCCGGAAAGTATTCACAGCGCTTCACTTTTTCCACATTTTGTTATGTTACAGCCTCATTCCAAATTGTATTAATTTAATCTCTTATCTTAAAATTCTACACAAAATACTCCATTATGACAATGTGAAAAAGTTTTTTTTTTTTTTTACTTTTTTTGAATTTATTAAAAATAGAAAACTAAGAAATCACATTTACATAAGTATTCACAGCCTTTGCCATGAAGCTCAAAATTGAGCTCAGGTGCATCTTTTTTCCACTGATCATCCTTGAGATCTTTCTACAGCTTAATTGGAGTCCACCTGCAGTAAATTCAGTTGATTGGACATGACTTGGAAAGGCGCACACCTGTCTATATAAGGTCCCACAGTTGAGTGTGCATGTCAGAGCACAAACACCAAGCATGAAGTCAAAAGAACTGTCTGTAGACCTGCGAGACAGGATTGTCTTGAGGCACAAATCTGGGGAAGGATACAGAAAAATTTCTGCTGCTTTGAAGGTCCCAATGAGCACAGTGGCCTCCATTATTCGTAAATGGAAGACATTTGGAACCACCAGGACTATTCCTAGAGCTGGCCGGCCTTCTAAACTGAGCGATCAGGAAAGAAGGGCCTTAGTCAGGGAGGTGACCAAGAACCTGATGGTCACTCTGTCAGAGCTCCAGGGTTCCTCTGTGGAGAGAGGAGAGCCTTCCAGAAGGACAACCATCTCTGCAGCAATCCACCAATCAGGCCTGTATGGTAGAGTGGCCAGACAAAAGCCACTCCTTAGTAAAAGGAACATGGAAGCCCGTCTGGAATTTGCCAGAAAGCACCTGAATGACTCTCAGACCATGAGAAACAAAATTCTCTGGTCTGATGAGACAAAGATTGAACTATTTGGTGTGAATGCCAGGCGTCATGTTTGGAGGAAACCAGGCACCGCTCATCACCAGGCCAATACCATCCCTAAAGTGAAGCATGGTGGTGGCAGCATCATGCTGTGGGGATGTTTTTCAGCAGCAGGAACTGGCAGACTAGTCAGGATAGAAGGAAAAATGAATGCAGCAAAATATAGAGATATCCTGGATGAAAACCTGCTCCAGAGCGCTCTTGACCTCAGGCTGGGGTGAAGGTTCATTTTTCAGCAGGACAACGACCCAAAACACACAGCCAAAATCTCAAAAGATTGGCTTCAGAACCAGTCCGTGAATGTCCTGGAGTGGCCCAGCCAGAGTCCAGACTTGAATCCGATCGAACATCTCTGGAGAGATCTGAAAATGGCTGTGCACAAACGTCTCCCATCCAACCTGATTGAGCTTGAGACTTATTGCAAAGAAGAATTGGCAAAACTGCCTAAAGATAGGTGTGCTAAACTTGTGGGATCATATTCAAAAAGACTTGAGGCTGTATTTGCTGCCAAAGGTGGATTAACAAAGTATTAAGCAAAGGCTGTGAATACTTATGTAAATGTGATTTCTTAGTTTTCCATTTTTAATAAATTCAAAAAAAGTTAAAAAAAAAAAAACTTTTTTACATTGTCATAATGGAGTATTTTGAGTAGAATTTTGAGATAAGAGATTAAATTAATACAATTTGGAATGAGGCTGTAACATAACAAAATGTGGAAAAAGTGAAGCGCTGTGAATACTTTCCGGATGCACTGTAAATCTGTGATTCACATATGCAATTTTTAATCAAGACATATGACCCATAGCGGTGTTCAGTAAAATGACAATAGTATGTAGCTTACATTTTCAGTTGCAGGAAATTTTTCCCCATTACAATTTACAATTGGGAAAACCTATCTTAAATTTTTGCATGGCCCATGATAAGTGTCCATAACTGATTTGTAATCCTAGCACGAATACACATCTGATACAGACTTTTTTAGGTGCAGATGCACCTGTCATCTTAGGGGCGATGACGCTTCAAACGACAACGACGCACAAAGTAATGCCAGCTGCCGTTAATCACGAGAGAAGAGGACACACAATGGCAGAGCGAAGCCACCAGAGAGCAGTGTGAAAGACATTTCTAAGCAGACTTGTTGAGAAACATCGCAACAATTTCAAGTATTTACAAGCACCTCACCCAAAATTCAAGCACTTTTCAATTCTTGAAAACATGTTAAAATTAAAGCATTTTCAACGATTTGAAGCACCCATACAAACTTTGATCACACTTGACACTTTTTGGCTTTCATGCATATTATTAAATATGCAAATATATTAGTAGAGAAGCGTGTTACTGACACACAGAAAATAAACAACATCAAAGAAAAGTAAAATCCCCTTTCTTATTCGTATTTTATATTTTCTGGTCATAATTGAATAGTTTTTTTTCTTGATAATGTCCACATTTATACATAAATTTCATGTTTTTAAATAATTGGTATGTTTTTAATTAATAAATCAGATATTTTTGTGTGATTTTTTTTACAGTTTAAATTAATGAATCAGGCATTTCTATGTTATAAATTTCACGCTTTCAAAAGGTAAATATTACATTAAAATATTTTGGCATTTTCCCCTCTCTTTTAATTGAAGTGAAAAATATATAATCAAATAAAAAAAAATCCACAAATTAATAATAATAATAATTAATAATAATTCACAATATAATGGAAATAAAAACAGAAAAAAGGGTTTACATGAAAAAGTTGAAGCTTGTCTTGGTCATAACAATAGTTATTACACTAACACAATAAAGCCTATCAATCAAAATAACGTAAAATTTAAATTGTAAAGTGTAAAATGTAGACTTATAATGTAAACATTATAAAAGTATTTAATTTTATATTTTTTCTTAATATTTTTACATACATTCATACGTTTTGATAAGGTACTTTTAGATAAGTGTCATGTTTTTCATGATCATGATTATTTAACTATGATATAAGATTAACACAGAAAAATTGTAAAAACACAATAAATTAAATAAAAAATACAAAACATCCTGTAGATATTGGCAAAGCAATTTTTTGTTGCCTTAACTAAATCCCAAATCTGGGAAAAAAATAGAAGTGATTTTTTTTTTCGAGAACTGTGCATATTTCCATAAAACAAAACAAAAAAACCCACAGAAAATAATTTCCAGGGGGCTTTTTTTTAACATAAAAGCACAATTAAATTGATTTAAGTTTTAAGAAACGAAAATGTTGGAAAATGTTCCAATTAAAATCGGAGGGTTTTTTTTTTTTCAAATCAATATTGCAGTTATCAAATAAATTTGAACTCATGGTTCTTTTGGTACCTCTCTGCCTCTCTCGAAGCCCCCGGAAAATCCGCCTCCTCTTTATCAAAGACTGTTTGTTGCCGTTGTCTTGGATGATGGAGCCTTCTCCGGATAACATCCCCTCGTCTTCTAGGTAGCCATCGTGCTCCAAGTACTCCTCCGATTCTCCCAAGAGTGAAAGCGAATCTGTAGAGAACAATCACAATCCTTTTTTCCCTTTTTCACACCCAATTTCCTTAACTATTTGATATTACCTGCACCCATGTTCCCATGACCGTTCAGGTCGCTCACAAGCGTTCTGGCGGCGTTGCCGGTGGCAACAGCCGGGGAGCCAGCCGTGCCGAGGCTTTGCAGGAGCACCGCCGATTGCGCCGAATTGAATAGAGCGTTCATGGAGGCCATCTGATTGCTGATCGGATTAGAGATTAGGTTTTTAGAGGGAGTTGCGGGCGGAGGAACTTGCAACCTTCGTTGGATGAATTGGCGAGAGGGCAAGTGAGGCGAGTCAGTTGCCTGTTGGGCTGGAAATGTAAAGAAAAAACATGATGCTACTTAATGGCTCTTTATTCATTTGAATAAAATATGATAGAGAAATCCAAAGCTACTTCGCGCTTTGGTTATTGCTGGTTCACAGCTTCACACATTTTGAAAGGAATTGTCCTTATCTCGTCATTGATATCAACGTATGGCGCATTGTGTTATCAGAAGACAGCGCACGGCAAATGCTGTCACCGGGGCAGGTTAAGGAGGGATTTGTGTGATGGGTGGGCTTAACGCTGTGTGCTCGACTGTAGAGCCTCTATGTATGCTGTCGTCAAACAACACGGGGGGCGCACAAGTCAATTTGTTCACACAAAAGCAGTGGCATGAACAAAGTCATAAGTGCGCAAAGACATGGTGATCGCCAGGAGATAAACCCTGATCTCATGTTTGGCCACCATCTTATTACTTTGAAACCCCTAATGACCCTTTTGCCAAGCTAGCTTGTCCCAGTGATTCTTTTAGCTATTAACGGCCACTTACCACACAAAGTTGATCAAAACATGTGATCACTGCCGAGTCCCCTGTTTCAAGCATATTTGCTCTTGCAATCCTTTACTGGCCTTTGTATTAGCTTCTCTAGCCAGTAATGTCAATCACTTACACCAGCTCAACCTAAGTCTAATTACTTGTTCTATTCAGCCACAGCGGGTATATCAAGCTCGCTTAGCCTAGGTGTTATTGGGGGATTAAAACTATCTTTCATGCCCTGTTGCTGGCTAATATTCATGTGAAATGGTCATATAGTATGTCTCCAAATCATATTTGTATTGTGGTAAACATTAGATGGATTTAAAAGGATGCGACAAGTAATTATGTTTTGAATTACAGATGCTCCCCTACTTACGAACATTCGAGTTACAAACAACGGTACATACGAAATTTTTTGGGGGGATGTCGAAAAATATCCGGACATTGCTCTAAGTTAGATTTTGTATTATGTGCACCTTTTTCTGAGTAGAGAACAGTGCTGCAGAGCTTCTTTCCACCGCTACCGGCATGTGGCGCTGTGAGAGGTCACCCAGCATCCACACGAAGAAGAAATTCGGCTTCTACTTCCTAGTTTGTGTGTATACACACTGCACTGTATCTCAAGCACGCTAAGAACGTTGACATTTTTACTTTTTACTATCTCGTGCATCAGTTTAATTGGGTGATGTAAATTGTAAAGAAGAGGCGAGCCGTTTTTTTTTTTTTTTAATTAAAGTGGAATAAGAAAGCTTGATGCATTTGAAAAAAATGATCGGAACCCTTTTTTTCGACCACTTTTTACCACGGAGGAGGAAGTCGCCTAACTCTTCGGGAGGTCTTCATTGACTTGAAAAGCGCTATATAAATGCAGACCATTTACATTTAAACGTAACTTTAGTTATCTTTATAGTCAAGTCATGTTTATATGTGACGCCCTTAATCACAGGGAGTCTCAAAGGGCTTCACAGACCAAGATTGTCAACGCCTAATGTGTAGGTTTGTTTTTCAGTACTATGCTTTATCATTAAGCCTGCTTTGTAACGTTATAGAGCATGGTATTTTATTAAACGTTTATTTTTCAGTTTCTAAACAATACAGGTTACTTATGCACACCTTAAACATGCTTATATAAACATTAAATATAGAAAATATAGCACTGGAGCAACTTAAAAACAAATTCAACATACGAACGATTGACCGGAACCTCGTTCGCAAGTAGGGCAGCGTCTGTATATTGAATATGTTTTCAGTCAAACACTGTAATTAGAGTTGATACATTTATTGGATGAGCTCTATGCAGGAGTCTGCAAGTACATATACATTTTAGTCTTTATCTTACCAGCAACAGGTCGTTCATCATCTCTTCTTCCTCTCCAAGTGAACCGTCTTGACTCATAACCTGCAAATGGGATGTTTTCTCATTCATTGTCATTAAACAGAAAGGAAAAAACATATTTTTTTTATAAATTAGGGTGCACCGATACCATGAAATCCTGCTTCTGGGGGCTCAATGTAACATATGCTTTGACTTAGAAAAATATATTACTCATTTTCATCAAGTGACCTTATATTAGCTGTACACATTACGAATGCTTTGACTACTTATACCAAGTAGTATTGGTCAATATCAAGATTATAACGTGGCATCAGGTCTTTTTTTTTTCTTCCCATCAAACTGATAACTGTGACCTCATATTTGGCAGTTATTGCTTTGATAACCATAGTCCTGATAATGATCATGCATCCCAATTTATATTAATATAATAATAATTTCCTTTGTATTGTCATTCTTTGTAACAATGTACACAGAACAAAATGTCGATACACCTGACCCGTTGTAGCGAGTCGATGCAGCCGCAGCCAGAGGGCGCCACCATTATACCAATTAGGTATGTCTCGGCCGAGGCGCGAACCAGCGACCTCCCAGTCTCAAAGCGGGCACACTACCATCTAGGCTACTGAGCTGGTACATATTGTATTGCTAACATTACTAGCAAATATCATAAATTCTCACCATTATTGTACTGGCTCTGGTCCTGCCGCTGGTTCTTTGTGGACGAAATGAAAGAGTCTAACTGGCAGCGGAGGAAATCACGCTCCTCTTCCAGGTCCTCAATCCGTTTCTGGAGCCACGAGTTTTTTTCCACAGAAATCTGTAGCTGCGTGCGTAGGTTGGTGAGTACCACGTATGAGCTGTTAATGTGAGACGGGCCTGCAGGTGATGACGACTCTACCGAGGGGGGAAAGACACAGTCAAGCGTATGTGAATGTATTTGAAGCAACTATTCTGAATATTTCGCTTTATTTTGCTAGCCCACCATAGATAGGCTAATAGATAGCTTTAACACACTAAAATCATCTTTCCTGCATTGTTTTTAACATTTTAATTTGGCTGTCCAAGATAAAAAGCCAGACAGGCCCCCATTTTAGACACTTAAATGTCACTATTATGGACTAAGTGTCAAGCTGGAATGGATAATTGTTAATTTCAACGTCAAAGCACACTCATGATTAGCCCAAAAGGTAAAATCTACCTTCAAAACTTTGCTCGCCTTGGTTAAAAAATCCTCCTTGTTGCTCAAAGTTGTTTTCCTCCAGCGGCATGGTGACATCATAGGTGTCTTCATTTTTTAAATCTTGATTGGGGCAGGGAAACAGAAGGAATTAGGATATTATTTCCAATGTGTGATTTTGTGAAAACTTATTAAGATCTTACTCTGTATTTGTAAAGTTCCTGAGGGACTCTTGGACGTGGGTGCAGCATCAGATCTGTTTGCGTTCTCCATCACCAAAATCTAGAAACATGGGGAAAACATTAGTTTTAGGTTAATTGTTTTATGTTGTTGCCAAAATAATTTCGTATTTCTTTCAAGCATCTACATGAGAAGTATATTATTCTTTATATTTTTGCAAAATGTTGATGCTAATGTCATTACACGATTCGTCAGTGCACAATTTTCCAATGCACTGATAACTTAGGCCAGTGGTCAGTCTGTAAGCGCTATCTTGTAGATGTTGCTTATTTATCCGCATAATCTTTTTAAAATTTGATTTGTTTCTTTGAGGGGCAGCACGGTCGCTGAGCGGTTAGCGCATCCGTGGCACACTTCTGAGGTCATGGGATCAAATCCAGCTACCAGGCTTACTGTGTGGAGATTGCATGTTCTACCTGTGCCTGTGTGGGTTTCCTTTGGGGACTCAGATTTCCTCCCACATTCCAAAAACAGATTGTCTGGCCGGTCCAAATTGTCCCTAGATGAGAATGAGCGAGTGAATTGTATGTGTCAGTGTGCTCTGCGACTGACCAGCAACCAGTTCTGGTTGTCCCCTGCCCACTGCCCGAAAGGAACTCGGATGGACTACAGCACCCCCGCGACCCCAGTGAGGATATGCAGTGCAGATAACGGATGGATGGATGTTTCCTTAGGTCTTTTATTACATGTGCCACATTTATATAACCTCATTGCAAACGATTTATCTTAAGATGTGATCAATGACAATAAAGAATTTTCAATATTTTTATATTCTAATGTAAGAACTATCATAGTTGTTTTTCAAAATACAATTAGTTTAAAATATATATTCTTACGAGAACGATTTTCCAATTTGATGCCATTAGAAGTGTTCCTTATGAAGTGTCCAGTGATTCAGGACTACCAAAGCTAGTAATTTGTCGACGAAAGATAATTTTGTATACCTTTATTTATTCGCATTAAAAATGACAATGAGCTCAAATGTACTTATGACATGTCTATTGTTTGCTTTTTTAATACATATTGAGGCTAATGCTAACGAGCTAACAAGGCTAATAACGATAAGAAATTAAAACACCAACAAAACCTTTTTTTCACTCTAGGTTTTCATTCTGTCTCGGGAGAATACATCTCATCATTTCTATTGAAACGGCGCCAATGTGGACAAAATACATACCGGTTGAACGCTGGTAATAATAACCGTTGGATAAACATGTAATAAAGCGTCGTTATTACTCTGTCATGTCGCCATCTTGCGAGCCCTCCGTTAGCTAACAAGCTAACAATAACAATATTATTATCATCAACGTTGCATCTTGGTGACGTCATTTCCGGTCAACGAGAGCTTTGCGGCCTGTTAAAAACATGAAATAAATAATGCGTGTAATGACAAGTAAATAACAGAAAATTTGGAAAAAATTGTTATCTGTAATATTATTATTACAAATCTGGGGCCCCTCACGGTAGCTAACAAGTTAACAATAACCGTAGTACTGTTTTATTGATGTGTGCAGGGTGACGTAATTTCTGGTTACAGTAATTTATTAAATACAGTACTTTAATGCACTGTTTATGCAATACAGTGGTATGATGTTCCTATGGTAATGTATATGCAAATTTTCAATAAAGCAAGCAAGAAAGAAAAAAAAAGTAATTAATAAATATTTAAAATACATGTAGTTTGGTGTTTTTGGAAAATTTTGTAAATTTAAAAAAAAGTCAGAACCCTTTGGTAGCTAACAAGTTCATGATATTGCTATTGTTATTATAATAAATACTTTCATTATTGTTTGTATCATTGGGGCTGACGTTATTTTCGGCCACTGTGAATTCCCCAGACTGATTTTAAAATATTTATGATACATATAATGGCATTGACATTAAGTTAAGTTTGGACAAAAACGTGTTGTTTTTTTTTTGTTAAAATTGTTTTTTAAACATGTGCTAATAATATTCTGACTGCCTTTGTGGTGACGTCATTTTCGGTCAAAGTGGTCATGAAGCGTGATTTTAAAAATATTTAATAAATATTTAAGATACATCGAATGACATCTTTACAGGTAAACGCGGTGTATCGTATTTGTTCAGGTTTTTTCAAAAGTTTGTGTTATACAACAACTTATTTCAAATGAAACGCAAATAGTTACTTTCCCCAGTAACTAGTTATTGGGATTCTAACAATACTGTAATTACGAGCAAAGAATAATTGCAGACACTCAATTTGGACAAATCATGGAAGGGTATGAAGTTCCAAATAGAATCAGGACTTTTGATAAAGTGTAAGACCCAAATGATTTTAAAATGATGTATTAAAACTTCCAAAATCAAGAAATCGTAAATCTCACTTTGCGTAGTCATTAGCAAAAGCAGGGTTTTTTCCCCACACCAAAACAGCTTTTCAATTTCGGTCAACGATTTCTTTTCCAAAAAACAGAAAATAAAAAGTGTCCGTTTACTGAGAAAACCCTTCTGCCTTAGACAGGAAAGGTCCCACAAGACCACTGGTTTGATTTCTTCTAAAACATTTTCAATGATAGGAATGAAGTTTAAAGCAGTGCTTTTTGCTGTCCTTTGGTAATTGTAACCTCTACCCTAGATAAACAAGTCCAGATTTTACAGGAATATTATAAATATAATTGACTGAACATTCACTGAACAATTCCTTAATAGGCATGATTTCACATTTAATGAGATTCAAGCATAAACTGGAAGCTGTGGAAAACCTATGAATCATACTTGTTGCACAATAAACTTGTTTTTCATGTCTAAGAAAGAGCATTTGTCCATTTTGAATCAATGAGAGCTTCTTACTGAGGAGATAATTTATCCCTCGTGCCATGAGGCTCTTTAACTCCATCCAGGGGAGTAAAAAGCCCACATTAAACCCTAACCTCACATTTGCACATGTTGCTTTATGTTTTGTGTATTTTCTAAAGAGCTTATTTCTGTTGATGATTACAAAGTCATAGTATTAGGTGGTAATTTTGGGGGTGCTTGAGCACTTCCGAAAACAGGCTGGTTACGCCTATGTCTAGCACTAATCTCACGGTTCTTTTGTGATGTGTCTGTTACTTATAAATCATGACTGAGTTTCATCAATGACAGCGCCTTCTAGCCATGACTTTAACCTCCTTGCAAACAAAAGAGCCATCGTTTTATAATCATTGTTAAATAAGGAAATTGGACTAATCTATTTTTGTTAGGTTTAGGAATCAAAAACAATATTCCTCTTCTAATTATTTTCATTGCATGCGGATTACGACATTTCTCGTCACGGTGAGCTTCGAGGCAAGATTTTAGAAACATTTTATAAATGTTTACAAAACATATATTGATATCAAAATTAAGTTTAGTTCTGAGAAAATGTTATGAAAATATTTTTTCTTTTTTTAATCACTTGTGTAGGCGCCAGAGTTGAACAACAAAACCGGAAAAAGACAGGTAGAGATGGTGTCGGGTTTCACTCTGTCCTTACGGGGAGTGTCACAAACTATTTGCTCACCAAACTCCAACAGAAACCGAATAACTCTGGATTTATTTGAGGTAAGAATCAAAGAACGATACGTACGTTTGTTAAAAGATTGTTTTCGATTGTGTGCTTGAGTTAAATGAGGTGGATACTTACCTGAAACTCACAGAACAGGTGTGACATTTTATGACCGTTTAGAAAACAAGCTAATGTTTGCACAATATCCGTCATTTTAAAGTCGGTTTTTAAATCTTTAAATGACTTTACACTTTGGAATGTTTTTGAGGGTATATTTTTAGCACCAATTTTACAAGTAGAGCATTATTGGATTTTTTTTTTAAACCTACCACGACAGAGACATAGGACTCTGACAGAAAATTAATCAATCCATTATCGGCACCGCTTATACTCAGTAGGGTCGCGGGGGTGCTGGGGCCCATCCCAGCAGTCTTCGGGCAGTGGGCAGGGGACACCCTGAACCTGTTGCCACCCAGTCGCAGGGCACATATAGACAGACAATTCACTCGCTATTTCACCACTAGAAACAATTTGGACAGCCCAATTAACCTGACATGCACGTTTTTGGAATGAGGGAGGAAACCGGAGTGCCCGGAGGAAACGCACGCAAGCACAGGGAGAACATGCAAACTCCGCACAGGAAGGCTGGTAGCTGTTTTTAAACCCATGACCTTGGAACTGTGCCGCAGACGCACTAACCACTCCTCTGCCGTGCTGCCTCCGAAAATTAATATAAGAAATATTATATAGAGGACTGTATCAGAAAATTAGAAAGTTGTAATTAAGTTCTTCATCTTCTGTAGGCCTAATGGAATTTAAAAAACAAAAATATGCATTCTGGATTCCTTACAAATCAATTGAATTATTTCAAATCTTTTATTTTGATATTGCTAATCATGGACACATTGTGAATTTCATCTAAAATATTAAAATATCATTTGAAAAGTATAGTAGTAGGCCATGAACCATAATCGGCAATATCAAAATAGTCAAAGGCTTGCAAAATATTTAATGAATTTTAATTGCATTACAGAAAAATGAACTTTATTGCCATCATCTCATTCTCAGACAGTCCTGTATATATTTTATTTAACCTTGAAACCAAAGCTGAATTGCCAAAATTATTAAACATTACTCAACATGCAGAGGTTAAATGAACAATTTTCCTTAACCAAGCAATTTTTTTTAAGAGTCGATGGTAAAATTTGAAGGCGGTTCATCATTTTCACAGGTTAAAAGATGGGGCCTAAACCATAGCAGCCGTACGTGCTTACGAATCGAGTGCAATTGTTTGAGTGGCAGGGACAAAGAATAACAGTTAAGGGTGGACAACAGAAAGGGACAGGAAGGAGTTCTTTGAATCTACATTGAGGGGATTTTGGTTGTTTTGCAGAGCACGGGCTCTCGCGGCAAACTATTCACAGCCTCTTAACGTCTCGGCGCACTATGTTAGCATAGCAACATCGCACACACATCTAAATAAACTTATATTTCTTTTAAAAAAGAAAATCGGTGAGAAAGCGAAGCTCAGCCCGACCTGAACATAATGATTGAGATTTTAGACCCAACTCGTATTTAAGCTTGGATTTTGGGTTTAATATTACACCTTTTGAGTACAACATACTTTTTGATTTATGTATCTTTTTTTTCTGAATTTTAAGAAATGGCCCCAAAATACGACGGCTTGTCCCACTGCAAGCCCGCCTTGGTGTTTGCGGTTCTGATGGACCTGTTGGGCGTAACCTTCCTTTTGCTGGGCGTCTTTGCGCCGCTGGAGATTCGAGGGAGAGATTTTGGGGACTTCCTGGTGTATTCTGGGGCCCTGTTGGTGCTGATGTCGTTGGCGTGCTGGGTTTTGTGGTACAGCGGCAACATTGAGGGCCTGACTTCCAAGAAGGAGCTGGGCGGCGCAATGGGTGGCGCCGTGGACCGACTGGCTCGATCCCTGAGCCGGAGGATAAGGCTACCCCGTACTCGAAGCAGTCCCACATAAAAGGAGTGCCGCTGTCTGCAACCAAGGACAAAGAAAAGTGGTTGCAAAGCAGGAAAGTGTATTGGATGTGTGTGTTTTTAATTGACAAAATGGGGAATACTGTACCTCAACCTGATGCGTCATTTCCAGTGTTGTTTAACAAACAAGCAAGAACTCAAGCTATGAAATAAATCACATTTTTATGTACAAGATTGTAGATTTTCTCAATAGTTACTGTGCGTTTCAACTATCTCCATTCAAACAAATCTTTTGACATTAAAGCAATCAACAATTTGAAAGAAACATGATTATAAAAATAAATATGTTCTTGCATTCCATGATTGTAGAATGTTAAAAGACAGGTATTTGGATACCTAAACTAAATCACTGCTAGCCCAGTAAAGTTTTTTGGATGTCTTTCCCCGTTAAGAGCACTGAATGAGGTAAATATGTACATCACAACCAATTTGACTTTTTTTTCCCATAAGAGAAATAATTAATTCTAGTTGGTTGTAAACAACATATGCAGTAACAACAGATGAATAATAAGCATCAACAGAGTAGAACCTTATAGGTTCATCAACACAGCCCAGACAATCATCAGCAAATCTCTGCCCAGTCTGGAGGAGATTATGGACATTATAAAGGCCTCCGCTCACACTGCCCACTACTTCTTTGACTGGGTGCCCTCTGGCGTATGCTACAGGTTCCTTAAAACAAGGACTAGGAAGCTCAGTTTCACCCCTAGAGCCACCACTGCCCTTAACAAGCACACAGCACTGTAAAAAATAAAATCTCATTGTGAACAATGAACACTACATTGTAATCAATGACAACAAAGACAATTCTATTCATAAACTTTGGAACTAAAAAAGACCCTCGAGAAAAATAAATTGGTATTAAAGTGTGAAGGTTCAAAGCATGACAAGTGACATTCAGTAACAGAAGAACAACAAAAAAAAGACGAGTTTAAATAAAAACTGCAAAGGCACACATGGATTTTTTTCCCCACAATGTCCAGATTTGGAGATGTGTCAGAGGGCCGATGTGGGCCCTGCGCAATCCTGCCAAATGATCAAGTGACTGCGCTCGAAGCGCTGCGGCGTAGCCTGCGATAAATCCGTCGAGCCGTCGCTCTCGTCGTCGCCTGGTGGACGAGATTGAAAATTACTGTGGCCGGAACTGACAATTGGACATTTTTCCGCCTGTCCGTTTACCGATGCGAAAGTTGATGTAACCTTCACCTCCGCTCAAAATTAGCTGACAGCTTGTGATGCTACTGCTCCCGGTCGACATTAAACAACCTGAGGCGAGACAGAGACAAATCTTAGTTCGTTACCATTGAAACTTAAACATAAGTAGGCATCCAAGAATTAGAAATATCCAACTGCATTTGAATGCACCTTAAACCGCACTAAATGCTCTCATTGTTTATGTGCCGCATCATACAATGGCACACACTTTAAATTGTGTTGTTTGAGCATACTTATGTAGGGCTGATTAAAAATTGAAGCCAATATTCTGATATTTTGTCACAGGTTGGTTGAGATCAGAATAACTACTACAAATAATGCTAGCATAGCTAGAATCGCTGACATGTATGCTAGCATTAGCAAGAGAACTTGAGCTGCAATTATTTACAGTGTCTATTGCTAGTAGTTTAAAGGTAGCAGCCACATCAGCGATACCCCTCACTAGGCAAATAGCGTTTGACTAAACGGCAATTATTTGGAGCGTACATGATATGCTTGAAGACTGGCCTAAGTTTTAATAATAGTGCAATGAAAAGGGTGCATTGCAACAATAAAAATAACATTTAACAGCAAAAAAGTTCCCAAAAAGATAATTTTTTTTACAGTTTTGCATCTTTGTGGCTAAGCATGACTAGCTGCTAATGCTAAGTGACGCTAGCCAGCAATAACAGCTTAATAAAAGGAGTAGACTAAATTAAAAATAAAACTATTGTATAAAAATGAACCGAACTGCAAGAAACTGCAACAAGATTGAAAAATAAATTAATTACCTGGTGCACCAACAATGAAGCGGACAGCTTGTCGGTGTCCGTGGTAACACAACTGGGCGTTTGCAACAGAGCAATATGGGATGGAAAGTGCGTCAGATGCTGAGGAGGAGAAGTTTGCGAATAAAAAAAAAGCTGCCTTTACGATATGTACGGTATGACATAAAAGTCATGAGGATTACTTATGGACAGAGGGATGGAGATGATGGCCCCGCCCGTCGTGCCCACCCAAAGGCGGCCACAGATGACAGCCAGGGCAGAGATTTGAAGAGGTGCCAGGTTGAGGAAAGCTTGGCCTGGACATATATGACAAATATGTTTGTTACTTGGTGTGAATACATTTCAACAGCCCTTAAATAGCCAATGTTAGCCCTTTTTAAATCGGAGTCCTTGAGCATTGTTGACATTTGTACATGGCCACATTTCGGCATGGTAAGTTTCACGTTTTTGTAAGTAAAATTTCAGTTTCAATGTAATCATTTCCATGTAAAAACAAAGTTTTGTGTTTCATTGTAATCATTTCCATGTAAAAACAACCAAAGCCGCGGTATGTGAAAACTTTACTTTATCACATAAATACATAACATGGATCTATGTCAAAAAATTAATTGCAATAGAAAAAAATGACTTTTTTTTTTTAAAGTTTCACTTCTTTGTGAAGCAATTAATGGCAATTTTTATAACTCTGATTTTGTAAGCACAAAGCGACTAAAAACATGTTATCTTTAATTTTTTCTATTATTTAAGTTATTGACAAAATACTAAGTTACCGGAACTTCATTTTGCCAAATATCAGAATCACTGTAATACACTTTGGTTAAGCTTTCATTTTTAATTTGAGTAATAATTTTACTAGTTATTTCTTGAAAATACATTTGTTCTTTTTTGTCTCAATAGGAATAAGAAATTTGTATCTCTTGCATGTATAAATACAGAATAAGGTTGAAAAATAAATTAGTAAACCCTGAAATATGTTCCAGTAATTTTTTCAGAGATGCACCATTACTGTTTTTTTTCCCGTATTGATACCAAAAACATTAAACGTTGCTTCTGGCGACCAATACTGACAACTTTTTATTAAATGCAAGCTTTATTTAGGAAAAAAAATAAAATAAAAAACACACAAAAGGTCTTTTTGTCTGCAATTATAACATCAAACAGCTTCAATAACTATATCTCCAAATGGTGTAGGGGGATTAGATATTGATTTTATCAAACAATAGGTTTATACTTACTTATTTCACATGCGTGCTGGTTGTCATTTATTTGAGGATGAAAATTGTGTATAAAAGTAAAGGACTGTTTTAACTACAGACCAAATGCCAACGTAAACACCCAAAAAAGTGGAAAAGGAAGAATTTATTCGAGCACATCTGAGATGGACAGGAACGTGCACGGGGCTAACGGCCATTTGACAGAGGCTGCAATGACGATTTCAGCCGCAAGATGGCGTTAGTAAGTAGAATATCTATGACGTGACGGACACAAACTTTTATAAATAGAAATAAATATATAAATATTCAAGCAGAAAGCAAATATAAGGCTTGGAATATTACAGATGTAAAGGTCTTTCAAAGTGATGATTTACTTTGGTAGTACTAAACATTAAAAGATGTGCACTACACTTTACATATGTCTCATCTCATCTCATTAGCTGCACCGCTTATCCTCAGTAGGGTTGCGGGGTGCTGGAGCCCATCCCAGCAATCATCGGGCAGTGGGCAGGGGACACCCTGAACTGGTTGCCAGCCAATCGCAGGGCACACGGGGACAGACAACTCGCTCGCTCATTCACACCTAGGGACAATTTTGACCAGCCAATTAACCTGAAATGCATGTTTTTGGAATGTGGGAGGAAACCGGAATGCCCGGAGGAAACCCACGCAAGCACGGGGGGAACATACAAACTCCGCACAGGAAGTCTGGAGCTGGATTTGAACCCACGCAGGAGGTTCCCATGACTTGAACTGTGCCACACATGCGCTAACCACTGCGCCGCCATGCTGCCCACTTTACATATGTGTTGTATAGAAAAGTAACAGATTGTGTCACTATAAAGACGTTTGTTTTCAGACTCACCCAAAGATTTTGTCACCAACGCAGCAAAATCCACTTCCTGTAGTAGACGTCCGCTGGACCAATCAAATAGCCTTATGACTGAGTCGAGTCTGCAAGACGTCCACACGCTGCTTCCTCCGGTGCACAGGAAACGCACTTGCTGCTCGCTGCGTTCCGACACTGGAAAAACGTGCTGCCAAGCAAAAACCCCAAGTCAAACTGGCGTGAAACACTTGCACACTCCCTGTGTCCGCTTACCTCCACCTTCCGCTTGTTAATGTCCACCACATGGACTCGGTTCCAATATCCGACCCACAGCCGTCCTCCTTTGGCAAGACAACAGCGTATCGGCTGAACGGGGTTGGAGCCCAGGTGCATCAAAGAATGGGACTGCAGGTTCCAGCCGCCTTCAAATCCCAATCAGATTCAGATTCAGATTCAGATCTACTTTATTGTCATTCTAGTACACGTGTATACAGAACGAAATGTCGATGCATCTGACCCCCACAGTTTCCTTGAATGTACAGATATAAATAATGTTGTATTGTATTTTGGCTACGTGTAGTATTTTACCATAGTGCCGATAGTGCAAGAAGAGTAGCTAACCAGATGTGCAATATGGGCAGTCAGGTTAACAAGTCAGGTACACAGTAACATTAACACTGTAACAATAACGCTGTAATTACAATAGTGCAGAGAGCAATGTGCAAGGAGTGGCAAGCTATAAAAAAAACTGCCAGTAGTGCAAAAGTCAGATTAGCAGCCGTTTAGATTTAAGTTAACTATATGTTAGATTGACCATTTAACAGTCTAATGGCCAGGGGGACTAGACTATTGCGGAGCCTGGTGGTCCTGCACCGCACACTGCAGTACCTCTTCCCAGAGGCTAGCAGAGTGAACAGTCCATGATGGGGGTGAGAGGGGTCCCCGGTAATGTTTTTTGCATGGGATAGGCAGTGCTTCTGGCCAATGTCCTGAATGGAGGGAAGTGTAGTCCCGATTATTTTCTCTGCTGTCCTCGTTACCCTCCTCACACTACCCCAGTCGGCAGCGCTGCAGCCTCCACACCACACAGAGATACAGCTGGTCAGGATACTCTCTATGGTGCCCCTGTAGAATGTAATGAGGGAGGGTGGGGGCAGGTGGGCTCTCCTCATCCTCCGCAGGAAGTACAGGCGCTGCTGTGCCCTCTTAACCAGTGATGCAGTGTTTACGGACCAGGTGAGTTTGTTTGTAATGTGCACCCCTAGGAACTTGATACTGCTGACAACCTCCACAGCCTTGTTGTTGATGCAAAGTGGGGCATGGTTGGGCTGGTTTTTCCTAAAGTCGACAATGATCTCTTTAGTTTTGTCGACATTCAGGACCAGGCTGTTGTCCCTGCACCAGCCCACCAACTGCTCCACCTCCTCTCTGTAGGCCAGGTCGTTGTCATCCCTGATGAGGCCCACCACTGTTGTGTCGTCAGCATACTTCACGATGTGGTTTGTGGCGGACCTAGGGACGCAGTCGTGTGTCATCAAGGTGAACAGCAAGGGGCTTAGGACGCAGCCTTGGGGGGAGCCCGTGCTGAGGTAGATGACATCTGAACTGTTCTGACCTATCCGCACTGATTGGGGTCTGTCACAGAGGAAGTCCAGCAGCCAGTTCCGCAGGGGGGTGTTGAAACCCAGGAGTCTCATTTTGTCTACCAGATGTTGTGGGATGATGGTGTTGAATGCTGAACTGAAGTCCAGGAACAGCATCCGCACATGGGTGTTCTTCCCCTCTAGATGTGTCAGGCTCAGGTGAAGCGCAGAGGAGATGGCATCCCTGGTGGAGCGGTTTGTCCTGTAGGCAAACTGAAAGGGGTCGAATGAGGAGGGGAGACTGGAGGTGATGTGCTCTTTAACCAGTCTCTCAAAGCACTTCATTATGATAGGAGTCAGTGCAACGGGCCGGTAATCGTTGAGTGATAAGATCTGGGGTTTCTTTGGCACTGGGATGATGTTGGCAAATTTGAAGCATGATGGTACTTTGGCTTGGTCTAGCGAGGTGTTGAAAATGTCTGTTAGTACACAAGCCAGCTGATCGGCGCACTCCCTAAGTACCCGCCCCGGAATGTTGTCCGGGCCTGGAGCCTTCCTTGTGTTGACCCTTCTCAGGGTCTTCCTCACGTCAGATGAGTCCAGGTGGAGTGCTCTTTCGTCCTGATTTGGAACCGCTTTCGCTGCAGGGGTGCCGTTTTGTGCCTCGAACCTTCCAAAGAATTTGTTGAGGTCATTCAGAAAGTCCATGCTAGTGTTCTGCACTGGGGCGGTGGTTGACTTGTAACTGGTGATGGCCTGAATGCCTTTCCACATATCCCTGGTGTTGGTTGTGCTGAGGAAACGTTCCTGGATTTTTTGACTGTGCGTTCGCTTTGCTAGTCTGATAGCCCGGTTCAGGTTAGCCCTCGCTGATAACAGCGCCTCCTTGTCACCAGATCTAAAGGCAAGGTTCCGTACTTTTAGTTGTTTTCGTATTTCAGCAGTCATCCAGGGCTTCTGATTGGCACGGGTGCATATAGTTTTGTTATTGCTGACGTCTTCTGCGCATTTACTGATGTAGGCTGACACAGAAATGGCGTACTCATCTATTTTTATTTTGTTGTTGTAAGTGGCAGCCGATTTAAACATGTCCCAATCAGTGCAATCAAAGCAGTCCTGTAGTGCCTCCATTGCCCCCTCAGACCACACCCTCACCTGCTTCACTGTAGGTTTTTCTCTGGTCAGCAGGGGCTTGTATGCTGGAATTAGCATAATAGAAAGGTGATCTGATGAGCCAAGATGGGGGCGGGGGGCTGCTTTATATGCACCTTTGATGTTTGTGTAGGCCAGGTCTAAT
Source organism: Urocampus carinirostris (assembly GCF_059441175.1). Lineage (NCBI taxonomy): Eukaryota > Metazoa > Chordata > Actinopteri > Syngnathiformes > Syngnathidae > Urocampus > Urocampus carinirostris. The sequence continues at coordinate 49,304,506 of NC_142350.1, read as the reverse complement.
GTGTTCCTACCTCTTGTAGCAAAGTTTACATGCTGATGGAAATGCGGGAGAACTGTTTTCATATTGGCCTGGTTAAAGTCCCCCGCCGCAATAAAAATGCACTCGGAGTAAGCATGCTGCAGTTCACTCACAGTTCGGTAGAGAACGTCCATTGCCTCCTTTGTATTAGCGCTGGGGGGCACGTACACGGCAGTAATGATGGTCGCGCTAAACTCCCTCGGTAGGTAGAATGGTCTGCAGATCACCGTCAAAAGTTCAATGTCTCGTGAGCAGTGTTTCGATATTATCTTCGCATTTTTACACCAGTTGTTGTTGGTATAAATGCATAGACCGCCCCCCTTGCTTTTGCCGGTGAGCTCGCCGCTTCTATCAGCGCGGAAAGCAGTTAGCCCCACAATGCTAACAGCGTCATTCGGGATAGTTGAGTTTAGCCATGTCTCCGTCAGAATTAAAGCACAACAGTTCGTCAATTCGCGGTTCGATGTAAATTCCACTTGTAAATGGTCCAGTTTGTTGTCCAGGGAGCGGACGTTGGATAGGAAAATGGATGGTAGAGGCGTTTTGAAGGGTTTAGCCTTCATCCGAGCCGTTAGCCCGGCCCGACAACCTCGTTTCCTTCCCCGGTCACAGCGCTTCCGCTTGCCACTTTTACTCGCTGCTTTGTCGGCCGCTGCGTTCTGTTGACGTAGCACTCCGAGGCTAAGTAAACACTCCAGAGTGATCGTCGAAATTTGCGCTGGATTTCTGGATGTTCGCATATCCAGCAAAAAACTGCGATCGTATATTAATCTACAGTTAGAGTTGTCTTTGTTCGCCCTCATAAACTGAGTCGAAGATTGGGGTTTTTGACTAGAATGTGAGAAACTGTCGGGAGCAGATCCAGCCGCCGCCATAGAGGGCGCCGCCATTTTGGTGTAAGAACATTATGGTGAGAAAATATGCTCGATAACAGATAGCTCTTACCTGAACCGCTTGAGAAAAACGCTAAAGTTCCGTCACCTAGGCCGGCTATGACTTGACCCTGGGAATATCTGTTGAAATGGAACAAACATGTCAAGAAACATAAAAATAGTTCTGTCAGGAAATACTCGCACTCACTTGAGTGAATGAACGCTTTCGGAGAGGGAGACCGAGTGCAGACAGCGTCCCCTGCCTGCTGAGGCCGAATGGATCACTATACTGAAGAAGGAAACAATTACTTTATCTAATGTCTCTTTTTGGTTTAAATTATTACTATACATGCCAACCTTTTGACATTTAAAAGCGGTAGGTGTTATTGCACACTGGAAGTGGCAAACTTTTACCCAAACTGAAGTCTAATTCGATTGTTAGAGTGGTTGATTTCCTGCACAAAGTCTTGTTTAAAAATGAAGCAGCCGTGAACAAAAATACAAGACTCAAGTCCCGATTTTATCTCATCTCATTAGCCGTACAGCTTATCCTCAGTAGGGTCGCGGGGGGGCTGGAGCCCATCCCAGCAATCATCGGGCAGTGGGCAGGGGACACCCTGAACTGGTTGCCAGCCAATCGCAGGGCACACAGGGACAGACAACTCATTCGCTCATTCACACCTAGGGACAATTTGGACCGGCCAATTTACCTGAAATGCATGTCTTTGGAATGTGGGAGGAAACCGGAGTGCCCGGAGGAAACCCACGCAAGCACGGGGAGAACATACAAACTCCGCACAGAAAGTCTGGAGCTGGATTTGAACCCACGACAGGTTCCCATGACATGAACTGTGCCGCACAAGCGCTAACCACTGCGCCGCCGTGCTGCCCTCCCGATTTTATGTGTTGTTTAATTTAAAAAAAAAGAAAAGCTGTAGAATAATAATAAAAAAAAAATCATAGTTATTTTTATGGGAGAAATGCAATAGTCAAACGCTTACAACATTTAGTGCTGGTAGGTATGAAATATGCCAAAATCCATAGAGAAAAAAAATCAAATATTTGACCTTATGTTATTAGTCACAAAATTAGTTATGTGTATCTTAATTTTTTAAAAAATAAATAATATTATAACAGAAAAAAATAAAGCATCGACAAGTCTACATTTTTTTTTTTTTTTTCAAATTCAAGATTTTACTTTTTTCCAGTACGGCCGTGTCTATTTTGTTTCAGATTTGTATGCTCTGGAGGTGAAATTTAAAAAAACAACTGTTATTGGTAACAACATTAAAAATAAAACGAGTGAATGTATATCTTAATTGAAAATAATGTTAAATATTCCAACATAAAAAATAATATATACACAAGTGTAAATGCAACTAAAATATTTTAAAGATTTTTTATCTTATCCGACTGCTGTTATTTTAATTTTGTTTCAGATTCGTAAGCTCTAAAAGTGAAATAAAATTAAAAAGAATAGACCTTCATAAAGGATTGCTGGAGCCAAGATTAGAATCCTAAACCCCAAAACCGCGATTTTCTTTTTCAAATTACCAAACGTAAAAAAAAGACTGTCGAACACACTGAACAACAGGTGGCGCTAAAAACCCTGGTAAGCCTGGCAGCCAATCAGGGTTGAGCATTTATTGCTGGTAACAACAATGTGATTCAAAAATAAAGCAAATAATTGAATATAGGATAGAGCAGGGGTGGCGAACACGTGGCTCTAGAGCCACATGCGGCTCTTGGCCAATAAGAATGCGGCTCTTCGCCTCCTGATATTTTCTATATACTGTGGCGCTTTGCCTCGTTTCTTTTTTTTTTTAGTGTTTTGAGGGTGGACACTTTCCTTGAAACCAACACAAAAACAATACTTGTTGTATCGGGGGCGGCAGTAGCTCAGGAGCTCAGGAGGTAGAGCGATCGTCTTAGGATTAAGGGATCCCAGTTCGAATCCCGGCTTGTCCGTGTTACATGTCGAAGTGTCCTTGGGTAAGACATTGAACCCCCAATTACCCCCAATAAGCAGGTTAGCGCCTTACATGACTGCACAGATCACGGCCGCTATTGGGAAATGTGAAGCACACTGTAAAGCGCTTTGGGAAGTCATTGACTTGAAAAGCGCTTTATAAATGCAGATCATTTCATTTCATTTCATATTGTAAGGAGAGGAGTGTGTGTTTGTGTGTGTCTGTCTGTCATGGCAGGAAGTGCGTGGTGTGGCTCTTTGACTCTCACAGTTAAAAATTTCGGCTCTTTGTCTCAAACTTGTTCGCCACCCCTGGGATAGAGGGTATAATACGTTTATGCACATGCACAATTTACAGCCACGAATAACCTCCCATTAAAAAATGACTGTTGTGCACACTGAAGCAACAAGTGGTGCTCAAACCTCTGATAATTAGTCCAAAGCAGCCAATACAATTGAGTATTGCTAAAAACCACAACAACAATAAATGAAAAAAAATAAAGAAATACGATAATACAGTGGAACCTCGGTTCTCGACCATAATCCGATCCAGAACCCTGTTCGAAAACCGATTTGGTCGATCACCGAAAATCGTTTTTCCCATTAAAAGTAATGTAAAATCGTTTTAATTCGTTCCAACACCCTGAATGTTTACCATGAACGTAAACATGAAGCTAACCCAGGCTAATTGTACGTTCGCGTTAACGAAAGATTACGCTAACGCGAAGGTGTAAAAATTAAAAAATCAGGTCGTTTACACGTCATTTAGCACCCGGGTCTCCACAACAAGTGGAAAGGGAGCTCGGTTCCAACACCCTGAATGTTTTACGTAAACAAAGCTAACCCGGGCTAATCGTACGTTCGCGTTATCGTAATCTTCCGTACGAAATATTACGCTAACATGAACGTGTAAAAATAAAAAAAGGATTATGAATAGGATTTCTTACCTTTGTGGTGGACGGTGGGGAGAGAAAAATCCTCAAGTTTTTCAACCTCTTCCAAAACTTGCGGCAGTCTCTTGCTTATAGCGCTAACTTCCTTAGCCGCATCACTCAATTTCACAGCCTCCTTATTCTTTACTATCGTACTGATAGTAGATTTAGCCATGCTGTATTCACTAGCAAGATCGGAAATTAGTACACCTTTTTCATATTTAGCTATTATGTCTTTCTTAAAGGCAACAGTTGGACAAACAACTTGTTTTTTTTTCACCTGTCCTGCTTGCACCGACCTTCTTCGGTGGTATAATTACGGGCTAAAACACCCGTACGCCGCTCAGCATCGCACCCTAGCGTACCGGCGTTCAAACTCCGATTTTTTGACCGAACAGGGAAGCAAGAATTTCTCGAAATTTTTGGTCGAACACCGATTTGTCCGAACTGAGAGGCGTTCGAAAACCGAGGTTCCACTGTATAACATAATGAACATTTGAATATAAATATATAATTTAAATAGATCTGTGTTTTTTTTTTACAATAAATGAATATAGAGGAGGGATAGGGTGTGAGTTGTTACGACGTCTTACAAAAACCGTGAATGGACATAAGTGCTTGTTCAGCATACATTTACCTTCCTTCCTGCGTTCCGATCCACACGGTTCCTGGAGAGTCCCCTGACATAACAAAAACACGGAAGAAAAATGTGAGGGAAACAAAATAATGTAGCCAAGCGACTCTAATCAGTTTCCAGTAATGGGTGGGAGCAGACTAAACAACGTCTTGGGAGAATGTCGGCAAGAGGGCACTGACCGACGGGGGGCACGGCACAGACGCAGAGGGCAGGAGCTGTGGGGGGGAGGCTGAACTGATCCAGGACAGTGTTGGATCGGGCGGGATCAATCACTGTGACGGCACTGTTGGAGGCAGGCCCGGAAACTACCCACACGGAACACTGACGGAGTTTGGATAAGAGGTTACTTTAAAGATGCAAACGACCGGTCGTCAAAATCTTACCGTCGCTTGTCCGGAGATCTCGGGTGGGACTGCCACGGCAAGATTCAACTGTGGAGAAAGTGGCGTTTACGTTTCCAGGTTAAAGTAAAGGTGGTCATCTCTGGGTACCTCATGATTCGATTACGATTTAGTGGGAACCATTATGATCACTGAGGTTTTTTGTTTTTAAAAAATATATTTTTCCCTTCACAAAAAAATTTACAATATTTTTCTGACTAAAAGACACCTAAAAAGCATAGTTATAATTAATTAATAGTGTATATTACAGTAGTCTCGCTTACTGTAATGCACTACTCTCCGGTCTCCCGAAGTCCAAAATCAAGAGCCTTCAGCTGGTACAAAATGCTGCAGCGAGGCTTTTAACTAAGACAAGAAAGTTTGATCACATTACCCCGATTTTAGCTAACCTGCATTGGCTCCCTGTTAGCATAAGATGTGATTTTAAGGTTCTGTTGGTAGTATACAAAATACTGCATGGACTTGCTCCCTCATATCTTTCAGATTTAATTTCCCACTATGTTCCGGTCGGGAGCCTTCGCTCCGAAAATGCTGGTCTACTAGTGATCCCAAGAGCCAAGAAGAGAACCGCATGTTCCAATGCGTTCTCCCTTCGGGCCCCGGTGCTGTGGAATGCTCTTCCTCCTGAGATTTGATCTGCAACCTCAGTGGAAATGTTTAAATCTAAGCTTAAAACACAATACTATTCTATAGCATATGAATAACCTATATTTTATGTTGACAGTATCTGTGTATTATTTGCCCTCATGTAGGTTTTGGATCAGGGCATGGTGTCATAATAGTCTGTGGTTTGCAGTGTTTCGTGGTCTGGGCAGCCCTTTGAGACTCTTTGTGATTAAGGGTGTCACAAACAAACATGAGTTGACTATATGGTAACTGTTCGCCCTTTGGGAAACAGAGTGGTCTTCGAGTGCCCTGTTGTGGTTAAGATGTTGTTTGTTACTAAAAAGAAACAAAAGAGAAGCGGAGAACTTCAACAGTAGCTTTGATGCCAACTTTCGAATGCTCATTGCAAATGCTGCTCTGTTTGTTTTGTTGCTTTTTAATTTTGTTTTTGATGAAAAGGTTTTCCTGAGCACGTGAAGTGCGTTCAAATTTCTGCAATAGCAGCAGTTTTTCTTTTTATTTGGGTGCAGTTTCTAGTCACCAATGGTAAAAAAATAAAACAAAATCACAGTTACAGTAACAAATTAATGCGTTGAACAGTGTGTTCATTATCCTTACTTTAAAGGAAATGGACAGAAATGTGAGCAGTTCGTTATTTTGACTAATATACATCATTGTCGTTCATTATTTGGACTATTATGCACTGTTTACATCATTGTCAATATCTGCTAATAATATTTTTGCGCTTGGGGGCAAATCTGCTTTTTGTATCCTAAAATATTTAATAAAAAGAAAGGGCCCAGGGGAGGACTTTTTTTAGACCAGATTTTGAATTTGGCATTGTAAGGGTTTTTTGTACAGTCCTCTCCTGTTCTTCTTGCTAGTTCAAAATCTATTAATGTATTATCTCCTTATTTTGAGGGTCTACTAAAATACAAACTTATCAAAAATGTACAACTCGATTGCGATTTGTTCATGTCAGAATTGCGATGCATCGAGAAATTGAATTTTCCTCCACCTCTAAACATGAGATCTGCAAAACATGCATCACCTTAGCAGTGCAATCTTTCTGGTCCAGGAGGCGGAGTTGTGTAAGGACTGGTGCGTCTTTGGTTTCTGGGAGTGCTTCCTGTGTTTCCTGTAAAGGATTGATGACAATACAAAGTAAAGTTTTGATCGGAGATGATAAGAAAAGTACTGCCTCAAAGCTTTTTCCGCTACCTGAGCGTTAGCCAGAGGCACGCTCCAGCCGTGCAGCTGATGTTTTCCCAGCGTACCCCAAACGTGCGAGCGGATTTCTCGGTAGAGTTCCCGTCTCCTGGCGCGAGGTGATACAACGGCAACAGCAGATGATCTGAGGAGGAATCGTGGGCTCAAATGAGGGATGTTATCCAATGAAAAGTGTGCATCAAATTAGCACACAAACACATTTCCAGTTGCTAAAATAAACAATTAGGTTACATGATCAAGTATTTTTGATCAGACTTTCTTTTAGATGGTGGAACACAAAGAATAAAAGATGGGTTGAATTTACTCAGTTTTATTTTATCAAGAGTGTGCATTAAAAAAAAAAAAAAAATCCAAACGAGTATAACCAACTTAAAATACGGATCTGCTTCCAGATAATTATTTTTTTTTTCAACCACTTAACACAAAATAAGAAAATAAATTCAGTATATTGGGTTTCCCTTTTATTTAATGACAAGTAAAATGTGTTTGTTATCATAGAATCCATCCATCCATTATTTGTACCGCTTATCCTCAGTAGGGTCGCGAAGGGGGCTGGAGCCCATCCCAGCCATCTCTGGGCAGTGGGCAGGGGACACCCTGAACTGGTTGCCAGCCAGTCACAGGGCTGTTCATCATAGAATTGTAATTATATAACTAGACATTTTTATTGTGTCAATTTACATAAAACCATGTAAAACAGCAACATTAAAACTATTTAGAAACATTTATGATCGTATTGGCTGATTTATTATTTACATAAAATAACGAAAACATATTGATATTAAATCAAATCAAATGTATTTGTAAAGCACTTTTCAAAGTGCTCTATAAAAACACGCAGGGTAGAAAAGGGCAATACATTCCCCTCTTTTATCCTTTATTGTATCTATTTTTAAAAACATTTATGAATCAGTCAATTAATTTATTAAGTCTACTAAAATAATCTGGAAAATGAAAACACGCATTTAGCAATTCAATAATTTGCTGCGGTAAATAATACCAAAACAAGACACAATAAAAACCAAAACGTACTTTACAAAATACAGTGATTGTGTTCTGTAAAGCATTTAAGTAATTTTGATGATAAATAAGTGTATTAAGTGGTGATCAAAGCGGTTTACCATGTGTCACATTTTTTTGCATAAACAAATAATTCTAATGGTATTCGTAATTTACTGGTGATTATAAATAATACTAAACAAAATGTTGTTTATATTGTTGGGTAAAATTGAGATTTAAAAGAAAATTAAAGTTACAGCTACACTACAGAAAATCTTCTTAATTTACAATTTTGCAGACAAATTACTTTAAATCCAATATTTCCAAAAGTCGAGATAAAATAATTTCATGTAATATTAACTCACGGGTTGCATAATGTCACATGAAAACAGACAGGGAACAAATTCTGGCTTACTCTGCATGACTTTGTCCGACTTCCTGACGTTGCTGAGATGGCGGAGGAGGGGGCGTCACTGTCGGTAAAACTGAACGAGGTAAGATCAACGGCTGCTTGTTCAGCCCAAAAAAGCGATTGAACCTTTAAAAAGAATCGGGATGGACAGAAATTCCGGTTTGTTTATATTTGATATTATTACAAAGGATTTTTGAATCTGACCCAACGTACTTAGCCCAAACACTTGACCTTCTCTCCTCTGATAGCTTCTCTTCTTTTGTCGCCCTGCAAGAGAAATAAAGATAGACAGTTAGAAAGCTATAGCCGCATGGTTTTAAAATTGCAAAGTCACGAGCTAAGTCTCCCAAAAACTGCGTGTTGTACCTGAGTGTCTGGCTTTGCCTCATTGCCTCTTGCAACTCAAACAAGCGCTGTTTGTACTGGTTCTTCTCCATGACCACCCGAGCCATTTCCGAGCGAGAGAAGTGACGCGTGGATGTGGCTAATAAGGCCTGGGTGGAGAAATGAGAAAGGAGAGTGATTTTTTAATTTGTCTCTGTACTACACGTCTTGCACTGCTTTGCTGCAGAAAAATATTGACAATGAGGGAAATTACTCAAGTATAATAATGCACAATAATAAACAGATTAATTACATTAAGCTAGATCTATTTGTTCATAATGCACATTTATGTATAACACAAACACTTAATTTTTCATTAAAAAAATCTGCATAACATTTTGTTTTTACTCTTTCTTGGCTTATATTAAGCATTGTAAGGGACAAACATTGTTTAATATATGCGGCCATGATTAAAATGATTTATGAACCATGTAAACTATAAGCACAACAACAACATACAATGTATTTATTTAATGTACCGGTACTTTAAAGTCCAATTTGTTAAAGGATAGGTGTTAAATGACTTAATACAGGTTTTTATGGAACAGATTAACCACAAAAACTGAGGGAATACTGTAATTTATTCTTACATCGGGATCTTCTAATTTCTCCAGTTTGTCACGAAGTCTATGAAAAAAGACAAACACATTAAATGAATACAATCAATTTGAAAACGTTGACCCAAAACGGAGCTGCCACCTATTCATTTCCTCCTCCTTCTCCTTAATCCGGCCTTCGACTCGCACCACCGTTTCTTGAAGAGAGGCTACTTCCAGTTTCAGAGCAGAACGATCATCCATCAGCTCTACTACTCGAGATATCAGCGCCTTGCGGGCCGTGTCCACCAACTCACTGAAAGTGGGGGGAAAGGAAGATAACACTTCAATGTCTCTTTCCTGGGAAGAAAACACATTGGTCGATTTAAACAGACGGGACTCACTGGGTGCGTTTTAACTCTTCGTACTGAGCAAGGAGCTCCTCAAACTGGTCAGCGCTGTCTATATGAGAACAATTGAAGGCACTTGTGAGTGTTTTTTCATTTAAAAATGAGCTAGAATTTTTCATTACTGACGATTTAATAACAAAAAAAATAAATTGATTTGTATGGCTTTAGCAGGTAGCGTCGTAAAGGTTAGCATTCACTTGTAGCATTACCAAAACAGATACTAGCATTAGGAATAGGCATCACAGACTCGAGCGCTAGAAATTAATGCTGCAAATACTCACAAACCGAGCTCACTTAACTACATTGATCCTTTTTAGCACTATATTGGATCGCACTCAAGCACCAGCATTATCCATTAGCACCATTCAGTAGGCATAAGTGCTATAAATACTCACAAAACAAGCTTACTTAACTAAACTGATTTCTGAGCAAATAAATCCTCCGTATCAAGTAAAATATGTTTATATTTTTGGATTGAAAACTTGTTTGAACAGCAAAATATTAAATATCAGTTTGAAAATAGCATTGGAAAAGACAGCCCTGCTCTGTAAATGATGTGTCGCATCAAACCTGGACAATATACGCACCACTCCCAAGGCTAGATTATGGTTGTTGATGGCCAAAATCACCATTCCTCCTCACAAATAAAATGTGAAAATTTGGGTTTAATTCTGGCTTGGTCCCTCAAATCGAGTTATTGGTCGGGCTTGAGCGGATTTGGGTTTTATACCCGAAGGCCGAGTCAATTCGGTCTACATTTTTTTAGGCCCAATCTTACCTCTAGCTGCAATACTTTGTAAGTAAACAGTACAACACAAGGATCCTGACTATCAAATGGACAAAAGCCAAAGCGGTGCACCTTTCCTGCACATTTTTTAAGGACATAATGCAAAATTTATTTTAATCTTGACAGAATTTATCAGGAAAAAAGAATGAGAAAAAATGTGGAGGGTTTTTTTTGTACCTCTGATACTGGCCCCTTGGTCAACACTGTCCACAAAATCCTGACTGAGCTCCGACAACTCGGAAAAAACAGAGTCCGTGTTGCGAAGTTCCCACTCCACACTGTCTTCCTCTAGCTCAGACTCGTCTTCCTGGTCCTCCTCATCCTCTCCGGATTTTTCTTCACGCATTTCGTCTTCTGTCTTGCCATTCTTCAGCTCATCCTCCAAGCTAGTGGAAGAAAGTTCAGTGTCGGGTCTTGCATCAACTGAGAAGCCGTGAAACTGTCTCAGTTCAGGAGTGGAGCTTATGATGTCGTTGACAAACTGATCCGAGGCTAACTTGATGATATTGATCGGCTTTTCTTCTTTGGCTTCGGTGTCTTCCGAACATAAAGTTCCAGAATTGGAGTGGGGGCTCTGTTAAAAGCAAGCAGCACACATCCATAAGAATGAAATGACCATGCAAGGCTGATTTACCTGAGAATTTGAGTTGGACAAGATTATGCTGCATTCGGAATTTTTCTGCCGTGTGTGATTCCTAAATATGTTGAGAAGGAAACAAAAAACAAAATACATCATGCAAGCTTTGTTATCAACAACAATTCAATATTACTAGGGATGCATGGTAACTGATTATTTCTTACTGAAATGATAACTGATAAAATCGTAATTGTGGGCACTCATGCTTGATATGTTTTTTCCCTAACTGCATGCTGTATTAAGGAAAAAGAATAAAAAACACATTATTTAGGTCAGTCTATATTGTTCTCTACAATTACAACTAACATCATAAAGCTCCAGTAAATATGTCTCCAAAAAGTAGTGTAGGAGAAGAGAGCTTGAGTTTATAAATAAATAGATCATTACTGACTTTGTCAGTAATAACTATAATGACAGGATTTTGTATGAGCACCATAACGCTGACATATAAATATTGCAGATAGTGCAAATCATTATAGGTGTGTTCAATATGGGACAGTACAATATGTCACTTCTAAATATAATACGAAACTCCAATACAACGTCACAAATGCCTTGGTTAAGAATAATATGACACCCTTTCTTAACAAATGGAATTATCTTAATTGTACACATTAGAGATACTTTAAATAAAAACAAATATACAAATGCTGATGCAGAGAAAGGATACTACATCAGGCAAATTTAACATTTCGCAAATTACAGAACCGGCAAGCGACATCATCCAACCAGGAGCACAATTTCCTTTGCACGAGCAGGAGAGAAACCTCAACCACCCAAGAAGCTTTAAGGGGGGGACCTGTTTAAAACTGCAAGGGACTGGCAGCTCCTGGTGGACATACGGAAGCAGCCCCAGATATCAACACAACTACAATACCCCAACCAGACATGGTGCTGATGTCTGGAGCAAGCAAGAAGGTGGAGCTCCTTGATCTGACGGTCCGCTGGGAAGACCGGATGGATGAAGCTAAGGAGCAGAAGAGGGCAAAGTACGCCGATCTCCAAGCTGATTCCGAAGGAATGGGTGGAGGGCCCGCTGCGAGCCTATTGAGGTGGGCTGCAGGGCGTTTGCAGGCAGGTCTTTACACTGTGTCCTGGGGCTCATTGGGATTTGTGGACTGCACAGGCGAAGAGCCACCAATAACATCCTAGGAGCAGCTGAAAACGCTTCCACTGGCTCTGGTTATGGAGGGGGAGGCTTGGGGAATTGTGATACCTGGACACAAGTCGGGGGATTGATCACCCTCAGCTGAGTCGCCTGGGTGAGGGTGTCTGACTGAGACACGAAACACTCAATGACTCTGGGAGAGTCACTGATAATGTGTCCAGGTTGCACCAGGTGTATTGTGTAACTGCTATAGAGGTCTCATAGCAGAGATTTTTTGCTAAGGGAGCACGAAACATTCAAATATGTAAAGCACAATATGCGTCTGTCTAAAAGTCAAGTCAAGTTATTTTGTTTTATACCCCTAATCACAAAGTCTCAGATGCACAGACTACCATTGCACCACCCTCTGATCTAAAACCTAGTACAGAAAAGCAACACTGGTTTGCAGACTTGGTTGGGCAGCTGTCAATCAATGTGCTGTCAATCTTTATTAAATCGGGATTCACGCACAAACACACGCAAGAGCGTGACAAAAGGGCGAAAACAAACATTCTAAAAACAAAACAAAACTCAATGTAAAAGTTCAGAAATATGTACAATCACAACAGCCTTCACACATCCTTAACTCTCAAGTGCCTTGCCCACATTACGAAGTGGTAAAGAGGAGACACAACCAAGTTGTGCTTGTACTTCTAAAGAAAGTCAGATTATTTTATAATGAATAAATAAATAATCATAACTTTCATTACAAATAATGTCAGCTGATTGAACATTGTAGTTACTAATTCTAGTTTTTTTTTCTTCCATATTTGGCCAATAACTGACTTCATATTTGGCCGTTATTGGACCATTAATTATCGAGCATCCCTAATACTACAGTGACCATATCAAAATTCCAACCTCAAAGGGGAATCTCTTTCAGAATCCTTCCTCTTTTCCAGCAGTTCCCGATAGGAGTGGCTCAACTTAATGAGAGAGACCAAGAATGTGAAGCAAGAGATGACCAACAATATTCGTGTAAGTTTGAATGATATCGTACCTTGTTGTGCGTAAGCCTCAGTGTGCTCAGATCCCTCCCCAGGGCTGATTTCTGCTCCTCTAGGGCCACCACTGCAATGCAACATGGACAAAATAAGCCCTGAAGAACTATTGTACTAGTCATGTCAATATAGTATTACTGGAAATAAGAAAAATCAAATAAAAGTAATATTTAAAATAATTGCTAAATACACTTGTAATTACGACCAAAACATAAAATAAAATTCTGCAACTTTTATTCTATTCCAGCAACGAAACGAAAAAATGAGAAATAGTATTTTTTGAAAAAATGAATTGTCTTAAATGATTTACTTTTGTTAACAAAAAGCAGGAACAATGAACATGCTGTTCTACTTATAGTGTGAAAAGTGCATTTCATGTAGTGGTTTTGCATTCAGATATCCTTAAATGGAAAAAAAGCATACACATGAGCATTCATTTTCTTCATGTGGTTAAATGCATTTGATATATTACTGTTAATCGTTAAGAATCCATTAGTTTATGAGCTAGTATATTGTTTTTCAACTCATTTTTAACACTATTTTTATTTAAAAAATACAGAATGTTTAAAAAAGATTTACTACATTTTTGACGTCATTTTCATGAAAGTGTCTAGAAATAATTTCCTTATTTGAGTCAGCCACGGGTCGGGTTAATAGTTTTTGTAAACATGTATGTTATTAATTTTTATACATCCCTCCATCCATCATCTGCACCTCTATCCTCAGTAGGGTCACGGGTATGATATTTTTTTTTTTTTATTGTATTCATTAATTGTTGTCTTTTTTGTAACACGAGAAAAATTAGCCAAGTCATCTGACGGTAGACGGCTATTAGTTTTACAGTAACGGATCTTGATTTTCTTGAAAAATAAATAAACGAATAAAATAAAATAAACCGGAAATATTCCCGGTTGAGAATCACTGAAATAACAGAATTTATTCATAATTAAGATTTACAAGTTTTTTCTGATGACTTTTTTAATCAATTATTGCTTTAATTCCATTATGAAATAATTTCAATACATAGTAAACATAACGCAACACATGCTCCATCCAATTCAAAAGTACATACTGGAATTCTGCTTCAAAAAGCCTTTTTAATGCATACCATATTGATTTATTTGTTGATCATTCAATACATTGTGGATAAAATGGATGTACCTTTATTTATAATCTAATGTTTATGTGCACGAAAAATACATGAGCAAGTATTGCAATTCAAATTTGCAATTTTTTTTTAGCATTTTAAAATAGTTAATATTTGCTGGTTAATCGACACGCTTTAATTAGTAATGCCTCATTCATTGCAAAGAAAAAAATGGATTTTTAACACGCTAACAATCAATGGTAAAATGGTATCCGAGTATTGAAATACTCACACTGATCGGCTTGCTCCCTGGCTTTCTTTTCCAGGCGTCTCTCTCTGCTTTCTCGCTCCTTTTCCCTCACTCTCATGGATCTCCTTTCCTGCTCTATTTGGTCATCCAGCTCCAAATACCTCTGAATGACCATGATATCAAATTGGAGCTCAACCAAGTCAAAGAGAAACAAGCTCACCTCTTGACTTTCTTTCCTAAGCGCCTTTTCGGCCTGATATCGATCCAGTAGCGCCTCTCGCTCGGATCGTTCCCTTTCTGCCTCATCCTCTCTTTCTCTCAGCTGGGCTTTGCAGCTAGCCAGTCCCTCCAATACCCACACAAAAATGGGCACCAGAGACTCTACAACACCCTCGCCATGTGTCTCCGCGACCGTCTGCGTAATAGCGAGATGTTTTAGGTTCTACACTCAAACAGAACAACAGGAAGGTTACCTGTAGTTCTGTATACAGCTTCCCGGCCTCCTCGCTGACAATGTTGGGATCCAACTCCAGTTCTCCCGTCCCGCACAGAACTCTCTCGCTGCACTCCATCAGCACATCGACTGTGGATTATTTTCCAATTGTGTGTGATAAAATCTATCCAGTTGGGGAAACTCCAGCATTGTCGATTTTCAAGCACCGACATGTTCCGGTAGTGCGCGAGGAAGGCATCCTCGGCCTGAAGTTACATAAATAAGGATCAGTAAAAATATTATAATGTGGATATGTTTATCATTCAAAATCTTAGTGGAAATTCTAAATAATTTCACCCAAGATTTAGACCTTCTCCTTTATCTGTCGCAATTGGTCCTAAAATTTCTTTTGCGAGATGAAAACTGCAGGGTACACCCCAGGTTATGACGTCTGCTTGGAACAAAACCTCAGAGTGCTACCTTTCAAAAGAGACCAAAACTGTCCTTATTCTCCAAACAGTTCAAGAACAGCATTCAATTTACTTCCTGCATTGGGATATTTGGCGAATTCTACAGGAAGGTTAAGAGGTTAAATCAATAAAGTCTCTAAGGGCATGACAAAACTTGCAAGTGGAAGTCTTTTTAATTTTAATCCGCCATCTCCTCCCCCCTTTGCACCCACCCACTAAATCATCGCGATCAGCTAAGGTCATGTCACACCATATGTAAATAACATATCATTTTTACTTTACATGTATATTCTTCGCTCTTGTTGGTGATAGGAATGAGTGTAGAGGTGTTGTAAAGGGATAGTGGGATGTTTAGTCGCGTTATAAGGGATGGGCATGGCACCTGTATGATGCGGCAGGGGTAAACCAGTGAAAGCTGTCGAGTAGAAGAGTGTGTTATGTCACCCTGACCCGAGTGACATGGCCGCTTTCTTGTGTCCCGTTTCATCTGGAGGGACGAAAGCATGACCAACTTAGGTGCCAAAGTGCCTAACTTATTTGGGTGTTTGGGCATTTGGGTTGGCCATGATCCAAACATTTTTATGTGTGTTTTTTGCTATTTTTTCCCTTTTTATTTTCTTTGTTATTGTATGTGTTTGTCTTCCTGTCTGTCACCCCTCTTGAGGGATATGACCATGGTAGATATATATTTATTTATTTAGAATGTTATTTAATCGTGCACCTATGTTACAAATTCGTAGAACTTGACGTATACTATTTTGTTACTTTAATGTTATCATCTGGGATACAGGGGGGGGGGGGGGGTGAGCTTGTTACATTAGGTTTCTATCCCCCCGCTAAACGGTGATTTCACTTTGCATTCCTCACCTCAAAACAGATTAATGTCGTATTATACTGTAAAGTATGTATTTGAAAACAGAATATTCAGTATTGCCATTGGTTTGGCAAAAACGGCTATAAAGTAATGCTTAAAAAATGGTTAACTGAGATCACTGCACAAAACCAACTATGAAATTATTCCAGAGTAAAAAATAATTCTATAGAGTTAAATGAACTCGTGGGGAATTGAGAGTTTCTTATCTTATCTTAGTCAGCATTTTAGGCACAAGAAACTCGTGTCCTGTTAAATATTACAACCGACTTTTTTCTTGTACGTATGTAGTCAGTTGAGCAAAAACACACAGAAATACTTTATGATATTTATTAAAGTCAACATTTTCGGCAAAATGTTAAGGATGCTAGCAAAAAAGCTATAGGTGCTAATTTTGAGAGAGAAAAAAAAGAAGTAAATAACGTGACTGACAGGAGACACCTGAGAACTCCAAACCAAACTGTCGCGTTGTTTTTCGTCACTTACCTGATTTTTTAACTCACTTTTCGTATTTTATTCCATTTCCTCACCCCAAAAAGTCAACTTTATCTCGTTTTTTCCGTTGTTGTTGGTGAAAAAGTGTCAATTACCCCACACTGAGCCAGTTCACCAAAAAGAGGGCGGGGCTTAATTTTGACGCGTGTCGCGTTTTTACAGATATCCAATTGTGTTGGAGTATTTCTATTTTTAACTAATGAGAGGGCTTGTAAGGCGGGACTTGGGCGGCTGGTGTTTTTAGAGGGGGAAGAAAAAGTTACCGAAAGTTGAAGGGCGACACGTGACCCAGAGGTGTGTCATGTGACTTTGAATTGAAAGGCTGATACCTGCTTGAGGAAATTCCTTACATACTTTTAACGACATATTTTGTTTTAATAACTAGTGTACACCCATTTCTTATGCCTCTGTTAAGCAGAACCAAAACTACATTTGAGTTTTGTAAGATGATGGTGTCTGGTTTCGTGACATCTATTAAAAGAAAAAAAAAATGTAACAGTATGCATGGCCGGAGTGGGCCCCTTTTTCAGCCAGGGACCCTTTATCTAAAGCTATGGAGAAGGAATTTGAATGAATGGAACAGCAGAGAGGTCTTATTATGCATTTTTATTGGGAAAGAATTCTGGTTTATGTTGATTAGCATACCTGTCAACCTGTATGTTTTTGACGTACAAAGTACGTTTATTATGCTTTTTAAGACGTGTACGACGTACGAGAAAATCTGTACCAAAAAACGCAAATTTGTCAATTATGGGTACCATCCGGTATACACAGACTATCACGAAACAGCAAATCAATCAAACGAGTTCGTCGCGGAAGCCTCTTTCTCGGTATTGTTTTTTTGAAGCGAGCGGTTTGATGTAGTGAAAGGAAGTCCGTCTCTTTTTAGAGAACCGGCTTTTTCGGCTCAACTCATTAAAGAGAGCCGGCTCTCACAAACGGTTCACTTGCTTTGATGCACTTTGTTACGAATTATTATGTTGTATAAAGAAGTTAAGAAAAAAAGGAAGTATAAGATGAGAAAATTTAAAAAGACAGGTTTGTGGTTATTCCTTTAATCAGTATATTACCAACAATAATTTAATGCAGAAAATGAATTCAGAATTTGAATAAGAAAATGTATTATTCTACTTAATTATATTTGCATGTATTTTTTCCTTCTACAGTGAACGTCCGAGCTACTTCATTTTTGAACTCTTTTTTATAATAAACCTCATTCATGTCGAGCAACTCAGGATCTCACAACAAAATGTTAATTCACAATACATATGATATAACGAAACACATGTACAATATAACATGTTAAACTACATAAATAAACACTTTTGAAAAAAAATATGGTGTACGATTATTTTATATTTTGTAAGGGAAAATATGACAGTTTGTAAGGGCATGGAGCCTTGGAGCTTGACAGGTATGGATTAGTTAACAGAAAACACTTCACCATTTGAATTTAATGGAAATGTGAATAAAGATTGTGATATAGATGAAAACCTATGAACAGTATTGGTCATTTCAAATCAAAATTGCATTTGCCTTCCTAACAGATTGTTAGGCTTTACACTAAAGT
This sequence comes from Urocampus carinirostris, assembly GCF_059441175.1. Taxonomy (NCBI): domain Eukaryota; kingdom Metazoa; phylum Chordata; class Actinopteri; order Syngnathiformes; family Syngnathidae; genus Urocampus; species Urocampus carinirostris. The sequence continues at coordinate 49,286,352 of NC_142350.1, read as the reverse complement.
TTAGTTATTGGACAAGTTGTAAGAGTTTAGTGACTAAACTGTTCTAACTTTTATGAAGTAGCTTCACTACACTTTAAAAAATTGAAACCCTCCTAAGCAAAGCACTAGTCTCTGTAACTTTGTTGAAAGTCATTGTCTAAGACAGGAGAATTCATTCTTCAGTGTACATCAGCATGCAGACGGTAAGCTTCCTAGCCCAATTTTCACACATTTTAAAGTAAAGAAGCTACCTGTATGCTCACATGCAACCTGAGTATGGGAAAGGCTCAACAGAAACTTATATGCCAGCCCAATGACATGGTAGGCATCTGTGAGGAAGTTATATTGTGAGAGGACCTGCTTTTTTCCTTCATTTTCATTTCTTTTTTATTTCCCAGGTTTTTTTTTCTAGCATTTTCCATCTTTTTTTTATTTTTCCTGCTTTTCCTTACTTTTTTTTCTAGTTTTCCTTGTATTCTTTTGAGTCTTATATCCGTTTAATTCTTTTTTTCTTCCTTGATTATTGTTTCCTCTTTTTTCTCTCTCTCTTTGCCCTTATTTTATTTTTTCTTCTGTTGCTTTGTTTAACAGTTGTCTTATTTAGCTTTATTTGCCCCCCCCCCCCCCTAAAGTAATTATATGCATAATGTTGCATAAAAAAATAATATATGGATAGAAGCAACACAAATCATCCAAAGAGGCCTTTGGAAGCTGAAGGAGTTGGCTTTTTTTCGTGAACTGAGCAAAAAGAGCTGTTTCACGAAAAAGAGATGGTATTCCAATCACTACAAGCTTTGAGCATGAGGAGCTACACGGTGAATGATTTAAGTGCTTAGTTCTACAGACACGTAGCACAACACACATCCGGAAACACACAGATGACAGGCAAAAAGTGCAAGACGAGTGAAATGAATGTTAACAGTCCTTGTTTTAACACGTCTCTTAATATTGTCCTGGCTTTTTCCGCTCCACGCCACCTAGCACCCTTCTGTCCTCCATTCTACCTGCCTCTTATTATTTGTGCTGTCCTTTGTCCAATTTACCGCAAGAGAAAAGAAGAGTGGTGGTGGGCCAAACAAACTTCAAATTTGTGAGGGAAGAACTCCCCCAGATGCTAAAACTCACCGCATCTGTTGCACTGAATGTGGTCAAATAGCTTATTAGAGATCGAATGCACAAATAAGATTAGTGCAAGTGACAGATACACGTTCAAATTATTTTTCTCATCCAGCCGGCCTTTTGGGAAATCTTTTGTTCTTCCTGATTAACCATACCGGCATTGGCAGTATGAAGCAATTGAAACACATGTATTGCTATTAATCATAAAATAACACTTAACATTAAAATATATATCTAAAGACAGTTTCTACCTCCTCTCTAACAGGTTATTGTTATACCCTGGAGAAACAATCTTACACTCCCTTAGCAGAAAATATTCACTTGTTTGAGGCTATACTTTTCTTATTTCTCTACTAAAATGAGAAAAATCTTCTTTTGAGTTAACAGCATTGTCTTATTGGGCAAATGGTCGAAGGTGTTTCTTATTTTAAAGGGACTGTATTATTCAGTGTCTCTTTGTGGTAAAATAAAAACTATTGATTTAAATAACAAGCAAGAATATGATCATAAAAACTACCAATTTTCAAAATACTGTCGTTTGAGAAATTTGAATTGATTTTACATAATGTGGGGCTCAGTTGTGGGGAGCTGACATGGTTTTCCACCATTTTGCTGCTACAGGTACCCTCAAAATTGTGAAAGACTGGGCAAAAAAAAGAAAAATGGTTTGGTCACTTTGTATTTTCCTTCAGCGTTTTGGCACTCGTTGCACGACATATTACAGTGACTTGTAGTGGGCAAATAATACACAGTGTCCCTTTAAGAAATTTGTTTTTACTGAGATTGGGAAAAAACACTCAAAATGAGGAGATTATTTTAAATACCGTAATTTTGTAATTTTGCTAGAAAAGCAAATTGATAAATATGAAAAACAAAAGTAGAAAGTATTTTATTTTTACAGCATTCTTTGGAAATAAGAAAAACAAATATTTTCAATTTAAATCAAAACATACAACTTCTGAACTAACATCTGTTTAATCTCTCAATTTTACTCTTTCTTATTCAAGTTTTCTTAATTAACTAGCTATTTAGCCCGGTGACCTTGGGGATAGGGTGGCCGCCCCGAGACTGGAAGGTTGCTAGTTCGAGCCTCGTTATACCTAAGACTTGCAAGATTGGTACCAAGTGCCTCCCTGCTTGGCGCTCGGCATTGGGGGTTGGAATTAGGAGGTTTGGTCACCTAATGACTCCCAATGAGATGTTGCAACACGTCAATTGGGTTGAGTAAGGGGGCTGGGAATCCCCTACTCTGTATAAATCTCCTCGAAAGAGTCAAAAGTTTTCTTATTTAACTAGAAATTTCTCAAAATTTGCAAAAATAGACTCAAAATGGGAAATATTTTGTAATTTCAAGTTAAGTCACAATTGTCTGTAGAGCCATTAGTCACAAATAGTCTCAAGGGCCAACAATGCATTTTTATTTGTCTTTTTTACTCAATAGTATAGAACAGCGATGTCAAAGAAGGGATTCCTGGGAGACAACGCTCAGAGATGCGCAAGAGAAAAACGAGCCGCAGGTTGAAATATGTCCACTTGATGTTGCCAAAACCAGGTGCATCTCACAAACGCTGTACTCATATTTCTTTCTTTCTCTCTCTCTCTCTCTTTCTCTCTCTCTCTTTCTTTTTTCCTCTTTGTCTCTTTCTCTGTCTTTTTACCTTCTTTTGCTGTCTCTTTTTTCCTTTTCTTTCTTCTTCTCTATCGCTCTTGCTTTTCCCTTCTCTCCTTCTCTCTTTCTCTCTATTTCTCTTTGGATTTAGTTCTTTCTGTCTCTTTCTTCCCCCCCTCTCTCACTATTTCCTGTTTTTATCTCTTTTGTTTCTGATGCTCTCTCTCTCGCTCTCTCTCTCCCTTACTCTCTTTCTTTGTCCCACCCTCTCTACTTTTCTCTTCCTCTCTTTCTCTTATTTCTTTCTGTCTAATCTACTAGTCCGGCCCCCGAGAGAATGTTTGTTCTATCGAGTTAAAATGAGTTTGACACTCCTGGTATAGGACATACATTTTCAAATATTGCATGAAAACAGATATACAAACATTATTTTTTTTTCCGTGTCAATAAAACAATTTCCATTCTTTTTTTACACTCCAACTATATATTACATAAGATGTTCATAAAACACACAAATAACGATAGTATTATAAAGAGGATGTAAATTGTTCTGATATTGTATTTTTCCTAAGATTCTTTTTTATTGGAGCATTGGGACCACACATTTTCTCTCACTTTATTTCTCTATTTCTTTTAGTCTGTTTCTCTTTCTTTCGCTTAATTTTCTCTCAGTTTTTTCTCTTTTTCCCACTTTCTCATTCTTTTTTCTTTCTTTGTCTTTTCGGTCTTTCTCTTTTTTGCCTCTCTTTTGCTCCCTCACTCTTTCCTTCTCTCATTTTCTCCACCCCCCTTAGTAATAGTGTCCCCTCTTCCAATGGATTTAAACTACATCAGCTGTTCAATTTCTTTCTTTGTCCAATCAGATAACAGCATCTTGTTCCTGTGTCATTCCTATCAGCCAAGGTCATGATAGTCAAAGTTTTCTTCAACCAATCTGATTTCAAATTGGTCCTCACAGGTCCAATGAGATGACATCATATGATGATCGTGGGGAAATCATTTATTTTTATTATATTAGTTTTTACAGCACATACATTTTCAAACACTGCCTGAAAAAGTATATGCACTTAACAGTTTTATGCCACGTCAACAAAACATTTCCAACCGTTTTCTAGATTGCAGCTATATGTGTGGGTGGGTATCTCGGTTAACCACTACGGTCGTAGAGGCACCATTTCCTGTGGTGTACCTTGGGCAAGTACAGCCTGGTGGTGCTGCAATTATGAAGTACATCTAAATTGTTCTGATATGGTATTAATATTTTACAAATAGTGGATTCCATTGTAGTTTTTTTTACATTACATCAGGCATGTCAAACATGTGGTCTGCGGGACAAATCCGACTCTTTGGATGATTTAATATGGCCTGCCGTAAACCTCTGAGTATGCCAAAAAAGCAATTTTGTAGCAGTTTTTTTTGGTAAATACAAACCAATGGCTCTTAAAAGCCGCTAGAGTACAGTAAAGATGTAAAATAGCTGATGGCCAGTCTGGTTTTATATTAAAGACAATATTGTACGGTATTTTCTCAACTTCTGTAGACTCAGCCTGGTTGAATCAGATGTTATTGCCAGTTCAATGCTAAAAGTCTTATTTTTTCTATTTATTTCAAATCAGTATGACAATTGAGGCAAGTATGGTTCTGTTTATAGCTCCCACTTGAGTTTGTTTATGTTGAGTTGGCTCAGTTGTAATGCTGCAAATATCCAACTTTAAAATAAACAATTTGTTAACACATTCAATGCCCGGCAAATATTTTTCCATTGTTTGGGAATAAATGTATTGTGCTTGGAAAATAACCCTTTTCATTAGCCATTATAATGTAAGCTTAATGATCACGCATAGTACTGCTCCAGCCCACCTGAGAACATTGGTTCGGGGGCCGAATCCAGACCTTAACTAAAGTTGACATGCCGGCATTACATTAATAATTTATTTGTTTTTCCAATCAGATAACAGCATCTTGTTGCTGTGTCATTTTAATTTGCCAAGGTCATAAAAGTCTAAGTTTTTTTCAGCCAATCCAACTTCAACTCGGAATCATAAAAGTTCACACATGGTTTAATCTGATTAGTTAAACAGTGACTCTTTTTAGCGTGTTCTCCTCCACAAGGACTTCCTTGCCATCCTTCCTTTTGCTCCACCCCCTGCCCCGCCTCCTCCTCTTGGCCAGGACGTGGAAAACCGCTACGCCGCCCACCACGGCAAAACTGATGGCCAGTATGACCAGTCCCAGGGCCAAAAGGTGCGATGTAGCCCCGTTGAAGTGGTTGACCTGGTCCCAGGCCCCCACTCCGACACAGCTGCAGCCGATGAGGGCGCCCCAAAAACCGAAGGCCAGCATGCAGGAACCGCAGGAAAGCTCCACCCCGCCGGTCACCACGGCCACGCCCGCCACTGAGACCACGCCTCCCGGTAACGTTACCACTTCGGATTTGGGATCGTAGGTCACGACTGAAGCCGACAAAGCGGAAGCGTCCAGGCTTTCCATTGCTTTTACTGCACCACCACAATTGAGCTGCTCCAACTTTTTGGGTTTCCTAGAAGATATCATATTTATATGTATAAAATATATATTTTCTTTTACATTACAGTTATAACAAGGAATTAAGACATGAAACATTCCCATATGAAATATTTAAATCAGGGGTGGGAAAACATTTTGGGGTGGCAGGCCTCATTAGGTTCAATCGTTTGGGTCCTGAGTATGGAGATGAATCCAATTTTTCCTCATTTAATTTATAATAAATAAACATACTCGCAGACATTTACACGTCATTTTTTGTTTTATGTTTGTTTCTAAATAATTTTTATAATCAGATTGGTTTCGAAACACTCAGAACTGAAGCAAAATAATAATTTTGATTAGATATTTCCTTTTGTAGTATTGTATTTGTGCAGTATTTATTTAGTATTACTGTACTGTGGAGAGGTGTTGTGAAAGGATAGTGGGATTGTGGACGCGTTCTTAAGGATGGGCTGGGCACCCGAATGATGCGGCAGGGGTAAACCAGTGAAAGCTGTCGGGCCCTGGTGTTGAACAAAAGAGTGTGTTGTGTCACCCTGACCCGAGTGACATGGCCGCTCTCTGAGGTCCCATTTCATCTGGAGGGACGAAAGCATGACTGACTTGGGTGCCGAGGTGCCTAACTTGTTTGGGTGTTTGGGCAATTGGGTTGGCCATGGTCCAAACATTTTTGTGTGTTTTTTTTTGCCATTTATTTCCCTTTTATTTTCTTTGTTATTGTATGTGTGTGTCTTGCTGTCGGTCACCCCTCTTGAGGGATGTCACCAAGGTAGATAGATAGATTTTATTTTCTATTCAGAATTAAAGCAAAGATATATTAGGACCCTGTTTTAAGCACTTACTTTCAAATTCAGTTTTGTAGTAATGGTTTAGTATTTTTTGGTAGTATTTCTGTAGTTGTATTTTGGTTGTAGTCACACAAAGAAACAATAGGGACAAAGCTGGTATCAATGGGAAGTACAGGCTTAGTGGTATTCCTGCCAGACGTGCCTCCTACGGCGCCCTTGGAATGTTTGTGTACCCTGAACACTTTGGCCCGACTGGGTCATTAGCTGGAGACCACCGGTCATTGATGTTTCGCTCCTTTATTCCCCGGTGGCAGCGCGACGGCTGGGAATTCTCCTTGTCAACCCCACTGATGCCCTAGGTGATGCTTGAAGGCCCCCCCGCTCCTATCCTTGCTCCACACTCACCACCAGAAGCTGCCTTTTCTGCCTCCACTGCCAGCTCCTTTGTTGTTTTTCGGTGGCCAACTCCTGTAAACCCAAGTCTCTGAGCAGGCGAGATGTTCATAAGCCCACAAACCCCCTGCACTCCACCTAAACTAGGAATACAGCGGTCTTCCAAACCGCCTCCCTGCACTCGGCTGCCAGATCTTCGTATTTGGCCCGTTTCCTCTTGTATGCCGCCTCTATTCCCTCCTCCTCAGGGACAGTTAGCTATATCGCCTTGCTGGCTACTGACCACAGCACTATGTCTGGCCTTAATGATGTTTCAGTGACCTCCCCGGGAAACTGCGAATGTCTCTTGAGATTGACTCTCATCTTCCACTTTTTGCCGGGTGAGAGGAGCCTTTTCATGTTTGATGAGCGGGTGGCAGTGTTTTCACCAGTCCTTGCAAAGCGGATGGTGTTTGCTTCCTGTCTGCATGCTTCCACGACCTTTGCCAGCTTCTTCAGAACAGCTTCATACCGCCATCTGTAGTGGCCTTAGGACAGTGACGTCGTGCAGTTCGAGCGGATGTGCTGAAGGCTAGCATTGATGGTACTACAGCGAGGACAGATCTCTTCAGTGCTGAACCATAGGTGGAGATTTTGGGGTCAGGTTAGCGTGTTGTAAGTTGCTCGGATGAGGAAACAAAGCCTGGCGAAAGGGATCTTCTGTAGGTCCGGCAAAGACCTAGGCCTTTCCATGACACCTTACCATGTTGTCCAGCCGCCCTGTCTTCTCTGGGAAACTGCTTTCATGGTATGGCGTTCCTGCTCCCACCTTATTACTTTCATTACCACCATGGTTTTCCTCTCCCTCTTTGAAGCCTTTGACCAAAAGGGGGGCTACTTTGTTCAATCGAGACCTGCCCGCCCCACCTGAACCCTGTTGATTCCAACGCGACGTTTTAGCTTGCCGATTGCCTGTTCAACCTCCTTCCTGTTCGAACTTTTGTGCCCGCTGCCTGCTGCCCGAATTAGGTGTTCGGAGGATTCGCTCAACTTCAAAACCATGCGGGCTTTCTCCTTCCTTTAACCCTGGCTGAAAAAACATGTATCTCCCTGTTTTTAAGGACTCAATTCGATACTTAGTTTTGAAATATTCCTGTAGTCGTATTTTTTAGTATTTATTTTTCCTTTCAGAAACAAAACAAAATAGTATGTTCAGTCCCTGGTTTTAAGCACTAAATTTGACATTTAGTTTTACAAATTTAGTTTTATAATATTTCTGTAGTAGTATTTGTGATGTAGTCTCACAAATGACCGATGGGGACAATGCTGGCACACAAAAAAACAACAACAACATTTTTCTATTTATAGTTTCTTTTGTTGTCTTTATATATATATATATATATATATATATATATATATATATATATATATCGTCATGAGACTGTTACCCTCGTCATTCAGGAGGACGGATTACAAAGCCACAAGTGGCCAACGGGCCGTAGTTTGCCCACCCCTGATTTAGACGAAAAGTCAAGTAGTTAAAGGGACAGTGTGTATTATAATCGTGCCTTCTAGTGGTAAAAACAACTTTCGTTGAAAAACAAATTAATTTAAATAATAAGCAAGAATACATTAACTATTATTTACCGTAAGCGTGATAAAGCATAGTACTGATCCTGATACACTCGTAAATCGAGATACTTGCATTTCTTTTACAGAACATGAGCCTCACCTAGCCGGAGCTGACAATTGATAATTGTTGGCCATCTTGCTATCATGGGTACCCAAAAACCTTACAAAGTCTGGACCAAAAAAAAAATATATATGGTGGCAGCACGGCGGCGCAGTGGTTAGCGCTTGTGCGGCACAGTTCATGTCATGGGAACCTGTCGTGGGTTGAAATCCAGCTCCAGACTTCCTGTGCGGAGTTTGTATGTTCTCCCCGTGCTTGCGTGGGTTTCCTCCGGGCACTCCGGTTTCCTCCCACGTTCCAAAAACATGCATTTCAGGTGAATTGGCCGGTCCAAATTGTCCCTAGGTGTGAATGAGCGAATGCATTGTCTGTCCCTGTGTGCCCTGCGATTGGCTGGCAACCAGTTCAGGGTGTCCCCTGCCCACTGCCCGGAGATGGCTGGGATGGGCTCCAGCCCCCCCGCGACCCTAATGAGGATAAGCGGTATGGCTGATGAGATGAGATGATGAGGTGCAGTTTGATTCTTCTGTGTCTCCGTAGTTTGCATTCATCCGTGAGCTTTTTAGCACTCGTTTCCAGGAGCATTACGCAACACAGCGACATCTAGTGGTCAAATAATACACACTGTCCCTTTGAAGCACTTAATATGAAGTAACAGAGCAAATATTGCTTAAAACGATTTCTGCCGCATGCAAACTGTAATCAGCCATGTTTTTAGTCAAATTTGCAGTCAACCTTCCTTGATTTTTTTGTCATGTGCTGATCAAGACCATAATATTTATATTCATAATATGGTTTTATCTTGTCAAATTAACATATTTTAAAGTAAAAGAATAATTGAAAAACGTATAACATTACTAATCATAATAAAACACTTTGTTTTTTGTCATGATTTTAACATTATGATTTTAAATTAATTTGATGCTGCAGACAAATTTTGCTAATTTAAACTAGGTAATGAGAATTCTGTAGCTTTAACAGGTTGTTTTGTTAATGCAAATTTGATCAGAAAATGTCCACATTTCAAATGATTAAATGAGCGTTGATGTGTGATACAAATGATTTGATGTGTATAAGGACATTTAATTTCATCCTGCTTACAATGAAGAGTGTGGTTGTATTTTGGCAATCAAAACACCTGCTAAGTAGATTGCTTGAATTGCAATTTATACATTTCCCCGTATTTTATACATTTTTTTAACATTTCAAATTGTGTATGCTAAATAACAATTTTTGTGCAGAATTTTTGTTAAATATATCGCTATGTATAATAAGCAACACTCAATTTACAGCAAGTGGGGAAAAACTAAGATACTGAAAAAAATGTTTTATTTGGTCAATAAAATAAACTTGTTTTATACAAACTTTCTTTTTATTCTACAAAGTCTGTCTATGAGTATAAAGGTGCTGAGTTATGTTTGTATGGTTTATTATCGCTTAATAAGGGAACTGTGATCATTAATAAAGGGAGTAATTGCCTCTGGTTGACAGGTGAATGCAGTTCAAAGCTTTTTTTTTTTAGCAAGGATTAAAATAATTAAGAGTGTGAGTTTATTGAGAAAAGACAATTAGACATGCATTTACAGTGCATGAGAATGGAACCATGCACAAAATACTTAAAGAGAAAAACAGAATTCATATTTTCCATATGAAAATCTGACTACTGTTTTACTGTGTATATATATATTTATAAAATACTGAATACAACTTACTGACGTTAAAAAAAAAAATCAGAAACGTAAACTTTCAAATTAAATTTAAAAATATGAAATGATGTCAGAATTTGATTTTAACAAACAAGCATAGCATAGTCTTACCTTCTTGTGGAGGACGTCCCCGGGGTATAGATTTCCCGACCGGCCCGAAAAATACTGGAGCTGACCTTCTCGGACGACAGAAATGTGCAGTGGACGCCGCCTTGTCACGGAGGGCGTCAGAAAATTGAGGTCGAAATTGTTTTTTGTTTGTTCCTGTCATTCCTTGCGACGCGAGGAAACGCTCATCTGTCATTACGCGTCATTATGAGCCATTAAGTGATATTTATCTTGGAGTTACTCCCTTCCTCTGTGCAGGGAGCAGAGATCTCAGAGCTGCAGCCGGGGCCCGCCAAGGCATTGTTTAGGGGCCCTTGGCCGTTTTACCGTTTCTTACGTCATTTTGTTTTGGATTGGGATGAAAAGCCCTGTTTAAATAAATACAAAGTGTGTAAAAAAACAACACTCAACATGATGCATGCATACATTTACATCAGGGATCACCAAACCTTTTAGAAGCGGAGAAGTACTTTTTTTGCTACTGATTAAGTACAAAGTGCTACCAATTTCATATGCGTTTCTAAAATAACAAGTTCTCATTTTTACAATGTTGTTATTATTATGTTATCACCAAGTTATGATTATTACAAGTAATGTTAAAACTGGCTCATTCATTTACTCATTCATTATCTGCACCGCTTATCCTCAGTAGGGTCGCGGGGGTGCTGAAGCCCATCCCAGCCATCTTCGGGCAGCAGTGGGCAGGGGACACCCTGAACTGGTTTCCATCCAGTCGCACGGCACACAGAGTCAAGTCAAGTCATTTTTATTTGTATAGCCCTAAATCACGAAGAGTCTCAAAGGGCTTCACAGATTATTACACTATATTACACAGACAAGAGTAGGTTATTCATATGCTATGGAGTAGAAGTGAGTTTTAAGTTTAGATTTAAACATTTCCACTGAGGTTGCAGATCGGATCTCAGGGGGAAGATTAAGTACAAAGTGCTACCAATTTCATATGCGTTTCTAAAATAACAAGTTCTCATTTTTACAATGTTGTTATTATTATGTTATCACCAAGTTACAACTCACTCCCTCTTTCACACCTAGGGACATTTTGAACCAGCCAATTAACCTGACATTCTTGTTTTTGGAATTTGGGGGGGAACCGGAGTGCCCGGAGGAAACCCACGCAAGCACGGGGATAACATGCAAACTCCACACAGGAAGGTTCGATCTCATGCCCTCAGAACTGTGCCGTACATGCGCTAACCACTCCTCTGCCGTACTGACGCTGGCTCATCTCATTAGCTACACCGCTTATCCTCAGTAGGGTCGCGGGGGTGCTGGAGCCCATCCCAGCAATCATCGGGCAGTGGGCAGGGGACACCCTGAACTGGTTGCCGGCCAATCGCAGGGCACACGGGGACAGACAACTCACTCGCTCATCACCAAAAAAAATCATGGCAGTTAGAAATCTTATTTCCTAGAAAATCTTAATGACCCATCATTAGTGGCTATTTTAAGAATCAATGCATGGAATATTTAAATGAGGCCCACCATGCACCATCTAAAACTGTACTGGTTCTGCATGCCGACCATTTTGAATCAACGAATAAAAAAAATCCACTACAGTTCAGTACAGTATTGAAAGCAGTTCCGACAAATTAAGCCTTGCAAGATTGAAACTGGTTAATATTTTAGCTGTAATTTGCACAATTTGACTTGCTAACATTGTCTATGTAACTGTTGTGTATGTAGTAGATTCAAGACAGGCACGGACTGTACGATTCATAGACTGTTTACTTCACTTCTTCCTTGGAAGATCTCAAGCACAAGTTCAAGGCTGCCTAGTATACAGCGACACCGCAGGAAGGGGAATGTATTACACAACACCACATATTCCCCTTTTGTTAGAAGAGGACACAAACAGTAGCATAAGAATTCTACTCCATTATTTGCAACTAGAAATAACAAATAGAGTAGCATTATTCTGAAATAAGCAATAACTCTTTGGTAAGTATGAGCTTATAGAAAACATTCATTTCAATATTCATTACCAGATTAGAGGTAAATATTTATCAAAGGTAAGCAATATTGTAAGGAATTACACTATCAATCTCAGTGAAGCAAATAGTAAAGTAAGACATGTAAACATTGTGAACTAATACTCATTACCAAATTGCAGGAAGTATTTATCAAAGATAAGCCATATTGTAAGGAACTATACTGTCAATATCGGTAAGCAAAAAGTGTGTAAACCTTGTAAACGTAAGCAGACTGTATGAGGATCACAATCATAAACATGACAATTTTTAAAACAATGAACATTCATCATGTCTTTTTTTTTTAACATCACCACATCTTCTCTGTATCTTTTTTTTTAAAGTCACGTAATCTTGAAGCCATGCAGGAGCATTCTCGGTGCACTCGGAGAGGGATGTGGTGAGGGCACAGTTCCAGGTTCAGGTGGCTCAGCACCTTGGTTGCTTGGCAGGAGACAAGCATCAGCATCAGCAGGCTGTGGCGCTGAAGCAGCAGCACAGGTGGAAGAAGGGGCAAGGTGGAAAGCATTCCACACCTTCCCATCAGGCAGCAGATAAGTGGCTGGACCCTTTTGGGCTACCACTGTCAGTGGCTTGGTGAACTTTGAGTGTCCTTTGGCAATGATTCCAGGTTTGCGGATGCGAACCGCAGAGCCAATCTGGAAGCTGGGTGATTTTGCACCACGACGTTTGTCAGTGTATTGTTTTGACTTCTGTTGTTTGTTTTGTAGCATGTTGCCTTTGTCAACAGTGGGGCGCATGGAGTGAAGACCTGTAATGTGAAGCTTGGTATTCAGTGGTCTTCCATGCAACAGTTCAGCGGGGTACACTGAAGTCACGGCATGTGGTGTGGTTCTGTAAGTGTGTAAAAACGCAGTGAAGAAGGCATTCAGTGGTCTACCTTTGATGTTGGCTGTTTGTAGACAGTCCTTGAAGATTCTGTTGAAACGCTCAATTTCACCGTTGGCCTGTGGGTAGTACACCGAGCTGCGACGGTACGAAGAAAGTTTTAAGCGCATCACAGGCGGATTTGTAAGAAGTGCCAGTGTCGGGAAGGGAAAGAAAAAGTCTCTGCCCTTCTGTGCCTAAACAGTGCAGCAGTAGTGCGCGTTTTTGTTTGTCCGGCAGGTCGTTTGCAGTCATTGCTAGCAGGTAATTTTCGAAAATCTGAATCCAAAGGGTGTACAACATCGTAGGCTCACCCGGAGTTTCAAGCAAAGCAGGGGGTTGTGAGATTCTGATACAAGTCATCCTGGTCGCCAATATGTTGTGTATGTAGTGGGATTGTAGTATAGACTGTTCGATTCATAGACCGTTTACTTCACTTCTTCCTCGGTACATCTCAAGCACAAGTTCAAGGCTGCACATTACTATACAGCGACACCGCAGGAAGGGGAGTGTATTACACAACACCACAGTAACCATTTTGTCTAACTAAAATGTGGTCAAGTGACAATGATATGGTTCTAATCTAAAATACAGTATATCTTTTTTTAGATCGTCTCACCAAATGACAACTACCGCTATTTAACATGAACCCTAGCATAGACTCACGCCCCAATTTGTGCTTATACAAATTGTCTGGGGTAGCACGGCGGCGCAGTGTTTAGCGCATGTGCGGCACAGTTCATGTCTTGGGAACCTCCTGCGTGGGTTCAAATCCAGCTACAGACTTCCTGTGCGGAGTTTGTATGTTCTCCCCGTGCTTGCGTGGGTTTCCTCCGGGCACTCCGGTTTCCTCCCACATTCCAAAAACATGCGTTTCAGGTGAATTGGCCGGTCCAAATTGTCCCTAGGTGTGAATGAGCGAGTGAGTTGTCTGTCCCTGTGTGCCCTGCGATTGGCTGGCAACCAGTTCAGGGTGTCCCCTGCCCACTGCCCGATGATTGCTGGGATGGGCTCCAGCACCCCCGCAACCTTACTGAGGATAAGCGGTGTAGCTAACGAGATGAGATGAGACAAACTGTCTAAGGGAGAATAAGTGTACTCAATCTATGTACACAAGTAAAACGACTATGTTTAATACCTCATAAAGGTAAAAGTGAGGAAATAAATAATGTGTGGTGGCATAATTGAAGATAAATAGTACTGAGATAAACCTTAGCATCAGCTAGCGCCTTAAATTGTGCTTATTGACAACGTTACTTCGTCTTCCCCCCTTCTATCATGATTCTCATTCTATCTTTATTCAAATATGGAAACCTATACATGTCTGGGTGCTTTTACTTAATACAGACACAATTTTTTCTGCAATCTGTGTGATTAGTGATAAAAATCAAATGATATTCGATGGTGATTTTACACAGAAATGTGAGAAATACAACTTTACATGCTAGTTTCACATAGCTGACAATGCTACTGATATGGTTAAAAAAAACGTTGCTGAAAATTACATTTTTTTAAGATTAATATACAGTAACAAAATGAATAACTTATATGTTAAACTTAACGGTGACAAATGAGTGTATATGCTCGTCTCATACAAATGGTTTCTTGGTTCAATTTACACTAGCAAAATAAACGTGGCTGTGTTCGAACATGTGCTAACCTAAACCGTGTTAAAACGAATGCTTGTTTTACACAGCTGACAATGCTAATATGACAAAATACAGCGATTTGTTTTTAGGTTAGGAAACCGGTGCTGAACATGGTCTGTTGGTTTAATGTACACTATCAAATAGAAAACATGGACGTTTTAAAACATGTATTAAACTGTGATTGAAATGCGTGCTAGTTTCAGATAGCTAACGATGTTAATGATACAAAACACAAGCGATCTGGTTTATGGTTGAGAAAACTGCTGGAAATGGTGTGTGTATGTTCAACATACACTAACAAAATAAACGTCGCTGTTTTATAAAATTTGTTTAACTAGACCGAGAATACATGCCAGTGTCGGATAGTTGACAATGCCAATGGTACAAAAAACAAGCAAACTCTTTTTCCTAATGCGAAAGAATTAGAGCAATGTTTTCTGAGTAGAGAAAACTGCGCTGAAAATGGTTTGTTGGTTTATAATACACTTACAAAACAAATGTGGCTGTTTTAGAACATGTGCTAAACTAAACTGTGATCAAATAAATGCTAGCTGACAATGCTAACGGAACTAAAAAGAAGCAATAAGTGTTTTGGGTTCAAGAATTGTGCTGAAAATCCTATGTTGGTTCAATGTACATTAGCAAAAATAACATGGCTTCTTTCAAACATGAGAAACTAAACCATGATAAGAATACATGCTCGTTTCAGATAGCAGATAATGCTAACAGAACGAAAATCTTTTTGAGTTAGGAAAACTGCTGAAAACGTTTTGTTGGTTGAATAAACACTAGCAAAACAAACATGGCTGTTTTAGAACACGTGCTACACTAAACAGAGATAAAATACATAGTTGTAGTTTCAAATAGCTGACAAGGCTAAATTTTCCAAAAGATGATCAATTCACTATGTTGTTAAGAAAACTGTGCTGAAAATGATTTAATCACAATAATTTTAAGATTTCTTTAATATAAATGCCTGTTTTGAAAAGTCAATCATTGTACTAAACCATTCAGCCCTGAAAATATACCACATAATTTACCCCGGTCTGGGGCAAAAGTCAGGATGTTTTTTCCCCCTCTATTTTACTGAGGGGCTAATTCCACTGGTCATGAGTCTTGGGATGATGGCAATGATGCTAATTGGCTAAGTGGTGGATCGGTGGGACTCGACAGGGTAAGGCTAATCCAACAAATGGACTCACAGAGCATATTTATGGCGCTTAGTCAATCCAGCCAGGAAAAACAGCGAGCATGTGCGATTTAGTGTCATTTAAATGGTGAATAAAGGTCGTTAGGTAGAGAATTATTAGATGGTGGACTTTTTGTGTTAAGATAAATAAAAATAGGACAAAGTCTTGGAATGGGAAAGAAAAGTTTGTCAGTTTAAGTTCAAGAAGATAAACAACAATTGACAGTCAATGAAACGTTCAATTGGTAAACACAGGCCATGACAGATTGTCAAAGGTCTTAAAAAAAAAAAATCGACTTATTTGTGGTTATAATCTCTTAAAATCAAGTCACGGCCTTACAACTGTCGATAATTAGCGCTCGAGTCAGTATTTAAAGAACAGACACATCATTTAGTTGCAGGACTCTCAAAGAAATTCATATCAGTCAAAAGCTCAGCCACCTTAAGTGGGTAGTTGTTCCTTTATCTTCTTTGTTTTCTTTTATTCTCACTGTAAAATGTGAAACTGGAGTGCCACGTCCAATTTCGTTGTCACAATATGTTCAACCCATTTTGTAACAATGACAATAAAGGTATATTCTATTCTATTCTTCTCTATTCTAAAACTTTTGTGGTAAGGAAACTGAAAAAATAGGACTAAGACTTTGAATGGAAAAGAAATGTGTCAGTTTAAGTTCGAAAAAAGCAAACAAGGTATGAAAGTCACTGAAAATTTTAACTGGTAAATGATGACCTCGACAGATCGTCAAAATTCCTAAGTAACTCGACTGATTTGTGGTTGTAATCTCTTAAAATCAAGTCACAGCCTTCAAACTGCCGATAATAAGAGCGAGAGTCCGAATTGAAGACATAATTTTGTAGCTAGGGAGCAGGACCGTCAAAGAAGTTCATTTCAGTCAAAAGCTCAGCCACCTTAAGTCCCGCATTAACAGAATTATCCTGGTCCCACATTAGCAGATAGTTTTTCCCCCCTGCCCTACTTACCTCCAACTTATCTCGCAGACGCTTGAACGTGCTTGACGTGCTAACCCAAAGGTAGGTTCGCCTCTCTCCTTTTTTGTTTTCCACATCTTCCAGCAGGATTCACTTGACCAGAACTTGGCTTTAATCCCCGTCAGGGATCACCTCACCGGATCTTTACGTGACGGCCTGCGTTGCCGAACAGGCTCAAAACGTCCAGTCTCATTCACTTTGCCAAATCCGAACCATGGGGAATAGCACGAGTAGCGCCTTGTCCAAGGAAATCCTGGAAGACCTGAAGCTGACCACCAAATTCACAGAGCACGAGATCAGCCAATGGTACGAGAACTTCCAAAAGCAGTGCCCAACCGGTCGCATCACGCCCGAAGAGTTCGAGCAGATCTACAGTCGCTTCTTCCCAGACAGCGATGCAAAAAGCTACGCCCGCCACGTTTTCCGATCTTTCGACACAAACGACGACGGTACGCTGGATTTCAAGGAGTACATCATCGCCCTTCACATGACCTCTACCGGGAAGACCACCAGGAAGCTCGAGTGGGCCTTCTCGCTCTTCGACGTGGACAAGAACGGATACATCAACAAGACCGAAGTGACAGAGATCTGCCAGGTAACCAATACTTGTATGAACGTTCTATAATAATGTGATTGCACTTTTTTTCATTGCACCATTGTTCTCATGCACTCACAAATGGCATATTTTTCCCGACATTCTTTTTTCTTTCTTTTATTTAAACCTTTGTTACGTGTTTATCCTAGTACCAAGTCTAATCTCGTTGTAACAATGTTCATTATGTTGTTACCACAGAATATCTCGTACTATCTAACACTACTTACTTTGAAAATAACAGAGGTAAATGAGGACTCAACTGAGGTTCTAAAGGAAGGTCTTAGAAACCTCAAGGACAAGGTTAAACAGATTTGACAGGCAAAAAATTGACATTCCCTTATTTTAAAAATTGTTTGATGGTTTTACCTTCAATTATATCACTTATTCAGCATTTTGGGTGATTTACTTATAAGATGGTCAGAATTTAACTAGCGGCCGAAGCTAGGTCAAGGTTTTAAGTATGCGGCTTTATCCCAAAAAAGGGTTTTTAACCCTATTATTTTATTACGCCTCGAAAAAATGTTAGAAAAAATGAATGGGGTCTCCATTAATTTTAATAGAAAATTAAGATTTTAAATTAGATCATATGAACTACAAGAGTGTCAAGGACCTGAGCGCTTTTATTTTAAATCAAGGCGCAAGGTGAATCCTAATGTTTTTAAATACTGTAATTGTCAGTTTAAACCTAAAACGTTTTGCATTTAGCTAGGGACAAAGCTGGTCAAGGTTTACAGTATGTTACACTATTTTAAATTAGGGATTTTCACTCAGTCTTTTAAATGCACCCCAAAAAATGCTAGATTTTTTTTTTACATGTTTGGAACGAATTAATGGTCTTTTCATATATTTGAATGGGAATTCATGACTTGAGATGAGATTATTTGAGCTACAAGAGTGTCAATGACCCGACAGATTAATTATATCCGTCATGGAGACGCCCTAATATTCTTTAGTATTTGTTTTTTATTTTTTGTTCTTTTAAGTCTTTTATTACGTATTTTCTTGTTGGAAACAATGTACACTTCGTTTCTATTAATGACAAGATAATTCTGTCGCATCCACGCAGCAGTAAAAATACTTTTTTCTTTTTTTTTCCTGACGACATTTTAAAGACTTAAAAGTAAATTCCGACTTTGATTTAGTTATACTTCCAGGCCTTCTATTTCTTCCTACGCCAAAGGTGGTGATCCTTTCACCCGGCTTGTAAGCGTTAATTGACAGCCCACTTGAGCCACAGACGCCCCCTAATCTCTAATCTTTAGCTCTCGGCCTTCAAGAATAACGCTACATCCTTGTTCGCGTAATCTGCATTTCTCGCTCTGTACACCGGCTGTTGTGTTTTGATCGGGAAAAAAGCGATACTGCTCAAACCCCGACAAATGTTAATGATCCAAAAGTGTGCAAACCTTATTAGAAACTGGAAATAAAATTAATGTGTGACTAAATGTAGCAATTAACATATTTTTCGGACTTTAATACAGTGGATAAGAGTGAAAATGCATACAGTATTTATACATATGCGTTACTACATGAGGTTTTACAGTATACTTCTGTACCTGAAAATGATGGATGAATCAATCATCATCGCTGGTCCGAATGGCAATATATTGCACGCAACGGATTCAAACTAGTATCATAGCATTGGGGGCACCAACTCTCTACTACAATACCACCGGTGGTACAGATGCATCAGAGCTTATCTCATTATCACACCGTTTTTACTCACAGTGCCAGAAAAACTGATTGGCATGGTGTTTTCTGATAGATTAAACAGTTTCTGAACTTCAATTATGCGTGAATAACGTTGCGAAAGAGAGACTTAGAAAGCCTTTCGACAAAATACAATATAAACTCTTTTATGTATGTATACATATTAAACCAAGAAGTTATACTGTTTAACCTATCAGAGTGATCCATGCAATCAGTGTTTCTGGCACTGTAAAAATAGTGTAATAATAATATTAACTCTTAAATGCCTTTTTGTATGTTATCTTCACCACTGGTGGCGCCTTATGGTCCGGTGCGCCTTATGTATGAAAAATAGATGGCGAAAGATTAAAGGGGGCGCCCTTTAACCTGGTGCACTTTATAGTGTGGGGAATAGGGTATAAGAAATGAAATACCCAAAGGCAATAGAGCAGGTGCTTTAGCACGTCCTGGTAATTTAGTTCTTAAAAGTCTGAAATAGCAGTAAAAAAATAGTAATTTTTGGTTCTTTGTTCTGTTACTAGCTACTGATTAGTTGTGATATTCTATGAAATGGGTCAAATGTCATGGAAACTGCTCTCGACAGGCGGCAAGATGTAGGCGGGTAGTCCGAAGTAAGCGGAGATCTCGTCGTTTGGCGCTCGGCCTGAGTCTTGGCTCTAATCCATGTTAATCTAAGTGTCTTAAACGTGGCAGATGAGTGCTTCCTACTCTCTAAAGTGGGACACACACTAACTCAAAAATAATGTTGGGCCTCACCTCAATAAATTCTGTTTTGCAATCATAAATTTGTAAATAGTCGCGCATTCAACAGTGGCGGACGGACTTTAGAGAATGTGACATATGTCGGGTATGACCGCATGTGCTACCTGAAACGTCAAGGGGATTTACTTAGCTTAATCCAGCTCTCCTAATACCACCACGTTGCGATTGTAGGAACTGTCAGCATTTAAATTATAATGTAAAAGAAGGCTTTGTGTGGTGCAGTTTTGGATGATTATTAAGACAATAAAATGCTTTGTATATTACATTAAGGCTTTAGGAGAATTAAACCTTCTACTGCAGTGCCAACCAATCTTTTATAAACTGAGTATTTTTGGTAACCCATTAGCTCCAAAGTTTGATATGCATGTCCAAATTAATAAGTTATTGTGTTAGTACTATGTTATTACGCTGTTATTATGTTATCAGGTTGTAATTTCTGGAATCATGGTTAAAATTGGTCCAGTCATATACAGTACATATATATATATATATATATGTACTGTATATAGGCTAATTTTCAAAATGTTGTTTCAGAATTGACCAAGTATTTAAAGACACTGATCAACTCAATGATGTCCTCACACCAAATGAAGTTTCCTAAAAAAATCTCAATGACCCATCACTGGTGAGCTATTTTCAGAATTGGACAGTGAGCTACTAAAGTGCTCTTCGCGGTCTACCTGGTGTTTGTGGGGTACTAGCTGCAGCAGATGACCTTCTGGGCTGTGTTGATTACTCTCTTTATGTTTTTCCTGTTCGCTCCCGTGCTCCCAGCATACCACACGGCCATGACGTATGCCAGACTGCTCTCATTTTTAAATTTGGAGAAGAACACCAGCAGCTTCTAGGTTGTTCCTCCTAAGAACCCTCAGGTTGCTGTTAGGGATGAGGTGGCATACAGGAAGGAGGTCAAGACAGTGACTATGTGGTGTTCAAAAAATAAGCTAATACTCAACGCCACAAAATCCAAGGAGGTTACACTTGACTTCAGGAGGGCAAGTACAGACCCACCTCCACTCATAAACAATGGAGACTATGTGAACAGAGACCACTCCTTCTGGTCCACCAACACTAGGGCTGTGGTGGGGCAAACACTTTCTGAGGGTTCTCTCTACAAGGCCACAGTGGAGACCTATCTGGCATACTGGCTTCACTTCTCATCAATGGAGACTATGAAGATAGAGTCCACTCCTTCAAACCACTACGAGCGCACATCTCCGACAACTTGTGCTGATCCACCAACACCAGAGCTGTGGTGGGACAAACCCTGCAGCGACTCCACTTCCTGAGGGTGATCTTTACAAAACCACAGAGGAGAGCATTCTGTCATACGGCGTCACGGTTTGGTAAGCTAGGAGCACGGCAATGGACAGAAAAAACTTAGAGAGTACAAGCTCAGAAGATCATCAGCTGCACTCTTCCCAGTATAGAGTACATTGTAAATTCTAATTCTATTCTATTCTATTGCCGGCTTGCAATACCGCAGCAGAGCCATTCATATTTTCAAGGACTCTTCTTAAGCCAGCCACCACCTTTTTGACCTGTTGCCCTCTGGTAGAAGCAGTTCCCTTAAATCAAGGACAAACAGGCACAGACAGCTTCTTCCCCAGGGCCATCACCACCCTAAATGAGCGCACAAAACTGTAAAACCTATGACTTTTTTGTCGTTTTTGCTTCTGCTAAAGGTTATTGCACAAAACTATGAAAAACATATATGTTGTGACTTCTTTTGGGATTTTTGTTGCTACTAAGTGTTATTGCACTTCTTTTCATTGCACTGTTGTTACAATGCACGATTCTTTTCATTGCATTATTATTATAACTTGGGCCAGTCTCTCAGCACTATGTTGTAAATTTGTTTGCCTTTTTATCCGGACAGTCTTTAATCCATTTACTCTTTTTAGTCTTTATTACATGTTTACTTTGGGGCGCCATGTCTAATCTCATTGTTTCATAACATATCACTGACAATTCAATTTAATACTCAAGTGCTCTAGCTTGCTAAGCAGGTGTTCTGAAAGGGAGCCAACCGGTACTTGCGGGCTTCTCAGGTGTTCTTAGGGGGCTACCACGTTGGTGACCCCTGTTCTACTGTGTTTAATTGAGGTTATTTGAAACCTACCTTAGGCTATCTTCAAGCTGATCCCCAAGGAAGACCAGAGCAAACTACCTGAAGATGAAAACACGCCAGAGAAGCGAGCCAATAAACTGTGGGCCTACTTTGAGAAGAAAGACAACGGTAAGCAGAGTTGTAAAGTAAACAGCTACTTTTTCAACTTTACTACATTGACTTTGAGTGGAAGTCAACACAAATATTTACCATCAATAATCTGGGAAAGGAATTCAAATTTTGTATTTGTAGGGTAGGCATAGAGAAGCAAATTCCAGCTGCTTTTATTTGATAGTAATGGCTGCCATTTTGAGACTGGTTGTCAAGTGACAATGACATCCAAGCTCCTACGACCAATCACAGTTTACCTGCTTTCTAAAGGAGAACCAAGATTAGTCATTAGATGAAGTCTGAGCAATTGTGACATTACAGCTAGAATCAAAAACCTTTGGTACAATTCTTTGGTACAATTTTCCGTTCATGGAGGTACAAGAATCAAAGTATCTCTGTTACAATTTACAGTAAACTAGGTTTTCTTTATCATCAGCGTAGAGACAGATCTCCTAATGTTAAAAATTGATACCGTGAACTGGTTCTGCTACCATGTTTTAGCACATTTTATCCCTTTTTTTTTTAGGTATCTTTAATTTGTGGAGGATGTGAATGTCTTAGAAAATACATCCGCACTGTAACAATGTCACAATATGTGAGATTGGGCCACAACGAGTTTTTGACATTTTCCTAAACAAATTAAGTTTCCAAATATAAACAAAACAAGATAAAGAATCAATACAAAATTAGATCAATAAATAAACTTTGACTTTCAAATAGAACACACCGTAGCTGGAATTGGCATTTTGCAAGCTGATATTTTCCAGCACGAGCTAGCATCCATATCAAACTTGTGCAGGTCACACTATTAAGCCGGGGACTGGCCCACTGACTGCATGTACGAAACCACTGCAGTAAAATATAATTGGGACTAACCCAGAATTAGCCCCTACAAAAATTGTGTAATCCTTTAGATTTTGTCCGGGAGAATTCTACAATTTTATTTTATTTTTTTAAATAATTGGTTAATCTTTCTTTCCAAACAAATTCATCTAAATTTTTTTGTATATCAACCTGAACAATTGGGTCACTCTTTTTTTGCAGAATTGTCTTGTACATAAAAACATTCCAAACTTTTAGAAAAGGGTTGTTTCTGTAAAACAGCACAGGACATTGGGTCAAATCAACCCAAGTATTTGGGTCAAAAATGGAACCGACTCAATACTTAGATCATTCTGACCCATTTTTTGGATCGTTTTACACATAACGACTTAATTGTTCGAGTGGTTCAAACAAGACCCAGACTGTGGTAAAGAAATGAAGCTTATTTTTCACAAGTCTCTTGTATACAAAACACTGAAACATTAGACCATTTTTGTGGGTGGTAGTTCTGCAAAACAACACAGGACGTTAGTATGATACAATCTAAGTTGGTTCAATTTTAACCCAAACTTGAGTCATTTATGACCCAATGCCTCCAAATATGGGGGGTGTTATTGTTAACAAATACTGTACTCCTTTTTCACATAATTCTCTAGTAAAAATAAAATACAAGACATTATTTCAAATCAAATCAAGTATTGGGTTGGTTCATTTTTGACTCAATGTTATTTTTTTGGAACAATTGTCCTTTCTTGTTTTGCAAAAACAAACTCCACAAAAAAAGTTTCAACTTCTTACCTTTTTAGTCCAGGAGAATTCAGCAAAAATAGAACATTTTTGTTTCGAATAATTTAATGCCATTTAATAAGAATATGCGGCACGACAGCTGGGTAGTTAGCGCGCAGCCCCACGGTGCAGAGGTTCGGGGTTGAAGTCCAGCTGCCGCAGCCTTCCCGTGCGGGGTTTGCGTGTTCTCCCCGTGTTTGCGTGGGTTTCCTCCCACATTCCAAAAACATGCATGTCAGGTTAATTGGCCGGTCCAAATTGTCCCTAGGTGTGAATGAGCGAGTGAGATATCTGTCCCTGTGTTCCCTGCAACTGGCTGGCAACTAGTTCAAGGTGTCCCCTGCCCACTGCCCGAAGATAGCTGGGATGGGCTCCAGCACCCCCGTGACCCTACTGAGGATAAGCAGTGCAGATAACGGATGAATGGATGGATAATAAGAATATGTGATTTATTTTTCTTATCCAAGGTATGTGTGACACTAGCTACTGGAGCAATTATGTGGGGTTTCCACCCTGGCTGTAGATGGAGCCCAAAGTATTATGAACCAAGTATTTTTCTCATCAATAATTGACATTTTTAAATACAGTAGTAAAAGTATGGATACACGTAAGGACTTGGAGTAAGTATTCGAACTTTTCCACATATTTTGGCTCAAACAGTTTCTAATAGTTTTTATTATAAACTGAAAATATACCGCATGTTTTGCAACTTATTGGGAAAATGTTGTTGCTGCTAATGTTATTGCACTACTTTTTATTGTTACAATGCACTATCCTTTCATTGCATTTTATTATATCTTAGGCCAGGCTTGTCCAACCTTTGAGTGCCTTGTCTAATCTCATTGCATACAATATTTCAGCACTTTGATATCGATGACAATAAAGGCAATTCTATTCTATTCTTATAGGCTTAAATATGGAGTGTCAGCATCACATCTGCGTGCTAACTTTCCTCAGCAGCTGTGCTCACAAAAACACAGCGATTACATTTCACAATAAGCTGGTGGGCAACAAAAACAAACAAAAAAAGAAATAAATCCACCTGTGGGCGTGCGAGTTTTGTTCGGACCTCAGCTGACCCCGTCGTGTTGCATGCAGAGCAGATTTCTCAAATACATCTTAGTTTTTTCTTTGATTTCACTGTATTTTTCCCTTGCAGAGCGATTGGCCGAAGGAGAGTTCATCAAGGGAGTGATCGAGAACGAAAACGCCATGCGGCTCATCCACTACGAACCAATGAAACAATAAAATGTCGCCTTTTTTTGGGCGAGTCAACGATTTTTTTTTTGGATGCGTTTGATTATGCTCATAGGCGTAAACACTTTGGGTTACTTCATGGAAAATAAATTGTATTAAATGTGTTGTTTTTATAAATTTCAAGCACACTGCAAAAAAAAAGATCTTACCCCATTGGCAAATATTTTGCTCAGTAGAATTTTTCTTTTTTTCAGATATTTAATCTTCTTTTCTAGTAAAAATGAGAACATGTAGTCTTAAAATAAGCAAAATTGTCAGACAGGTATAAGGTCGTTCTTCTTATTTGTTGTCCTATTCTCAGTAGAAAACAGCTAGGTCTTTTACCAATTACACAATTCTGCTTACTTAAAGGAAGAATATTCCTATTTCATTAAAGAAATAAAATATCTCAAAATTAAAAAAAATGTATTTTTGTTCTAAATTGTACCTAAACAAGCAAAACTATCTAATCTATCACGAAAATATTTCTCAAAATTTGCAAAATTATCCAGCATTTCCTACATAAGTTGATTTAAAGATGGTTACTGTTATCCCTCGCTACTTCACGGCCTTATTGCATCGTGGGTTGAAAAATACTCCAAGATCCATTATTCCTGCTCGCATATTGCTGTGAGCAGAGGCCATCAGAACGCATATTTGTCAGGTTTGACAGCTCCTTGTTTCTGTTATGGCCAGCTAGAAGTTAATGGCACTCATGCAGCCGCGATCCATTATCCCTCATCGCTTAATGTTTCGAGCGTGGGCTGGCAGAGGGAACTTTTGTTAGACCTGCAGGCTCTTTTTAGCCGTTATTTTCCCTTAAAATGGATCTTGGCTGCACAAGTGCGGTTCTTTATCCCCACATTGTTGGGAGCAGGGACTAGCAGAAGCCAATCTTGTTCTGTTATGGCCTGCTGAAAATTAAATGCATGTTTGTGGCCGCAGTCCATGATCCCTGGCTGGCTATTGCTGAGAACAGAGCAGAGCACTATTTTCCGGTTCAGGTAGCTAAAGCATGCCATCATGGCCCCTCTACAATGAACTGCACTGTTTAGGCAACAATCCATTATCCCCTGTCTGGGGATGATTCGTGATTAGGGATGAGCACTACATTAGATTGCTAAGAGCAGGGGAAGAGAGAAAATCTGTGTCATGTGTGGGGGCTCTTCTTTTCCCATTCTTTCCGCCTAAAATGAACAGATCTTATTCAGCCGTGATCCATTATCCCTGTTAAACTATTGCTGGGTGCAGATTTTTACATTTCACTAGTTTCTGTCCCCATTAACATCAATAAATAAGGAATTACAGTATCTTTTTTTCAATTAGAAATTAGATATTTCAAAACAGAAATTATTAAACAATAAATTACCTACATATTCTGCCAATGGGGTAAGAATTTTTTTTTTTGCCGTCCGATGAGCAGAAACTTATGTTGAAAATAGTTGACTTTCCCTAATTTTAATGGCCAATTTAAAAATCACTAAATCTCGTGAATTGGTTGCCCACTTGAACATTTTGAGTAAAAAACATGTAGAAAAAAATCAGGTAAATATTTCATAGAAAAATATTTGGAGTATAAATGCATGAATAATTTCTGGGTATACTGTATTTTTTTCTTGATATTTTGTCAAGCTGGTTAACAAAAAACAAACCATAATAAATTGACTGGCCAAGAACTTGTATTTTTGTGTTGGAGTAGTGACAATAGAGATCAAGTTAAACTATATAAAAGTAGTAACTTTGTTATAACACATTTATACAGCTTGGTTGACTATTTCTGTTTACTTGTGTAAATTTAAAGGACTGGGACGAATACAAGATGATTAGAGATTTAAGTCTTTTACCTCAAAAATATTCGCATTATAGTTAACCTTTAATGTAAGTGAGGATTTTATGACTAGATAACTGGAAGAATTCACCAATCCAAATCGACTTGATAGCTGAAGCGGTAGAAAAAACATGAACTGATTTTGTGAAAGAAAGGATCCCTTTAAATCAGTGCTTCTATTTGTTTTTGTTTTTTAATGACATTTTAGCGTTTATCGAGTCATGTGTTGAAATGCAAGAGACAGTTTATTGCAACTTAACACTGTACAATACTGCGAATGACAATAAAGGTTTGCTCATATATGTCGACTTGAATGATTAAATGAAGGTTTTTATTCATGTGTAAGAATAAGCGATGCACGATAACTGTTATTTCTATATTTAGAAGAAAAAAGATCAAGCAAGTTCTTACGATTTTTATGTGTCTTGGATTTTGCCTACAACTACAATAACATTACACAGCTTTGGTAAACTTTTTTCCGAAGATTAGTGTTGAAGAGACTAGTGCTCGACTATGATAATCAATCAAGCAATATGTACTTGGTTTGTCAGTAAAAATGATGATATTAAGATATTTTTGAGGAACCATATATATATATATTTATAAATATTTAGCAGAAAATTCACAATATTATGGCTGTGTTCATGATGCAAAATTTTAAAATTTGTAAACATTATAGAAATGCATGAATAATTAATGTCACACATGCTCTGGTTCAGAAAAGAAAATCACTCATTTATATCAAACGTCATCTTCTTAACGGTACACATTAGGAGCTAAAATAAATCAAAAGTAAAACTACTCCCAAAAAAATAACTCAAGATGACGTCATAAATGAAAAAAACTCCATACTTACCGCCGCTTGCGAAACTATTTGGCCCCCTTGAACTTTGTGGCCTTTTGCCACATTTCAGACTTGACACACAAAGATATAAAACTGCAATTTCTTGTGGAGCATCAACAATAAGTGGGACACAATCATGAAGTGGAACACACTTTATTGAATATTTTAAACTCTTAACAAATAAAAAAACGAAAAAGTGGGTGTTCAAAATTATTCAGCCTCTTTACTTTCAGTGCAGCAAACTCTGTCCAGAAGTTCAGTGAGGATCTCTGAATGATTCAATGTTGATCTAAATGATTAACGATGATACATGGAATCCACCTGTGTATGATCAAGTCTGTATAAATGCACCTGCACTTTGATAGTCCCTGTTTAAAGCGTAGAGAGCATCATGAAGAACAAGGAACACACCAGGCAGGTCCGAGATACTCTTGTGGAGAAGTTTAAAGCTGGATTTGGATACAAAAAGATTTCCCTAGCTATAAACATCCCAAGGAGCACTGTGCAAGCAATACTATTGAAATGGAAGGAGTATCAGACCACTGCAAATCTACCAAGATCGGGCCGTCCCCCTAAACTTTCAGCTCATACTGATCAGAGATGCAGCCAAGAGGCCCATGATCACTCTGGATGAACTGCAGAGGTCCAAAGATGAGGTGGGAGAATCTATCCAAAGGACAACAATCAGCCGTCTACTACACAAATCTGGCCTTTATAGAAGAGTGGCAAGAAGGAAGCCATTTCTAAAAGATATCCATATAAAGTGTTGTTTAAAGTTTGCCACAAGCCACCTGGGAGACACAGCAAACATGTGGAAGAAGGTGCTCTGGTCAGATGAGACCAAAATCGAACTTTTGGGCAACAATGCGAGACGTTATGTTTGGCGTAAAAGCAGCACAGCTCATCACCCTTAACACACCATCATCACAGTCAAACATGGTGGTGGCAGCATCATGGTTTGGGCCTGATTTTCTTCAGCTGGGACAGGGAAGATTGTTAAAATTGATGGGAAGATGGATGGAGCCAAATACAAGACCATTCTGGAAGAAAACCTGACAGAGTCCGCAAAAGACCTGAGACTGAGATTTGGCTTCCAAGAAGACAGTGATCCAAAACAAAGAAAAACCTACAATGGAATGGTTCACCAAAAACATATCAAGGTGGTAGAATGGCCAAGTCAAAGTCCAGACCTCCATCCAATTGAGAATCTGTGGAAAGAACTGAAAACTGCTGTTCAAAAACGCTTTCCATCCAACCTCACTGAGCTCGAGCTGTTTTGCGAGGAGGAATGGGCAAAAATATCAGTTTCTCAATATCCAGAACTGATAGAAACACACCCAGTGACTTGCAGCTGTAATCGCAGCAAAAGGTGGCGCAACAAAGTATTAACTCAATGGGGCTGAATAATTTTGCACACCCACTTTTTTGTTTTTTTATTTGTTAAAAAAAAGTTTAAAATATCCAATAAAGTGTGTTCCACTTCATGATTGTGTCCCACTTATTGTTGATTCTTCACAAGAAAATACAGTTTTATATCTTGATGTTTGAAGTCTGAAATGCGGCAAAAGCTCACAAAGTTCAAGCACACTTTTACCGTAAATTTCGTGCTCAAGTTCAGTTATGTTGAGTGTCTACTAAACTATAATTCGAATCACCTTGTAATAATATGTAAAAAATATATCTTTACATATCAATTCATCCCTGCACATAGCCATCTTTGGCAGGTCCCCTGACAATCTCTCCACAACTGTTATTCAGTATAACGTTTTAGCCTTCACCTCTTTGATACCCTGTCGGAGGATACTACTTTTGACCAAGTCCTCAGAACCACCTGCCTTTAAAACATGGCACGATTTACTCTTTTCGCTTGAATTAGAAAAAAATCAAATTTCATCACATAGTAGTGGGACGGTAAATTCTATTCTCATTGGGCACCCTTTTTGGAATGCTCCCACCTGACAGCCTATTATGACAGACATGTGTGTCAGGGTCTGGTTGTTGTTTTTTAAGTTTTGGTATTTCAGAGGCTTGTATGTTTGGGGAAGTTGCTCCAGGATATTGAGTATATTGTATAATTACGAATATCACATGTTTTTATTATCTATTCTTTGCAATGGGGAGAAAAACAAAACCATGTACGACTGCCTGTAATGTTGATGATTTTGTCTATTAAAAATAAGATAAAAAATATCCATATATCCATATATATATATATATATATATATATATATATATAGATAGATAGATAGATAGATATTCATACATTTGTGGCATTTTTGTTGTCAGTAAAATACATTCTCTGAGGACAAAAACTGAAATTACTGCAAGAGAAATATACCTGATGACTGTGTTGGTACTGGGAGATGCAACTGTTGATAAAGCTTTTGATATGTATTTACCCCAGTTGATAAATCCAGGATAATCCCAAATGTGTCACCTAAAGACATTAAGGTGAATTTGGCTTTAGCGTTTGTGCATGATTCGCACCACAATGTGTGTTAGCACTAACCTCGGTTTTGCGCTAGCCGTTTGCCAGCGCCGCTTTCCAACTTTCCTTCTGACCCCTGCAACCCCTTTTCGCCATCTCTCCTTGCGCGTCTTTCCGTCCAACTGTGGATTAGTGCTTTACGCATAATCTTCTGTTCAACATCAGAGAGCAGACTTTTCAAAATCTCCATAATCTACAGTATAGGGTACACGGTTTCAGCCGCTCCATTATAAATGCAATATTGACCATGTGTTTATTGTATTTATCCAACTCATTGTTGTTTTTTTTTTTTTGCAAATTAAGGTCTGTGAGTGTATGCATTATTTGACAGCTAGATGTCACTGTACGGTGTAGTGCATGGTTCACGAACACCTTTGAAAGTGAGAGCTATTTTTTCTTTGCTGTGATTAGCACGAAGGGCTACCAGTTTGATATGCATTTCTAGAACAACATGTTATTACTACGTTGTTACTACGTGATAACCAGGCTGTAAATCTTAGAGGTTAAAATAAGCTCTGTCAGAGTGACTTTATGCTCTTCACTACAGTTTTTTGTTTGTGCAGCATGAAAATGTAAAAGTAAGAAAAGGCCTGTTTCAAGTACAGTCCTAACGCCAACCCAGAGCGCAGAAAACATGAAAAGAGTTTAATAGACCGCGTCTAAGAAATGTACGTTCTTGCACATGCAACATAAGGAGCTTGACAGAGGCTGCGATGATGACACAAGTCAGGAGATGGCTTCAGCAAGTAGAATGCTTCCAAATTCTGTCCAGCTCCTTTCAAAATAGGCAACAATCAATCGTGCATTGATAAATTAAAAGGCACAGGAATTTTTTCATCTCCAATCAAAGAATAGAGCGGCGCAACCACTCAATGATAGGTAAAGATATCAAGAATAAGGAACCGATTAAAACCACTAAGTCTTCTAAAGGCATGATGATCCTCCTAGTGGAAGTTTTAAATCAGTTTTAATTTGAACCCGCTGTCTCCTATCCCTATGCATCCACCAACTAACTCTACCGTACCAGATCAAGTCATGTCACACCCAAAGATGGATAAAATGTCATTTTTCCTTGACAAATATATTTATTCAGTCATATACAAGTAACTTACACATAAGTGCTGCTTACCATTCACCGTTAGGTTATTATAATGTTTTTATCTGGAGGACCAAGAGTTGGGAAAGCATAAGTTAATTACCATACATTTCTAGCCCCCGATATATGGTATTTTCACTTTGCAATCCCCACATCAGAACAGCTTCATGTCATATGCTGGAGGTCTTCTGTGTATTGTATTTGCACATGCACATATTAGTACATTACCTTTCTTTGCATGAAGCATTTCAGCATGTCAAGTTCTTTAAGTTGAAATCAATTGTTCTTCAGCTTATTCATGAGTCTTCATCCGGAGTCTTAATGCTCAGTGAGGTATGAGCGGTGGTCTATCATTCTCTCAACAAGGAGAGTCCACTCCTTGCTTAGGTCCCTGCATTTCATCCATCTCCCTCTCGCAGTCTTCGCAACCCTCCGGCCCACATCCCCCCACTAAAACCAGAGTAGGAACGTCCCCGTTGCCTACCACGCTGCCGTTGGGGTGAGCCCAGGCCACGTCGATCATGCCGTCCGGACACTGCAGCAGGCCGCTGACCGAGTAGAATCCCCCGGGGCCACCGACGGCCCCGGAGACCACCTCCTCGTAGCAGGGGGCCCGGGCGGTGGCCCTGGCCTCCTCTAGGCGGAGTCTCTGCTTCCGGCGCAGTTCGATGATGGTTTTGGTGTAAGAGTTGAGCGTCACAACGGCAGCACCCATGCAGCAGCTGAAGGACACCCAGGCTAGTCTTTAAACACAATATTAAGAAACGTCAGGAGGCTTGTTAAAGGGAGGGAAGTCTGGAAATATCTTGAGGTGTAGCTAAAAAACGTTATGAGCTGGTATCGTGTTGGGACTAACTAGTTACAAAGGAACACGATCCTGGAAGGCATTTACAGGAAACCATCGGTACTTCGCTCTTTGGTTATCGCTGGTTCACTGCTTTGCAGTTTGTGAATTGAATTTTCATTGATATCAACATATTTTGCATTGTGTTCTGAGGAGACAGCAAATGACGTCTCGGGGGCAGGTAGAGGTAGGGGGTCTTTGTATGTTGGTTGGGTGTGACTGTCTGTGTGCGCAACTATGATGGTTGGAGTATGTTGTCAGTCAAACAGCTGAGGTTGGCAAGTGCACAAGTCAATGTGTGATAGCCAGCGAGTGCTCCGTGAATTGTTACCAGGTCCGGGAAGCGACTGAGGCAGCATCAGGAGAAAAGGAAATCGTGAGGTTGCAGGTCCGGCCTACTGCTACGGCTAGGCTAACAACTCTCTCAGATCTCACCAGCACTAGATCCATTACCCATGAAACAGAAGACCTGAAGCTACAACTTGTGGAAACCGCTACACTTGTGACTCTTGTATTTTAATCATCGAGGAGACCTGGCTCAGAACAAGGTAACCCAATGCCAGCGAGCAGCAGGCCAGCTGCTATCTAAATTGCTTTCTTACCCTTAAATGAAATGAAATGATCTGCATTTATATAGTGCTTTTCAAGTCAAGACTTCTCAAAGCGCTTTACAGTGTGCTTCACATTTCCCAATAGCGGCTGTGCAGCCATGCAAGGCGCCGACCTGCATATTGGGGGCATTAGGGGTTCAGTGTCTTCCCCAAGGACACTTCGACATGTAACACGGAGGAGCCGGGATTCGAACTGCGATCTCTTGATCCCAAGACGAGCGCTCTACCTTCTGAGCGATTAAATGAGAAGCCCTCCAAATTTGTTGCAATATTGTATAATGACATTAAAGACTATTCAGTCCACTCAAATTCTGTGTTATGTTTTCATTTGTAGATCTATAGTTGTTATTCTATTACAGTCGTATACTCTCAGTCGCTAAGGACGTTATCTCAAGGTAAGTTTGACCTTGGGGGCTTTTATGAAGGTGCTATGCCACTTTGCAGATTTTCACTTTTCGTGGGCGGTTCTGTTCCCACAACTGCGATAACTGATGGATTACTTTACTTTTCTTGGTAACAAATACTGTAACAAATTATTTACAAAATTTCCTAACTCAAATGTCGTTACAACAAAAACTAAAATCAGATCATGAGTTACAACATTCTTTGCTCGCAAACTGTTCCTCCATCGTGCATAATATAACTTACAACCCTCATTCCAACAGCAACGATCAATGACGGGGAAGGGCGGGCGTGTTTGTATTTCCCTAAAAAGTACAGCGAAATACAGTAACAGTGGCGCCATTGCAAGAAAAGAGTACGAGGGTGCGGAATTTCTCCCAACTGATATTCTCCTTACCGTATAAACAAGCATCTAAGCCAGGGTTCCCCAAACATTTCCCTATGAGGGCAACTTCACATATCCCTTCCCTGCTAAGGGTCAGGGGTCCGTTTGTAACAGAAAAAGTGGGAGTGCCTAAATGTAAAAATGTATTGTTTTCCAGCCACAATCAAACAACACTTTTGGATTCTTTATCGAAAAAAGTCAGAAAATAAAAAAACTATATAGGAAATAGATAATGACCACATGTAACTCTGTGGGTTCTTCACAGAACTATGGTCCATCGAACATAAACTTTCCGTTGTGCCGTTTTAACAGGTCAAAGTTCAGCTAAGTTGTCTTGCGAAAAGGCAGAAGATTTTATCTTATTTTTTTTAGTCACAGTACCAGAGACGAATGTCAATTTCACTGAGAATTTCACATGCTACAATGACAGTAAATGTTACTACTTTCTAAGCATTGTTAGTGAAAATCGCCATTGTAACATGTGAAATGCACAGTGAAATCAACATTCGTTTCTGGTAGTGTGACTATTGATAGTGAGATGAAAGCCAAAGCCTTTTTGTATGTTATTCATAAGCCTGGTAGTCCAGTAGTAAGAGTACAGCGCTCCAACATGACTTGAGTTTGATCACATTACAACTAAAATCACTCACCCAGACTTTGAGGTCTTTTCTTAGGTAAAAGAAAAAAATGTGCCTCAAAATGCTCCCTGGTATTGTTCAGGGGACCAGACCATATGTGGAGGCAGGCTGTATCTGGCCTGCGAGTCGTCGTTTGGGAACCACTGATCTAAACCGTATTTAGAGCTATAAAATAAAATACTGATGGCTCAGTTTATATGCACATATTTGGTTTTGTGTCAACAGTAGCGAATGCTGGTCTGCATGTGGGGAGGGGGCATGACTTATACAGGAACAACAAAATCAATTACGAAAATGTGAGCACAGAATTTACGGTAAAAGTGTGCTGAATTTGGATCTTTTTATTTATAAAATCGTTTTTTTTTCAATACACCATGTTTGGAGAAAAAAAGAACGTCTCGGACAGTACCCAGAAATGGAGAAGGAAATCATCGAGTGGTTTAAAGCGCAGCGACAAAATGGATGTGGAGTGTTGCGGCTAAGTGTTAGTTTGCAGGCTCTTCGAGATGGCACAAGTCAAGAAATATGAAGCCTTCACCGCTTCCACAGGTTGGTGTACACATTTTTGTCTATTTATTTTATGATGTGACTATTTTAAAGCAGTTTTAGGGTTTCGGCTTCAATGTGAGTACATACGGTAATTTGTAACTAGATAGTGGGCAACTTTTGGGTGACTGTAATCCGCGGTTTGACACAATTACATCGTAGGTAAAGTAACTGGTTACTGTAACTGATTATTTTCTCAGTAACACGCCCAACACTAATGGGATCTACTGTAGCCATTTTTGTGTTATTTGAGAGCAACCTACGCAAAAGACCAGCCGTAGTCCCAGGATTGAGGCCTCCAGTCCTTGGGCCCCACGATGACAGTCATCTGAAAGACTGTGGTGTACATCATGTGGGCCACCATCCCCATAAGACCTGCAAGAGAGACATTGAGAATAATTAGTTGACATTGTCAATCCCTTAATCACCATAAATCTGAAATGGCTGCACAGACCAAACATCATTTTTGTATCTACATCCATTGTTTCATGTATTGAAATGAATTAATATTTAGGTGGATAAAAATGAAATCAATGATTTCAAATACTATACATAAATACACAAATACATAATTCAATAAAAAGGTTCCATTAAATAGTAAAGTGTCTGTGGAAACAGATCCATGCAGTTTTAAATATCTATCTATCTATCTACCTTGGTCATATCCCTCAAGAGGGGTGACCGACAGCAAGACAAACACATACAATAACAAAGAAAATAAAAGGGAAAAACAAAACACACACACACACACACACACAAAAGTCTTTGGACCATGGCCAACCCAAATGTCCAAACACCCAAACAAGTTAGGTACCTCGGCACCTAAGTTGGTCATGCTTTCGTCCCTCCAGATGAAACGGGACACAAGAAAGCGGCCATTTCACTTTTAAATATATAAAATAAAAAATAAATTAATAAATATATCTAAAAAAATAAAACTTAAATGATAGATTATTTAAAAAATAGTGAGGGCTAGGTAGATAGCTTGCTAAATAGCTAAAAAGCTACGAAGATAGCTAGCTACGAAGCTAAAGAAAATGAGCCAGATATCTAGCTAAAAAAACCTTCACATTTTTTGCTCATTCACTTTGTGAAACCCAATTACTGGATTGAAGTATTTTGTACCACTAGGAGCCACAAAATATTACACACGGTCCCTTTGAAGACTAACGCTGCTCCAAATTTTAAACTTGAAGCGCTCACCTCCACGAAATTAAGATTGATTGTGTCCAAGATTCCCCTTGGACAGATCAGGATTACGATAAATACAATTGAAATAAGCACAATATTTTCTGCAAAAAAGTCAAGATTTGTATTTGTACAATGAATTACATTGTTGACTGTTGTCGCCAGACACAATTTTCCAACTTTAAAATGTTATCTAAACTTCAATATAAAAAAATCTAGTTGTTTTTCTAATTTAAGGATTTATTTTCTATTTTTACACCAATTTACACAATTTTTTTTTTATTTGGAATGAAATGTTTTATTTTCATTAGTTGAATTTAACTTGACATTTATTTTCAAACTTTAACAATGATAAAAAAAAAACTGATTATTTTGCTAATTTAAGGATAATCTTTCTTGATTTACATTATTTTATTTTTCTAAACAAAAGTCTCATTCATTATGTAATTTATCTTTAACTTTGTATTGTTCTTACTTTTATTAGAAAAAAATACTTGATATTTAAGCTAATTATAATTTATTTTATTATATTTTCCAATTTTTATTTTAGTAAAATAAAATAATCATTATATATAGTTTTTTCTTACTTTAATATATTTTAAAAACATGTCAAAATATACTAAAATCTACAGTTAGATAAAAAGTAGTTAAAGAGAACTGAATTAAACATCAACAAAAGAATATTTATGCCCCACAAATCTAAATTTTTTTTAAAAAGGGAGATAATTTTCTTTCCTGGTAACTGTCGTTGAAGTTTTAACTGCAGTTTTTTGTAAAGTGCTCTGTAAATAAATGTACCAACAACAAACTGCCTTTTTTCACAAAATTGACAAAACCAAAGTGAAGTGTTCCCCCCAAAAAGCATCACCTGACAACACGGTGCACATGGCAGCGTAGGCACTGATTTTCAGCGAGTGCATTTCTTTGTGGCAGCACAAAACTTCCAGCCACATGAGTAAGAAACCCATCCCGAGGAGTCCGATGTACGTAAACTCGGATACCACCGACAGCCAGAGCACACCTGCGGAAAAAGTAAAAAAAAAAAAAAGGACGAATGAATAAAGGCTTTAATAAACTGGCGCTAGCAAACCCACCTTGCGTCTCCCCTGGAGTCAGCTCGATAAAGCTCCGGCATTTCTCCCCTGAAGACCGGAACATGACGAAATGGTGACATGAAAAGGCAAAGAAAATTCGATCTCTCTTGATGAATTGCAACACCATTTTAAGTGGAACACATATACCGTATTTTGCGCACTATAAGGCGCACCTGGTGATAACGTGCACCCCCCAAAAGTAGTCGGATTTTGTCATATGGTTGGTTGGTTGGATCCCTGAACCACTATGGTCGTAGGGGCACCATTTCCAGTGGTTTGTCTTGGGCAAGTACAGCCTGGTGGCGCCCATCCCTCTCCGGGCCAACAAACGTTTCCAACAGGTCTCGAACCGGGGACCCTTTCGCGTGATAGGCCAATGTGCTAAACCCTGCCCTATGGAATCATTTTGTCATACATTTTTCATACATAAGTCGTATGGAATTGAAACTACGGTAAGATTTACTTTATTTATCCATTTCACATTTTATACACTTACGGTATATATTAGTGCAATCATCGATAAGTCGAAAAATTGCAAAATAATAAGGGCAACGGTAATCAAACCTGGTTGCGGTGGTGACAACGTTGAAACCTAATCACCGCCAGTAAAAGATGTCATACATAAAAGCATTCCATTTGGTATCATCATCCCAATATTTTTACTCACGGTACCAGAAACGAATGTTAAGATATAGAGAAAATGGAAAGTCGTCCTACAAGATATTAAAAAATGCAAAAAAACACAACTAGGGAAACGACTGTGTATCTGATTATGAATCGGACTTTGTGTTTCTCGGGACGAATCCTCCGTTTTCTCCATTCTCGAACATTTGAGTTAAAATAATGTGATCATGATATAAAACCTAATGCTTTTTCATATGTCACCTGTATCACTGGTGGTCTAGTAAATAAGCATTTGCGCTCTCACCAGTGCCACCCAAGTTTAATTCCCATTGCAAACATTGCTTTGTGAATATGGATGGGGGGATTACCACTTGTGTAGCCCCTTCTCAAGGGTTTTTAATTTCCTCGTGCTGAGGTTTTGAGATTTTCCTTGCCCGCATGTTGGTTTCAGATCAGGGGATGGTGTCATTGTAACCAGGGCAGTCCTTTGAGACGTTTAGTGACTAAGGGCTACACAAATAAATGTGACTTGACTTGAGAATTGATGTTTTGTCAATAATTGTTGCACAAATGCGGTAGTATACAATAAAATCACATGCATTAACGCAGACATATAAATGCTCTATGCATTTCCACTGTATTTTACAGTATATAAGGCTCACTTTTAAATTTCTGTCTAATTTAGGGTATCTGGGTGCACCCTATGGTCCATAAAACACAGTAAATAAAAACAGAAGATGAGAGGAATAAGGAAGTTTGTTTTAAAAGATGGATTTTCTTTTTTTCTGATCAAGGCACTTATTTAAAAAAAGCACAGAAGAAATGTAATATATATTGATCAGACGTTTAAAATTGTGGTCAACAGAAAATGTATCCATAAAGTTTAAATTTACATTATATTTCAAGATTTCTTTCTAATTTTACTGTAAAATTTGTAAAAAAAAATAATACATAATTTAAAGAATTTCTGAAAAAGTCAAGGAATACAAATTCTTGCCAGATTGAAAAATATTCCTGCTGTTTAAAGACTTGCCTTTTCTTGACCATCTGCCCCACATACTGCCCCCTTTTAACTCTAGTGTGTTCGATTTCCTATTTATTATTTGCTTGTTTTACCCTCGCTTTATTGTTATGTCCCACTATATGAACAGCGACCTTGGGTGTCCTGAAAGGTGCTTCGAAATACAATGTATTATTATTACCATTATTTAAGAAGTATTTCTTTCTAGATCTGCCAATTAAAAGTGTTGCTTTCTTATGTAAAATAAATACATCAATAGTAATAAATCTTCAAAATTCCTTTTTGGAGAAAAATGTAATCATAAGGTTTTTATCCTAAAAAATAAATGAATTTTGGAGATAATGATATAGATGATATGCAAGGACAAAATCAATTTACTATTGATTTTTGTTTTATTTGTAAAAAAAAAAAAAAATAAAATAAATTATATATATATATATATATATATATATATATATATATATATATATATATATATATATATATATATATTTTTTTTTAACTTTGCCTGGATCAATTTTAAATCATTACATAACATTACCCAAGAACTTATTTTCAGAAGGGTAGAAAGAAAAAAAAAAGATTAGATTAATTGATACATAAGAGAAAAAAAACATGTAGGCCTATCCAATTTCTCTCAAATCCATTTATAAATAAATATACAAGCAGACAGCAACATTTATGTCTTATATTTCAATTTATATTTGTTTCTAAATGCATTATTTTGTAATATTTGTTTCGAAACACTAATATTCAAGGAAGAGTAACTATGGCCCGCTTTTAAGTTCTAAATTAATAATAATAATAATAATAATTTCCTTTGTATTGTCATTCTTTGTAACAATGTACACAGAACGAAATGTCGATACACCTGACCCGTTGTAGCGAGCCGATGCAGCCGCAGCCAACAGAGGGCGCCGCCATTTGGATAATATGCTAGTATAACATGCAAAAGTGGGTTTTTTTTCGGCACGGCATTTGATTAATAGCTTGATAAATAAACTTAATACACAATAAAAAAAATTACTAAGGGACACTGGGGACAAGGGTGGCATCAAGACATTTTTTATTAGTGGTTACTTTTTAGCATCCTCTACGTCATGTGTCAAACTCATGGCCTGCATTTTTGGTGGTTAATCCCGTTTCATTTCAACGGGAAAACGCGTTTCGATTTACACCGGTTTTATTATGCATCGTCACTGCTGAAACCAACTAAATTCATAAGAGGTACCACTGTTCCTCCATCCTGCTCCCGCTTACCATCACTGTGCTTCTCGCAGCTTTCCCAAAAGCCAGTGTGGAAGTATCTGAAGGCAAACTTGTCTTCTCCCGTCTCCCAGATGTAGTGAACGGCGTTGGACAGCTGCCTCTGGCGAATCTTGGCCAGCTCCTCGCGTCTGGCTGGCGACAGCGTGCGGTTGAAAGGGTTTTGGGTCGGGCTTTCTGTAGAACGACACACGCACAACAACAATTTCTGTCTTTTGGCATACAAGACGGCCATCGGACACGGGAAAATAATCTCACTGGAGACCAACAATCTGTGATAGAATTTATACGAGGAAGTGGCAGTCTTCTCCTTCACCAACAAATTTCCCTCTGGGATAACAACATTCGTCGCATCCTGTATTTTACTAGCCCGACTCCAATCTTATTAAATCCATGAATCAGATCTCGAGTTGCCACAATGACTTTAAGCCAACGTTGTAAATTGATAGGAGTACATCCTGTACACAGTATACAGTGCGATCATAGTTAATTCCTCCGTGCAGTTAATCCCTTCCTGAATTACATATATAAACATGACGAGCAGATGAAGGAAAGCGCTCCATCAGTCATCTGTATCCACAGATTAAAAGTCATCCATAATTAAAAGTCAGATCTGTTTAAAGAGAGATATACCATAAATTCCGTACTACAGAGCGCACTTGAATAAAAGCCTCATGCGTAAATTTAAGGAAGAAACTCAACTTTGTATATGTATAAACCGCACTGGATTTTAAACAGCTATAAAAATAAACACAATTAGCGGGGAAATGTCTAGAAGGGAAAAGTAACATATTGTGCCGTAATCAACACACTTGTTTGCGGACTGTATCTGCAGATGTCAACTGTAATAAGATAGGGGAATAGTCAGTATTAATTAAATTGGCCTCAACATATATGCAAGAGTTGGACCAAAACATTCTGAATACAAATCTCATTGTACTACAGTTCAGAGGCCTGGACAATCACAACAGCCTGTATACATGCTGAGTCATGCGACTGATCTTAAGCTCTCCCATCCCTTGCGCACATAACTAAATTTTGTTTGAGGAGAAATTAAGTATCTTTGTACTTGAGATGGTGCCACTGTAAGTGTATTTAGCTGTACTTTGTGGGTAAATACAAACACACCTACCGTCATTGAACGTTCCTGATGGAATGGGGTTGTAAGTTACATTGCGAGCAATGGAGGAGCTATTAAAGGACGTTTGGATTAATTTCATTCATTCATGATCTGCTTTTAATAAATAGACGAGTAACACACCATGTGAGTTACAATTTTTTTTAAACAACACAATACTATACACGTTACAGAGAAAGTACATTAATCCCACGCTGTATCGCGGTTTACTTTTCACGGTTTCACTACTTTGCGGATTTTCACTGTATTTTGCATTCTGATGGAACAGACAGTTCCACCGCCCCTACTGTACGTACGCACAAATCTTTTTTAATGTCAGGTTTTCTAAAAGCACCCATGTAAACAAAACGCAAGCTATACTCTGACAGTACAGATATTGGTTAAAAAAAACAAACGTTAATGAGGTATAGTAGTTTGATTTGTTGTTAGGAATATTCTTTCCATGCCACATTTTTGTCATCCACATCATAGCGACAAAATATCATCTGAAGTGGATCGTGTCAATAATCTTAACAGTAGTGCAAAATAGCAGCAGGATTATTTTCAAAATAATACATTGACATGCCAGATGTTATTTGTGAATAAATAACATTTATAAAGTACAGTACTTTCATTTGCTGTTTAATTTCGTCAGCATCTAAATTGGGTTTTCTTTACTCTCAATGTATAACAGACCAGTGGTTGGCAACCACTGGGCTGCGGACTGGTACCGTCCACAAACAACAAAAAAAGTATCTACTTCTTATACTGTATTTATTCATGTGTACATGCATATTTTATACCCGCAAAAAAAGTCAAAGTCTGAGTCCGCGTTTTACTGAGGTATTACTTTAGCACTGTGATTGAGCAATTATTAATCAGTCTACAAATAACGCTGATTATATTTGCTCAAAATTGGTGGCTGATTGGGTAACGTGTCCATTACACAGTTCTGAGGTCATGGGATCAAAGCCAGCTACCAGCCTCGCTGTGCGGGGTTTGCATGTTCTCCCCGTGCTTGCGTGGTTTTCCTCCGGGAACTCAGTTTTCCTCCCACATCCCAAAAACATTCACATCAGGTTAATTGGCCGGTCCAAATTGTCCCTGGGTGTGAATGTGCAAGTGGTTGTCTGTCCCTGTGTGCCCTGCGCCTGGCTGGCAACCAGTTCAGGGTGTCCCCCTGCCCACTGCCCGAGGGATGGGCTCCAGCACCCCCCCGACCATATTGAGGATAAGGGGTGCAGATAATGGATGGATGTGAAAGGCATCAAAACCTGTGTTCTCCGAAAACGTCCCACCAATGCTGAGTGCGCATGCGCACAAGGCTGATTACTTTTTCCTACAGAGATTACTTTTTTTTACGAAAATTTTCGTTTTGATATAGTCTTATTGGACTCTTTCACTGCTTCAAAATACTGTTTTATGATAAAGTTTTGAAGCCTGGCGTGTCTTTCTACAAAAGCTCTTCAGCATGGTGTTTGTTGACTATGGAAATCACGCAACGTAAGTATGCATGCCAACCCTCGTTATATGTCCTGAGTAAAAGTTCTGTTTGGAATAATTAAGTTACTGTGTTTTTACTTTTACTTGATAAGAAAGAGAAAAAAAAATGCTGTCAGATTAGATTACATTTTGGCAGAACACCGGACCGAGTCGGAGTGAGCGCTGAATCCTAACCACTAGGTCACTACAATTGTGGTTAAAAAAGGAAAAGGCATAAGATTTTATTTCATCAAACTATTTTTACTGACTTTATTTTCCATTGCTGCCGATTTACCTTAAAGGAAGTGCAGGAATTAAAGACATGTACCTGTGCCTGCAACATGTCAGACAAGCAAATGATGTAATGTCATCACCACAAAGTTTATTTTTCAAAAAAGATATGCAAGCCACAAATGATGCAATTAATTTTGTAAAATTTTGAAAAATTAACCGAAAAAAAGAAGTCTTTCCCCAGTGATTTAGGTTCTAGTATTACTGTTGTCGCACAAACGTTGCTATGAGTCATTGCCAAGGTCCAGCTCATCTCTGAAGAGCGGTAGGACACTGTTAACCAAAAACTAACGGCAACCAGATGATGAAGGATCTGTATCAGAGTCAAATCAGGAGACTTTTCATGATACTTGTAATAATGGAAACCAGTACTATCTGTTTTGA
Source organism: Urocampus carinirostris (assembly GCF_059441175.1). NCBI lineage: Eukaryota > Metazoa > Chordata > Actinopteri > Syngnathiformes > Syngnathidae > Urocampus > Urocampus carinirostris. The sequence continues at coordinate 49,243,464 of NC_142350.1, read as the reverse complement.
ATGGGGGAGCAAATACCTGCCCTGAGAAACCGCCTGGAAAGAGATGGGCAACGCCAGGCTACACTTGCCCATGAGACACCACAGGAATTGGTGCCCCTACAACCCTGGTGGTTAAGGGTTTGTGAGTTGTGAGCCACCTTGTATTAGAGCATTATGGGAAAGAGTTCAGCCAAACCAACGTTGTACAACGCTGTTGGTTGTTTGGTTGTTGGATCCCTTCACCCCATGGGGGCGTAGGGGCACTATTTCCTGTGGTGTGTCTCAGGCAAGTACAGCCTGGTGGTGCCCATCCATCTCCAGGCCAGCATATGTTTCCACCCGATCTTGAACCGGGGACATTTTGCGTCTTGGGAGAATGTGCTATCCACGGGGTGCCGTAAGTAAAAATTGTGTGATGATCTAATTTACGAGTTTTGACTATCGCAAGACTAACGCAGGACCTTTTTGGAATGCGACCCCAGTGAAAAGAAAGGTATTACTGTAATTGCATTCCAGGAATACGTTCCCTATTAACGTGTTGGTTCCAACACTGAAAAAAAAGTACCTGTCGTGTAAGGCTCGCTGTTGTTCTGCCCGCAGTTCTTCATCTTGACAGGCGACAAGCAAAGGGGCTTGACCACCTTGTGGGTGCCCTCGCACCAGTACGAGGTACACAGGGCCAGGATGGAGAGCGCCAGGGCCAAGGAAGTCAAGGTCAGGGAGAGAAGGGAGCGAGATCGTCGCGACATCGGCTCCGGCATGGCCGAAGGCGCCGGGGGGGCCGACGAATCCGGCGTCTAGAGATGAAGAAAGACGGGGGACAGATGCTTGAGCCCGTGAGAGTATGCTGATGAGCTGCCAGGTTTTAATAAAAAAGATAAATCTGGCATAGCCTGTGATTATAGGGAGAGGAAGATGCCGTTAAGTTCAAGCGTGTACAGATGGAGGTAAAAATGCACAAGAGGGGATTTCCATGGTTCACGTAAGGAAACAACTTATGGAGGAGGGCTTGCCTGGGAAGAATGCGATTAAAGTGACTGTTACCTAACGGCGCCTTTGTCAAATCCACCAAAAGGGGAAGCGTTGCAACAGAACCTGAAGATAGAAAAAAAGGATCAGGGATGATTGACTTCAAAATTCAAATTTCAAATAAGGGATGCATGATAATTATTGGGACGATAATGGTCAAATCTGACTTAAACATTAAAAAGGACTAGATAATTAGTCACATGATGCCACGCTATAATATTCAATGAGACAGCGCTTAGGTTCCTCATTAGAATATATTAAGATTTTAGAACAAAGCAGTAGCACAACTTGGGCCTGTCTATTCATCTCCAACAGGGATCTCCAACTTGCAGCATTACAATAGGTAGAGGGTTCCACATTAATATGAAAGTTCAATGTTAGTGCGACCCGCACATATTTGATATGATGCTACCTTCGTGCTAAAAAGACAGGGCTCGAAATTGAAAAATTCACTTATAAATGCAATGGGTGCAGGATAGAAACAAAACATTAGCATGCAAAAACAGTTCCGTCTGCAATGTGCTTTAAATGCGGTATTTGAAAGTCAGTGTATTTTGCGGGGTGCTGCCACTAAAGGAACGAGGGAGTAAAAATAGACCAAGATAGCAAGAGAGACACAGAGAGAAAAAGACAGACAAAGCGACAGAAAGAGAGTGAGAGAGCACATAAGTGACTTCAGACTAATTTTGTTTTTCTACTCACATACTGTATTTGGATTCTCAGGTCTTTCTTTTGTTGCCTATTATTGTATATTTTATGAATATTATTTACTTCTAGCTACTTTATTTATTTTCATATTGAAGGATTTTATACAATTGGATACAAGTTACATTTATTGAGTGCAATGAAGATTTTCACCGAGTAGGCTTTAGTTCAATGACAATCACGCTGTTCTGAATGCAGAATATTTTCTCTAATTCTGTTGATAACAGGACTCTGACGGAGGACGGCAGGCATTGTTTTGAGAAATGCTCTCCGCTGTTTTGAGGAACCACAGACATCGGGACGCTCGTCTCTGAGATTGTGAAGTTCACGTTGGGCTTTGTTGGCGCGCCCATGGGAGGAGTCGGCGCGCCGTTGTGCGGGGAGAGGATGGCCAAGGAAGAAGAAAGCTAGAGGACTTCAGAGAGGGTTTCCCAGAGACTCCAACGATACTAATTCGACTAATTCGGCCATTTACAATGGAGTTCACTTAGTTCTACTGTTAAAAAAATTAAATCTGCCCCTGTGTGAAAATTTCTGCTTTTCTTGTTCATATTTTCCATCAAGAAACAAGCGCGCATTGTTGGGTGAATGTAGGCTGTGTTTGGTTAATGGAGTCAGATAACTAATTCGAACAATTTGGTAAATTATACATTGTAATATTTAATTCCCAACAATATCAATTCTTAATATATCAAAACAGGGTTCGGGAACCTTTTGGACCCAAAGAGCGATAATAGCAAAATATTTATATACCATATCTTGTATTTTGCGACAAAATTCAGCAAGACCACCAAACCCGCTCTCCAGACAAAAGCTAATTTTCCAACGCATTTCATTTTACTGTGTGACATTAGGTGATTTGATCAAATTTATAAAATACCAGGGCCTGTGTCCAATATCAACAAATAAACCACTTTAAACTTCTCTCCTTCCCACAATTACTTAAAATCTTTGAGGCTCTAAAACAAGGTGCAAGTGGTGTTCTCTGTTAAAAATGTCACAGAAAACTGCAAACAAAAAGTTCGCGGAAGTACTTCGATTCAGCCAGGCGCGCGTGTGTGAGAGAGGCGAGCGTGCTATATGTGTAGAGATCCACCAATTCCTACCGCTCACCCAATCAAATTGCTCTGAGTGCTTGGCCGATGTTTTGGGTTGTTTAAAGTTTGTTCTGTGGGTTTTTAACATGAAGTCTCTCAACAGTGAACATCCATTATTCAATGAGCTTTCATATAAAGGTTTCCCCAGCAATGTACAGCCAAAGCGGGGTCTGGACCGAATAGTTTGTATTTTCAGCATTGCTTTGGCTATGCACGCACCAAATTCAAATCTTTATTTAAAAACAGTACATTGTGTTATGCCAAGTTTTTAGCATGTTTTTCTTTTTGCACTTCTGAGTGTGTTTGTCCAAAAGCACTATTTCAAATAAGATTAACAGATTGTTGATTAAGATAGACAGCTGCAGTCCCCAGACGAGTGTCTTTAGCGCAACACAACGTGTTGCTTTTCGTTGCTAGACATACAGTGGCTTGCGAAACTATTTGGCCCCCTTGAACTTGAGGACCTTTTGCCACATTTCAGACTTCAAACACAAAGATATAAAACTGTAATTTCTTGTGAAGCATCAACAATGAGTGGGACACAATCATGAAGTGGAACACACTTTATTGGATATTTTGAACATTTTTAACAAATATAAAACGAAAAAGTGGATGTACAAAATTATTCAGCCCTATTGAATTCATACTTTGTAGCGCCACCTTTTTCTGCGATTACAGCTGCAAGTCGCTCGGGGTATGTCTATTAGTTTCGCACATCAAGAAACTGATATTTTTGCCCATTCCTCCTTGCAAAACAGCTTGCGGTCAGTGAGGTTGGATGGAAAGCGTTTGTGAACAGCTGTTTTCAGTTCATTCCACGGATTCTCAATTGGATTGAGGTCTGGACTTTGACTTGGCCATTCTAACACCTTGATATGTTTTTTGGTGAACCATTCCATTGTAGCTTTTGCTTTACATTATGGATCATTGCCTTTTTAGAAGACGAATCTCCGTCCCAGTCTCAGGTCTTTTGCCTGTCCCTGTTGAAGAAAAGCAGACCCAAACCATGATGCTACCACCATGTTTGACTGTGGGGATGGTGTGTTGAGCTGTGCTGCTTATACGCCGAATATAACGTCTCGCATTGTTGCCCAAAAGTTCGATTTGTCTCATCTGACCAGAGCACCTTCTTCCACATGTTTGGCTTGTCTCCCAGGTGGCTTGTGGCAAACTTTAAACAACACTTTTTATGGATATCTTTTAGAAATTGCTTCTTTTTTTCCACTCTTCTATAAAGGCCAGATTTGTGGGTTAGGGTAAGGGGTTAGGGTTACGACTGATTTTTGTCCTATGGACACATTCTACCACCTCAGCTGTAGATCTCTGCAATTCATCCAGAGTGATCATGGGCCTCTTGGCTGCAACTCTGATCAGTTTTCTCCTTGTATGAGCTGAAAGTTTAGAAGGACGGCCCGATCTTGGTAGATTTGCAGTGGTCTGATACTCCTTCCATTTCAATATTATTGCTTGCACAGTGCTCCTTGGGATGTTTAAAGCTTGGGAAATCCTTTTGTATCCAAATCCAGCTTTAAACTTCTCCACAACAGTATCTCGGACCTGCCTGGTGTGTTCTTTGTTCTTCATGATGCTCTCAGCGGTTCAAACAGACCTCTGAGACCAGCAGGTGCATTTATACAGAGACTTGATCACACACAGGTGGATTCCATTTGTCATCGTTAGTCATTTAGATCAACATTAAATCATTCAGAGATCCTCACTGAACTTCCGGACAGAGTTTGCTACACTGAAAGTAAAAAGGCTGGATAATTTTGCACACCCATTTTTTATTTGTGAAAAAAGTTTAAAATATCCAATAAAGTGCGTTCCACTTCATGAATGTGTCCCACTTATTGTTGATGCTTCACAAGAAATTAAAATTTGATCTTTATTTTTGAAGTCTGAAATGTGGCAAAAGGTCACAAAGTTCAAGGGGGCCAAATAGTTTGAGGTGCCACTGTATTGTAGTATATATATGATTCAACGTGTCATAGCTTATTTTCCCTACAAAAAATTTGCTTCATGGCCTTTACAATGTATTATATTTATTTTAATTTCTTATGGCAACTAATGTGCGCAGCAAATATAATGCCACTTGATAAGAATGTGTGCCATTCAGCATTGGAGCACTTGCATAATGTTTAGATATTTTCACAACATGAACACACTGAAAATAATTTTCTGCAATCTGTATGTAACAGTGCTATGCTGCTCATAACATCTCATCATCATGGTTATTACGGATAAATAGAGTGTTGATTGATTCATATGTTCTTGTAAAGACACACATAAATCTGAATATCACTATCAGTCTCCAGAAGCAGTTTTTCACCGGTTATCAATTTCTGTGCATCCCTATTTTAAACGATAATGCAGAGTCTAAAAACCGTTGCAGTCTCACCTCCAATCCAAAGAAATCAAAAAGCTTTCAAAATGTCCATCCCCCTAACGTATGTCCCCTATTCACTCCATCGATGTCCTCCGTTGCCGATAAAGAATCTCTGGCCTGCTGTTCATGATGGACTGGGCTGCTGCAACCATGCCAAAAAAATGAAAGAACAAAAGCAAAGATGATGAATTTATAACTAAAGCACCAATCTGAAATTTGGTCCGTAATCCCCGGGAATCTTTAATCTGTTTCACGCTAGAGGTGTGGTTTTAACAACAGCCTCCTTTAACACAGCAGTTTTGCCACCACTGTGGATGCTTTTTCTAGTACAGTATAATATTTCTCAAAGGCAGGGTACTTTAATTGGTTCGTGAGATATAAAAATATTTCATAAAAAGTTGCATAAATCCAAAATAAAAAACTTGCTTTCCGATAACATGCAGTGCAAAAATCAAAATTTATGAATAAACCCCGATTTGCGTGCGTGCGTGTTCGTATCTGGCTTATAGTCTCCAAAACAACTGAACCGTATATTGAGAAGATTGACACAGTTGTACTTTAGGCCTCAGAGATTGTTTTGAGCTAGGTTTGGTGTCAAGGCACCCCCAATTAATACCAACAAAATCGCTAAACATCGCTTTTGTGTACAAGCGGCCATGGGTCTGCATGCGGCCCTTTGTGGCTCCATGGCGCTTTTTCAACAAAACACAGCCCCAACAATCTCGGCCAAGTAGAATCCCCGGCAACGCCAAGCCCGGCAATACTGGGCCATCATGCTCGTAAATAAAGAAATACATTTCCTGCTTTATTGGGAAATAACAACAATTTATTTCCATCTGAACATATTTTAACTGTAATGTTTTAAAAATCTGATTAAAATCATTAGTTGAATTGGGAGGTGGAAGCATTTTATCTTATTAAATATTATTAAAATGTTTAGTTTTAGAACTTTTTTCTCATTATACTGAACTTTTTTTAAATACTGCATTTTTTTATAATCTCCACAAAAACAGTCTAGGCCAATTAGGAAATAATTTTGCACTTTTACACGATTATTTAATTATTTTTACTAAAATAATATTTTAAAACCTAATATAATACGAATCAGTTCAAACACTTGCAATTTTGGTGAATTTTTTTTCTTGATTTGTCCCTTTTTTGTCACAGTTGCCTATTGCCTTCACTTGGGCCCGCCCGTTTGGCGCCCGCTGCCGCTCGCTGCCTGATTGGCTTCCCTCCTATTTAAACACAGTGCTCTCATTCACTCCTTGTCAGTCCGCCAACGAACCTCTGCACTTGCAAGACTTGTGGTTTGACTCTGTCGGGTATCCCGCTCGTGTATCCAGTATCTGGCATCCATCCCGCCTGTCTTATCCTGTCCGGTATCTTGCTACAGTCTCAAGAATCCGGTATCGATCCCGTCTGTCTCGTCCTATCCGGTATCGATCCCGTTGTCCCGTCCTGTCCGGTATCTTGCTCGTGTAGCCAGTATCCGGTATCGGTTAGTCTGTCCTGCCTTCTCCATTATCTTACTCCAGTATCCGATATCGATGTCGTCTGTCCCGTCCTGTCCGGCATCTAGCTCATGTATACGGTATCGATTCCGTCTGTCCCGCCCTGCCCGGTATCTTGCTCCAGTACCCGGTATCGATCCCGCCTGTCCCGTCCTGTATCTTGCTCCAATATCCGGTATCGATCTGCCTGTCCCGTCTGGGATCGATCCCGTCTATCCCCTCCTGTCCGGTATCTTGCTCGTGTATCCAGTATCCGGTATCGGTTAGTCCGTCCTGCCTTGTCCATTATCTTACTACAGTATCCGGTATCGATCTCGTCTGTCCCGTCCTGTCCGGCATCTAGCTCGTGTATCCGGTATCCTATTCGCTTCCTATCACGTCTACCTCTAGCTTCCTGTTTACCCGCGCCTGACTTCTCCGTCTCACTTCTTCCGCCGAGCAATCGCCGAATAACTGCCGTTTGTGTTCACGCGCATCACTGCTCCATTTCCGTAAAATAAAGCCTGTGTGAAAACACTACGCGTCCGGGTCCACCGTCTGTTCGGGTTCTGACAGTTTTACGCTTTTTCTTTTAAATTTGCTAATTAAGACTGTTTTAACTACCAAAAATAAACTACACAATATTGTTCCATTGGCAGATAATAATAGATGCAAAGTGTAATACTATTTATTGTAGATTAAGTCAATTTCACAGAGAAAACATATTAAACGTAAAAGCTCAATCTTTTTTTTTTTTAATTCTCACTGGATAATTATGGTAATTTAATTTTTCAATATAGTTTAATATTGTCTTATTCCTGGTTAAATAAACTGCTGGCATTAGGTAATATTTCTTTTTTTACTAGAAGAGCAAGTTTGAAAAAAATGGTAAAAGTAACCTTTAAAATGAATAGTAATGTTCCTTCAGTGCTTAAAGCTTCATAAAAAAAATTCACTGGGGTTAGATCATTTAAAACGTCGGGTTTCTCTTCCACCATTATTGTAAAAAATTAATTTTCAATGCAATCAACCCCATGAAAAATACAAAACCACCACAAAAATCAATCTTCTGTTGTCTTTAGAGAGAAAGGTCATTTTAAAAGTTTGACTGGGATCTAATAATAGAGCCATCCATACACGTTAAGCTGCTAACATGTGCAAATACCGTAGGCAATTTAAATGAACGGCACTCATCCTAAATCACTGGGGGAAAAAAATACGCTGGTGAATTTTTGAGTAAGCCTGTTTTACTTACATTCACATAGTAATTGTGGTCATTGCAGTCTTTTAGAAATGAATTGAAAATTATATAAATATATATTTTTTAAATATGCAACATCTTTAAATTGGTGAATCTGTTCTGTATGGATGAGAATTCAAGCCAGGGAGGGACAGAAATAATTGTGTACGTGCAGTCAAATTGGTGGTTAGCGTTTGTACTTATTCACAAATCTCTGACAAATTCTCATTTTTTTCACCAGAATTAAAGGCTAAATTTTGTATAAAACAAGAGCGGAAAACTGCTGTATTTCGACATGTTCCACTTTAAAAACTAACAGGACAAAATGTTTTTTGGTTGTTGCTGCTCAATGATATTTCACGTCTTTTCATTGCGATATTGTTACGACGCACTACTCTTTATTATTACTATCTTAATAACTCGGGCCAGTCTCTAAGCACTAAGTTAGATTTTTGCCCATTTATCCTGACAGTCTTATCTTTTTCCCCTTAAAAGACTTTCGTCCACGTTTACCCTGGAGTGCTATGTTTAATCTCGTTGCATATGATGTTTCACAACGTTTATATCAATGACAATAAAAACAATTCAATATATTTAACTATGCTGAATTGTCTTCATAACTCACCAAAGTCCTTCTCTTTGACTTCAAGTATGAGCATCAAATGTAGAAAACATTATCCGGTGTTCAGAGGTGGCGGAGAAAGAGCATCACATTCCTCACTCATCTTCTTTCATATATCGCTTTCAATTTTAAAAAATGACATTACCATGGATTCTCCCACGAGTCTGCTGCCTTTCCTTCATTATCACCACGTTCCCTCGTCCGTTATGGGCACAGATGACCCTTCAGCAGCGCAGCCGCGTCTCCGTTAATCCTCACGGCCAATGGTAAAGACGCAGAGTCAGGCTTCTTGTGCCTGCATTGCTCGAATGTCTTTCTTGGGAATTGCAGTCTCAAACTCACCCTGATTCTTGTAATCTCCCCTAAATCCATCTGCGACTGTGAACCCCATGACTGGACGTTCTTCTGACCACTAAAAATATTGAAGAAGATTAAGCTTTTTGCTTAGGTTGTCAATACAGTAGACCTCCGGGATACGGCATCCCCGCCTTATGACATTTTCATTTGATGATGTAGAATAAGATGTTATTTTCTGGCCCATCTAGATAGATAGATGGATAGATAGATACTTTATTCATCCCGTAAGGAAAATTCACACTTCCAGCAGTATCCTTGTGTTGAAAATAAAACAATAATAAAGTAAAAGGAATATAATACATGAATACCGAATGTAACGTTTTGCTATAGAGTATTTAGATAGTGCTACAGAAAATACACACTGCAATAAAAATACGGTAATATACAATGAGGGGGTGTGGTTTAATGTGGGCTTTTACTCCCCCGGGTGGAGGTAAAGAGCCTCATGGCATGAGGAAGAAATGATCTCCCCAGTCTGTCCGTGGAACAAGACTGTAACAGCAGTTTGTCGCTGAAGCTGCTCTTCCGTTACGTCATTTTCCTCAATTTACAATGTAAAAAAATTATTTTGCGTGCCCAAAAACAAATACAATTCAAACTTGGCGCTGTTCGGGCGTATGGAAAGTAAAATCTCTGAGATGCCGATCTGCTATTGGTTTACACTAAATGGGATGCTTGTCCATTATTGGTTTGCATAATGCATCATGAAGATGCTAATATTCTATTGGATGAACTCCCTTCCAGAATGCACCATTCTTCGCGCCTCAGTCAATTCAGAATGTAGTACGCTTCTTACAGACTTTCCGAGTTAGGCGCCACGAGTCTGTATTTTTGTGCTATATCCATTAACTATAAGTCCCAAGGTATGCAGTGATGTTATAGGGAAAAGCAAAAACAGGATAACCATGGAGAAAAAGCTTGCAACTCTTTAGAAATATTGCCCACGAGTCACTACCCTCACTAAGTTTCATGACCGTAACCAATCGTTAATCAGGACTATTATCTAAAAAAGGTGGTGATTAAGGCATGAAAAAGTTTTGTATCCGCCGTAGCTATCCCCCTACCCCTTTGCATCCACCCATTACTCCGCTTGACCAGCTCAACTCAAGTCATACCAAAGCTAAATAAAGTTTTAGTTTTCTTTCACATGTGTATTAATTTCTATTATTTGTTTGCACGCATTAGATGTACTTTACACTATTTTGTTATTTAAATGTATTTAACTGGCTTACCGGGATCAGAATGTATCAGTGTGTCAATATAGGTTTCGGTCTCCTGAAAAACGTCAATTTCACTTTAACATCCCCCATCTCAGAAGGGATTAATATTGTATCTTTTGGGTCTACTGTATATTAAAGAATTGCTCACAAGATACAATTAACAGGAGGCAAGAGTTCAAGGCAAACCTGGTGCCTCAGCATTCAGCTGATAGGCTGTTCACTGGTGGAATTTGCTTACCTTAGAACTGAAGTACGTCCTTTTTGGGGGGGGTGTTGAAAAATTAAGTGTTTACATACATTTGTAAGCTCATGTATGAAATGCACTGCTAACTTCATAAAAAAAATGAAAACAAATATAACTTTTATAACGTTAATCATTTATTTACAATATGTACACAAGACATAAAAAATTCTTCCTGGTGTTAATGGAGGCAAAATATTATTTTCCTTGACTTTTTTTGTGAGCGCCTGCCCGAACTCATGCAAATGAGGCAATCTTGTCATTAAGGAAAAAAATAAAGTTGTGCTTACTTAAGCAGACTGCAAGATATTATTTAGTTTGGATTGTTTGTATGAAAAAATAGCTTCAACACAAAGAAAAGGGCATGAGTTTTAGGTACGGTCTCAGTAATAAGAAAATATTCATAAAGCCTCATTTAAGTCCCCAGTCCTCAAAATGGTGGAAAACCTGAAATTAACCCCATGCTTGAGATTTACAATAATGCAGAACCAGTTTGCTGTCACTGCCAAAACACTGAAAGAGAAAGAAGAATACAAAATAATCCAAGTTAAAAAGTTGCAAAGATTACATGTGCACATAAGTATGTCACCCAATTCTGGATTTTGACGTTAAACCTTTCTTTTTTTTAAAAAATTCCACCAGCACTTTAAATGAAGCCAAGGATTTATTCTCACAGTGATCCTGTGGCGGTTGGCGACCTCTGCTGGCCAAAGTAACTAAATGCGGTTTGCTTTAAATACACTATATCGATTTGGTACTGGTATTCTTTTGGTCTATTTTTTTTATTGACTTAGACTGTGAATTTAAGCCAAAAGGTTGAACTCTCACTATCAACTAGATTTTTTATTTGCAGTTTGACAGTGCATCCTGGTTGACTAACAGGAAAAAACTACATTTTATTTTTGCAAAAAAGCATGCCATTGTTTAGTATCTATGCTTTCTTAGGGTGATCAGAAGGATGCGGCAGAGAATTATTATTTTTTAATGTACAAATATCTGTTCATGAGGTAGTACAGGGAAATATATTTAACAATGTATTTTGTTAGATGAAACTGTTTAAGATTGCACTGCAAAAACATAATAAATGAAATTAGGTAAAAACTTTGCGCATAGTTTTGTTGATTTCGATTATTATTTTCTTATTTTTATTACTGACAAAAAAACAAAACATATAGTGAGAAAAATGATCCACTGGAAAATTATTTTTGTTCATTTTAAGTATTATTTGTGTTATACTTCTAGAAAAAAAACAGGAGAAAACGTAAAATTAAAGGTTTGACCAGTGCAGTTTGAACCGATTATAAAAATTTTAGTACAGAGAAATATATTCAACAAGTCATTTGGTTTGATGAAGCTGTTTAAGGATTCTCTGACAACAATAATAAAATAGATCAGATTAAGAAAAAAAACTTAAATTTACTTATTTTATTTATATTTTCTTAACAGTTACAACATAGTAAAGAAAATTAGATAACATATTGCTCATTTATAGTAATTATTTTTGTTTTTTTCTAGAAAAACAAGATAAAAATATAGCGAAACTATAACAAGTACGGTACAATCATATTATTTACAAATTACATCAGAATTATTAACCTAATAGAATAATAAGTATTACTCCCTTAGCCACAAATTATATAAAAAAATCCTAATACTGTCAATTTACCCAACATGATAATTTAAGATAAACATGAAACTGGTTCTAGAAATTATTTTTTAAACATTAGATGGAGTGCCTCAAGATTTAATCCATGAAAACGGTGTGCCTTGGCTGAAAAGACTGCTCTAAATTACATAAGAATTATTAACCAAAATGAATAATAGTAATACTTCCTAAGCCATCGTGACCACAAAATATACAAATTTTAATACTGTCGATTTGGCCAACATGATATTTTTAGCTTTTAGTAAAACAGATAAAACTGGTCCAAGAAATGAATTTAACAATTACCGCAGATTTTTCTTTTTTTTAGGAAAAAGGGTGCCTCTGCACCAAAAAGGTTGAAAATACTGCTCTAAAGAAGCAAACATTTTGTTGAGTTCACCTTAAGACTTCATCATGAAACCTTACAGCCCATAAAATCATTCATTCCTCTGCCCACAACTACACTGTTATCAATGATGGTATATGCAATACAAATCTCAAGGTCCGTCCACCTTTTTCATGGACAAAATTGAAGACCTTTTCAAGGTTTTTCAAAGCCAATTTTACAATTTCGCCAATACCGTTAAATAAGAAATTTGCTGGGAATCTGAGAAATATAGCTTACTTTTTCAGTTGCAGGAAGTTCTTTCGATAGAAATAATCCACAGGGAAAGGCTACCTTAATTTTATGCACGGCGCATAAAAACTGTCCATAAGTAATGCGTAATCATTGTACTAATACACATTTTATAGTATCAAGTTTAGGCATAGCATAAACCTATCCTCTTTGGTCCAACCTGTGGGGGGCCGATGATGCTTCATAGGACAATACCATACAAACTAATGCTGGGTTCCGTTAATCACAATGGAAAAGAGATACAATGAAAAAGTGAAGCCACCAGAGAGCAGTCCCAATGTCATTTTAAGCAGTCTTGTTTAGAAAGATGAACAATTTTAAATATTTACAAGCACTTCACCCAATATTCAAGCACTTTTCAATCCTTTAAAACACAACATCAAAATTCATGCATTTGCAAATATTTCAAGCACCCGTACAAACCCTGAAATCTATTCTAAAAAAAAAAAAATATGAAAAGAGAGCTGAAGATCCAGACATGGAAACCCTTCTGTGACTTTACTTTTTATTTTTGAAAATTAAATCCTGGTGGTCATGGAAACAGTGTTTTAACCACTTACGTCAAAGAGGATCCCCACTTCTTGGTCCGGTGATGGTGCAAATGACTGGTTTACGTAAATAAACTGCAAAGAAATGCAGGTAAATTGTTGTAATGATGTGCCAATCGTCATCAAGATAAATGAGAAAGCTACAAAAATTGTGTCTCACAAGTTGCTCATTGGCGTCCAATTTGAGGAAGCGAGAGATAAATTGAGAAAGTGAGTTCACTGTCCTGCTCCTTTCCACAGCCCATTTCTTTGTTTTCATGATGGGCGTGTCTCCAACTGCCTTCAACAGGACATCGACTAGACATAGAAAAAAAGGGAGAAGTGGTTTTTAAGATTGGAAATATTTATTCTTATTGTCAATAAGTTTGACAAAACTTTGCTTATAGCATCTATTCATTCAGAAATTAAAAGAGAATACAAAATCCTAAGAATTAATATGCACAGTATATATCAATAAATAAACACCAAACCCATAAATGACCCATGTGAACATTACTAGTGCGGACATGGTACCCTAAAATCTCAATGTTAAAGTGCAATTGTGTCACATGGTCACCATTATTGACAAGATAGGAAAAGTTGGTGACTAAAGATGATATACTTCAACAATACAATCAAGTGATTCATTTCAATTAGAAATCCAACTACAATGATCCCTCATTTATCGCGAGGGTGGTGTTCCAAAAAGAACCTGTGATAAGAAAAATCCATTTAGTAAAACCCTTTTACATTTATTAGACTATTAAATACTCTATTATAGATTAAAACCTAGGCGCAAACCCCTTTTTTTCAGGCTAAAACAAGTATTTAAAAAATAAAAGTATGCTAAAAACTATTTTTAAAAGGGCAGTGTGTAATATTCGACCACTAGATTTCACTGCATTGTGTAATGCCACCAAAAACAAGTGCTAAAAGCACAGAAAGAATACAAACTAAGGAGACTCAAAATGACCAAAATGTACCGTGCGTCTATTTTTACCAGCCTATTACTAAGAAAAAAAGGAAAAATACAGGAAGAGAAAAAAATCAAGAACAAAAAGAAAGAAGCAGGGAAAAAAGGAAAAGAAAAAGGAAAGAAGCAAAAAAAAGAAAAAAAAGGACAGAAAGACAGTAAGGAGGGAAAACAGAAAAGGGGAAAAAGAAAAGTAAAAAGGAAATACAAGAAAAAAAGAGAAAGAAAAGCAAAAAAAGAAGAAAACAATGATGGAAACAATAAGATAACAAAAAAAGAGGAGGAAAAGAAAAAAAGAAAGAAAAAGAGAAGTAGTAAAATGAAGGAGACAAATCAAGGAAAATGAAAGAAATAGTATTGAGATTTTAAAAAGTTAATGGTAGAAAAGCATGTTTGTGATTAAGAGAGTAAAAAGTGTAGTTAACTTAGGGTAGCAGGTTCAGATGGACACTGATACATTAGCTCTTATCACGACATTAGTTTGTTTTACTCAAGGCTAACACATCAACCTTCCTTTAAGTCATCATCCTTCCGATCTCCTCTTTCTTCCACTCAGTCGCCTCACTTCCACATCCTCTCACATTTAGTGTCCCTATAACTAGGGTTTGCGAGACCTTTCGGTCTCCCGCCCCCCTTTCTTTGCCTTGCTGTCCAGAGAAAGCTGTCGAGCCCTGCTGTTGAACAAAAAAGTGTGTTGTGTCACCCTGACCAGAGTGACATGGCCGCTTTCTTGTGTCCCGTTTCTTCTGGAGGGACGAAACCATGACCAACTTGCCGAGGTGCCTAACTTGTTTGGGTGTTGGGGCATTTGGGTTGGCCAAAATTGTGTGTGTTTTTTGCTATTTCTTTCCCTGTTATTTTCTTTGTTATTGTATGTTTTGTCCTGCTGTCGGTCACCCCTCTTGAGGGATATGACCAAGGTAGATAAATAGATAGATAGACGACATTAGTTAGTCAAACTGTTCTTAAAACAGGAGCGCCCATTCTTTTCAATTTTCAGATTCAGATATACTTTATTGTCATTCTTGTCCACGTGTATACAGAACGAAATGTCGATACATCTGACCCGCACAGTTTCCTTGAATGTACAGATATAAATTAAATTTGCGAGCTCTGTTGAAATTTCCATTGGTTTCTGCACTTATTGTTATAGGTGAATTGAAGTCACGTGGGTTGTTTTGACATTTTTACTTAATTGTTGTAAAAATTACAACAACAAAAAATCAGGGAGCCATTTTCATGTACCTTTATACAAGTTGCTGCCAATTTTATTTTCTGCACTGTTTGTTTCGGATTTAAGTAAGAGATAAGTCATTTTAGTTATGTTAAAATTCAAATGTGTTTACTGTAAAAGGTTTCAGAGAGTTATACAAGTTTCATTTGAATTTGTAACATTCTTTGTTTGTTTTCGAATTATTATACATTTCTCATGGCAATTTTTAAGCTTTTACAGCAAATGATTATCGACTCGGAATATCGATTATCTACTTACTCTCAAAACTCGGCCCTGAGTAACCCATAACGGTCGATACCTATCAAATAATGCACGCGTATACTGTAGTTTATGTATTTTACCCAATATCTAAATCCAAATGTTTTTTGTTTTTTTTACAACTAGGAGCGGCTTAAAGCCCTTCAGCTGATTTTTTTTTGATTTTATTTCGATTTTATCTCATCTCATCAGCTGCACCGCTTATCCTCAGTAGGGTCGCAGGGGTGCTGGAGCCAATCCCAGCAATCATCGGGCAGTGGGCAGGGGACACCCTGAACTGGTTGCCAGCCAATCGCAGGGCACACGGGGACAGACAACTCCCTCGCTTATTCACACCTAGGGACAATTCGGACCGGCCAATCCACCTGAAGTGCATGTCTTTGGAATGTGGGAGGAAACCGGAGTGCCCGGAGGAAACCCACGCAAGCACGGGGAGAACATACAAACTCCGCACAGGAAGTCCGGTAGATGGATTTGAACCCACACAGGAGGTTCCCGAGACCTTAGAACTGTGCCGCACACGCGCTAACCACTGCCCCGCCGTGCTGCCCGATTTCGATTTTATATTATACTTTAATTATTTTATATTTCATATTTAATTTTATTGTTTGTTAATGCAAAATCCATTGCAGCCTGCTCATCCTAGAAGGGGGGTTGCCTCATGTGCAGTTCCTTCTCAAGGTTCTTAATTTTCCTCATGCTGAGGTTTTTGAGATTTTCCTTGCCCTCGT
Source organism: Urocampus carinirostris (assembly GCF_059441175.1). Lineage (NCBI taxonomy): Eukaryota > Metazoa > Chordata > Actinopteri > Syngnathiformes > Syngnathidae > Urocampus > Urocampus carinirostris. Next base: position 49,227,090 of record NC_142350.1, on the reverse strand, counting down.
GTAGGTTTTAGATCGGGGGATGGTGTAATAGTAGTCTGAAATTTTTAATAGTCTGTGGTCTCTGCAGCCTTTTGAGACTCCCTGCGATTAAGGGCGTCACATAACCTGCGCAGCCCTTTGAGACTCTTTGTGATTAAGGGCTATACAAATAAAAATGACTTGACAAGTATACATGACCTGACTAAATATTACACACTGTTCATTTAAATGACTACTGTACTGTTGAATAAAAAACTGATCATAGGGCAGAGACTTTTTAGCCAATCAGAAGGCAATGCACGATGCAAATCAGTGAAGTAACGAGACCGTGAAAAGTGAACTGCGTTATCACGAGGGTTAACTGTATGTCTCTTCGAGAATTTACACTGAACATTGGAAAAACAGAATTGACAGTTCAGCTGAATGTAAAATTCTACAATTATTTGTGAAATTCACTTTAAAATAGCTTATTTTTTAAGAGTATTCAAGAAATTTGAAATGAATAGTATTTATGTAAGAATAAAAGAAAATCTTTTTTATTGTAGATAGAAAAACGTTAGCATTGGCTACCAACCCACCAAAAAGAAAAACACGTTAGCAACCTGCTCCCTCACTGGCCAGATACCTAGCAAGCAACAAACTGATTGGTTAATAACAAAAATATTTGTCAAATGCGTCACAATCCGGAAAAAGCTTCTACTACTGCTTTGCTATGAGTTACGATAGAAGAGAGTGTATCAAATAAACTGGTTTACTTTTTTTCTTCTCTTCTGCAGTTGTTGAATCTTCGGGGGGTGAGAGTGGCTCCGTTTTCTTAGCCTCTGTCGGGGACTCCGCATTGTCAGACATCTTTGGCAACCAAAGTGCTTCTGGGTTGCTCTTACCGGAACTCGAATACTGATTGGTCAAATTTCCGTTTTTAATTGGTTGTTACGACTGCCAGTCACTCAAACACTCATTTCTATTTGTGGATATTCCTAAGGCGTGGTTTAAAAAACACAAAACAATTGGCAGCTCGCACTCGTGTCTTGGAAGTGTTTGCCTGCTCAGGTTTGTTATTGTTGACCTTCGTTGTTAATTTCTTTAGATAAACAAGACATTAGACATTCTTTGCGTTTATTGTATTGAAATTGATGTTTTTCTTTCTTAGATGTAACACTTTCTCTTTGAACACAGGTGCTGTGTCACAGGACAGCTAGAACTTCAAACAGTGTGTCACAGGAGGACAGTGAGAACTTCAGTGTGCCTAAATAGTTAATCATCAACAGTAAGTCAACAAAAAATTGTTTTGCATGAGAAGGGATTAAAAAGATAACTTCTTAACATTCTTGCATTAATCACAGTTCAAAAGACATATTCTTAACCTGGGTGCAAACAACAAGTTTATATGCAAACAATATTTGTTTCGGAAACAGACTATTACCGGATATGTCAAATCAAGTAAATGTGCACAGAAATCCAATAAAGCTCTTATTTAGTATTCCAATTGCAATAGGATGGTTGATCTTTTCATTTTTATATTGTGCATGTAGATGCATACGATTGCGTGCGCGCACACGCAGTGCAGAGCCGAATGAGTTTTTGCAAACTCTGGTTTGCTCTCTAAAAAGCCTTATGTATATTCGTTGATTGTTCTGGGACATTTCCCTTTTATTTCACACCTCCATTGTGAAAATGCCGCACATATATCCAGCTACCAGTGGTTGGTCGTGCATTTGAGACCAAGGCTTTCAGCCCCAGTCTGAATTAGTGACGTGTTTTTCTTGAAGTGAAATTTCCTATTTTATTTGTGAGGACTATGGTGGAGGAAAGGTGATGTTGACCGACTATGTCCCCTGCTGTGCGCTGGGTTTTCTAGGTCCCAGACGCCGCTGTCGCAGAGCACCGTCTGCTCAGGGAGCTGGTAACGCTGACTGTGAAAGGGGGGCGTGAAGGGCCACACGCTGCATGGGCGCGGGACACATAAAACCTGTCTTTTGTAACGAAATCCAAGTCAAACAAGACTGTATTAATGGGGACAAATAAAAACAATAATGGGTGGATAACAAAAAAAAGTCTGCAAGAGAGTAGCTCAGCCCGACCCGAACATACCGACCCAGCCAAAAATTCCGGCTCGAGCTTGAGATTTTACTACTAGGCTGAAAGCGGCTGACAAAACCTTGCGAAATATTTGCTCGCTTCGGAGTTGTACAGCCTTTCCCTATTTAATCAACACAATACATTTCCTTTTGCAGCCCATTTTCTTCAAGTTTAATGTTTGTTTGAGCAATCACTTTGGTGGATTATCGCCACGTAGCCATGGTAAACCTGTGGAATAAAACAGGAGAATGATGCCTAAATCACAGATCTCATCGACATCCAGCTGTAGAAAGCTTGTGCCACTGAATGACAAAAATCAATAATCCACCACATGTTTTTTAAGGCTTGCTAGCAGGCACTCAGATGCTTACCTGGAATCTGATTGGCTAACCAGCAGCCTTCTCAAAGACTGATGTTAAGGTACATTGCCTTTAGGATTCTTTTGTGTAGGCCCCCTGGTAGATTTATGAGCCTTGCAACAACTAATGGCTAAAATGTGATTGGTTAAATGTTTATATATGAAAGCACACATCTTGAAACAGCCAACCAGGGAGAAGCAACGGAAGGAAGCTGACAATTTGGAAGTATTCATGGACAAAATATCATTATCACCCTATGATTCAGATATTTGTTTTAGACCAGCAGAGAATGCCTTACAGGCCCTGAAGGCACACCAGTGACATCTATATACATTTATAGTGGATGCTGCAGTTGTATCCATCCATTTATAGTGCCAGTCTTCTCTTTTGACCAGCCAGATATGACAACATCTTTGAAATAGCAACAATGATCCGAGAAAAATGGGATATATTGTTCTTCTTTCTATAAAAGACCCAATGCACCCGGTGACTTAAAAAGTTTCCCCACCACTGGGTTACTGCCTGCATGTAAACAAGCGGTCATGTCGACAGTGGCAGGCATCGGCAGACTCTCCACCAAAGACGCCGTTCTCCTCCTGTGTGACATGCAAGAAAAGTTCCGACCCAACATCTTCCAATTCACCAACATCGTCAGCAACGCTGCCAGATTGCTCCAGGTTGTAGCAAAATCCAAATAAACCTTCCCTTTCGTTTTTTAATGTCATTGAACACCACTTTTTGAAAGGCCAGCCGGATTCTGGGGGTTCCCGCCATCCTGACTGAGCAGTACCCAAAAGGTTTGGGTCCAACGGTTCCAGAGCTGGGAGCGGAGGGCTTGACGGCTCATGCTAAAACGTCTTTCAGCATGATGATCGAGGAGGTTCAGAAGGAGATGCAGGCCCTCGGCAACCCCAAGCAGGCCATTCTGTGCGGCATCGAGGCTCACGCTTGCATCGCGGTAAAAAAACAACAACTATATGTATAATTATATATAATGTACAGTGGAACCTCGGTTTTCGAACGCCTCTCAGTTCGAACAAATCGGAGTCCGACCAAAAATTTAGAGAAATTATTGCTTCGCTGTTCGGTCCAAAAATCGGAGTTCGAACGTCGGTAATGCGTGAGTGCGTACGTTAGGGTGCGATGCTGAGCGGCGTACGGGTGTAGATCGCTCTTTTCGAGACCAACTGTTATCGCTTGCGGACGTGCTTCGTTTTGCTTTCGTTTTTAATATAGGTGTTCGAAGTGTTTTAGCCCCTAATTATGCCTCCGAAGAAAGTCAGTGCAAGCAGCAAAGTTGCTACAGGTGAAAAAAGAAAAGTAGTACGTACAACTACTGCTGATCTTGCCTGCGCCTTCTGCTGACCACCACAAAGGTAAGAAATCCTGTTCATAATTCTTTTCTTTATCCTTTTTTTTATTTTTACACGTTCATGTTAGCGTAATCTTTCGTACGGAAGATTACGATAACGCGAACGTACGATTAGCCTGGGTTAGCTTTAAGTTTACGTTAAACATTCAAGGTAAACATTCAGGGTGTTGGAACGGATTAAAACGATTTACATTATTTTTAATGGGAAAAATGATTTCGGTGATTGAACAAATCGTTTTTCGAACAGGGTTCTGGAACGGATTATGGTCGAGAACCAAGGTTCCACTGTAGTTACAAATGAGGCCCCAGGTCGGTATGGCGGGAAACTGATGCGCTAACTGGGAGGAGCTGAAGCTGGCCGTGAGCGGGCTCTATTGGTAGAGTCTGGAACTTCTCGTAACTTGGATTTTCTCCCGTGTGTCGAGTACGACTTTGGTTGGAAAGAAATCTCAAATTTCTCGTATCGAGTAGCTCAAGTATCACTGTACAGTATATATTAACAACTTGTTTGGTAAATAAATGACAAACTGAGTTACCTTTGCCCTTTTATTTCAGTGCACAACGTTTGACCTACTAGAAAAAGGAATCGAGGTCCACATTGTGGCGGACGCCGTGTCGTCGCGGAGGTGGTTATTGAAAAAAATGCTTTTTATTATTAATGAACCCTTCGGATCGTTAGCAAAGTTAGTTGTTTATCGAGTCATTGAAGATATAGAATTAATATTGTACATTCTTTATTCATATTTCCTTCAGACGGATTCTTTCGTTTTCAAGCTGATTTGAATAATTAGCAGGGAAAGGTTATAGTTTATTAATAGATTATTGTATATCTTTTCAATTCATATTTGATTTATTCAGACAGCAAATTTATTTTAATGCAATATTTTTATTTTTCAATCCATTTTTAGTCATTTGGAGACTGGATATTATCTAGAATTGTTTTCCACAGTTTCCTTCTCTAGTCACTCTTGTTAGCCAATTGGCTGAAGGCTGAGGCTTTACAATACCATTAATGTTCTTGTTTGCCGCTCCGTGAAAATTAAGCTTGCTTTGTCCTTCAGTGCCACTCACCGTCCAAACCTCGCTGAGTTCGGTGATTTTGGGTTCTTCGAAAAACATTTCTCCCGTTTTCTTCTTTAACCACTTTTGCTAGCCGTAAGGCCGCAGGCTATGGCTCTCTGCTATTATGGTCGGCTGTTTAGTGTAAATATAGTTTGATCCGTCCTTCAGTGGCACTAGCTTTCTACAGGTGAAAGTTACGAGTTTTGTGATCCAGGCAGCTTTGACCTTTTTTTTTTTTTATCACTCTCTCCTTTTCTAGCCACTTGGCTGCAGGCTATGGCTTGCCACTATTGTTATTGTTAGCTGTTCTGTGTAAATATAATTTTATTTGTCATTCTGTGGCACAAGCTTTCTACGGATAAAAGATGCCGAGTTTCATGATTCAGGCATCAGTCTCCTTTTTAGCCACTCTTGTTAGCCACTTGGCTGCAGGGTATGGTTTGCCGCTATTGTTATTGTTCGCTGCTTTGTGTAAATAGTTTGCTTTGCCCTCCAGTGTCAATAGCTTTCTACAGCTGGATGTTGCTGAGACTTGTGGTTCAGGCATCATTTTCCTGTTTTATTCCACGTTTTTCTTTTCTGGCCACACGTGGTAGGCCCTTGGTTAAGGCTATGGCTAGCTATTATTGTTAGCTGTTCTGTGGCACAAGCTTTCTACAAATGAAAGATGCCGAGTTTCATGATCCAGGTATATTTGACCTATTTTTTTTATCACTGTCTCCTTTTTTAGCCACTCTTGTTAGCCACTTGGCTGCAGCCTATGACTTGCCACTATTGTTATTGTTCGCTGTTCTGTGTAGATATAATTTGATTTGTCATTCAGTGGCACAAGCTTTCTACAGCTGGATGTCGATGAGATCTGTGATTTAGGCATCATTCTCCTGTTTATTCCACAGTTTTCTTCTCTGGCCACACGTGTTAGGCCCTTGGTTGAGGCTATGGCTGGCTGTGATTGTTAGCTGCTCTGTGTAAAGCTTGCTTCGTCTTTCATTGTCACATGCCCTTTACAGCTGGTCATGCAAGCAAATGTTGCCGAGTCCCCTGATTCAGGCATCATTTTTCACTTTTTCCTTCTCTAGCCACTTATGTTACACTTTGCTGCAGGCAATGGCTGGCTGCTTATGTTAACTGCACCTGGTTGGTCCCTCAGTGTGACTCGCCTTCCACAGCTGGTCATGCAAGCGAAAATCCCAGTTCTTTGATAATTTTTTTCACATTTTCCTTCTCTAGCTACTCATATTAGCCACTTGGTTTCAAGCTATTCAAACTATTTTGTAGACATTTTTCACATTATCTGAATTTGTTAAATTATTATGACAGAAGCACTGTTCATTGTAATTAAGTATTCTGTTTTCAAAATCTGTATTACTTTTTTTTTTCTTTCATTTTCATCAGCCAGACAGACCGCTTGTTTGCTCTGTCCCGCCTGAAGCAGAGCGGTGCCTTTCTAACCACCACCGAAGCCGTGCTCCTGCAGCTGCTGCAAGGCGCAAAGCACCCCAACTTTAAGGAGGTAACACAATATTATACTTATAATTTTTTTATCATGTATATACTAACCGATTTGACGGCTCCCACTCAGGTTCAGCAGCTTATGATGCAGCCGTCCCCTGACACGGGCCTCCTTGCCTACTTCAGCGCACTTTGAGGAAAAAATATATACGGTGTATATCTATGGAATTCCATCTACGTACATAAGTGCTTCAATAAAAGGATGCTGCATTATTAATCGAGTTTGTCTGTTTGTCTGAGTGCTGGGGAACAGCACAAATGTGGAAAGTCATTTGGCAGGACATCGATTTCCTTTAATCGAGTCACAAGAATAGCAATTTGACCCTAGAATGTTTTTTCTTTTTGTTTTGTTTTTAACCTACAACGCTGTACCTTTGTCAACAATCAAAAATACATAATTTATATATATATATATATATATATATATATATATATATATATATATATATATATATATAATTTATATGTAGGGTTTTATATATTTGATTAAATATTTTTTTCAACTTATCTTGATATTTAATCTAATATAAAACATAATTTACAATGTTTTACATTAGATATTACACGCAAACTAATAAAATAATTTGATTTAAAATAAACATTTTCCTTTTTTTCAATTTGAGAATATCAAAATATAATATTTAATAAAATAATAAGTATGACATTAATGGTATTTGAAATCACTATAAAACTGATTTAAAATACTAAGTCAGTCATTTAAAAACTGGAAAAGCTGCGGTCAATCATGGACAATCCATCGCATCCACTACACAGCAGTTTCTCCAGACAGAAGAGCAGTTTCAGCGACAGACTGCTGTCACTGTCTTGTACTACGGACAGACTGAAGAGATCTTTTCTTCCTCATGCCATGAGGCTCTTTAACTCTACCCGGCAGAGTAAAAGCCCACATTAAACCACACCACCTACATTGCATATTACCGAATTTTATTGCAATATGTATTCTGTGTAGCACTATTTAGATATTCTATATAACACGCTAAAGTGGGCATTTGCACGTCACACTGGGTATTTGTATAGTGTATTCTTTTTGCTTTATTATTGTATTGTTCTCAGCTCAGGGATGCTGCTGGAAATGTGAATTTCCCTCCGGGGATGGTTAAAGTATCTATCTATTTAATTGTATAATACTAGAAGAATTGGAATTGATTTTCCACTTTTTCAATTCTATAAGATTTTAATATATTGTTTAATATAATCCTTAAATAAAATACTTTGAATTAAATATTAAAAGCAATCTGATTCAGAATACAATTATTGGGTTATACAGTATGTCACAAAAGTGAATACACCCCTACCGTTTCTGCAGAGATTTTCTCATTACGTTTGATTGAACAACACTGAGGAAACATTGCTTTGGCACAATGAAAGGTAGTCAGTGCAAGGCTTATATACCAGTGCAAAAAAAAAAACTTAAAATATAAGCATTAGTAGCTAAACCCCTGGTAACAAAAGTGAGTACACCCTGAAGTAAAAGCGCCTGAAGTTCAATATTTTGTGTGGCCACCATGATTATGCAGAACCACCTAATCCTCCTAGCCATGGATTTCACCAGAGCCTCACAAATTATAGCTGGAATGCTCTTTCACTCCTACATGACTGAGCTGGAGGATATTCAAGATCTTGTGCTTTCCCCCTTCCGCTTAAGGATGCACCAAACATGATCAATTGGATTTAAATCCGTATACATGCTTGGCCAGTCCATCCCCTTTTACCCTAGTCCCTTTAGAAAAGCCTTGGACATGTTAGGTTTCTTTGGGGGCATTTTCCTGCTGGAACTGTGTCCTGCGACCCAGCTTCTGGAGGGAGGGGATTTTCTCTGCTCAGTATTTCACAGTACATGATTGAGTTTGTGTTTTCCTTAATGGAATGCAATTCCCCAACTCTAGTTGCACTCATGCAGCCCCAAACCATGACATTCCCAACACCATGCTTGCCTTTACGCACGACACAAACATGTTTGTACTCCTCACTTGGTTGCCACCACACATGTTTCACACAATCTGAGCCAAATTAATTAATCTTTGTCTCATCAGACCGGAGGATATCTTTCCATTAAGCCATGCATGGCCTTATTTACATACTTCATTGTGTCAAAGCAATGTTTCTTCAGTGATGTTCTAATAAACTTTATAATGAAATCTCTGCAGAAATGTGAGGAGTGTACTTACTTTTGTGACATACTGTAAAATGAAAAGTTTTTATTGTTTTAAATATTTTGTCATAATAACAGTTAAATATAGTATTTTTATATAATATGTTACATTTGCTATCACCCAAAAAAAATATTTAAAATACTAAGTGAATTATTTAATTGCATAATACTAATAAAGATGGAACTACTTTTTTTTTTAATTTTATGATATTTTGATACAATTCCATACCAACATTGTTTTATGAATTTTCTAACAATATTTAAATATCCATCCATCCATTATCTGCACCGCTTATCCTCAGTGTAGGGTCGCAGGGGGTACTGGAGCCCATCCCCGGAATCATTGGGCAGTGGGCAGGGGACACCCTGAACTGGTTGCCAGCCAGTTGCAGGGCACACAGAGACAGACAACTCACTCGCTCATTCACACATAGGGACAATTAATCTGACATGCATGTCTTTGGAATGTGGGAGGAAACCCACGCAAGCACGGGGAGAACATGCAAACTCCAGATAGTAAGGTTTGATCCCATGACATCAGAACTGTGCCGTACACCCGCTAACCACTGCTCTGCCGTGCTGCCCAATATTTAAACATATTTTATATAATATTTAATACAATATTGTATATCATACTTTAATAAAATAATTTAAATGACATCACCAAACTTCATTAAAATGACTCTACACACTGGTTGGCTCAAATGTTTTTTGTTTTGTTTTTATAATTTGTTATAAATGTTTTGGAAATGTATTATTCATAATTATTCAACAACAATAAATATTATTTGAATTTGAGAGAATGTTTTTAATACTGGACACTTGACAAGGAGGTCGCGTAAGACGCCAGTTTTTTTGTTTTGTTTTTTAATCATTGCGTACTGCTGTTAGTTATTTGGACTATTATGCACTGTTTACATCAATATCACTTTCAGCCAATTGTGTTGCCGGTGTTTGATTCCTACACGTTTTAGAGCGGATCTGCTTTTTGTAACCTCAGGGAGTTCATAAAAAGAAAGTGCTCAGGGAAGAGGTTTTAGAACAGGTTGGAATTTCTTATCTGAGGGTTTGCTCCTCTCCTGTTCTCTTTGCAACTTCATGTATTCTCTGTTTATTTTGAGGAACTGATAATCCATAATCTTAAGTTTATGAAGTTTTAGCAAGTTTGTCTGATATAAATTCGTTTTGTTTTTTTAATCCAATTAAATCAGATGACCGATACACCTACTTGATGTTACGCAACACTTTTTGCATAGTACACAGTAGTCAAACAAGCTCCCTCCTGTTTTTTGGAGGGAGGTGTCCTGCAAACCCGCAGGGGGAGTCGTTCAAAATCAAAAGCAATGACGTCACCCACAGATGGGAGGATCGGGTGACGTCATTCTGGAAAAAAAGGAGGGGCGGAAAAAAGGAAACTCACCCGATAGGACTTGTTGTGTACAAAGTTCCTGCAAACTTTTTCTTCTGACTTGAGCTGTGCAAGGGATTCCGATGCCGAGGGGGCCGATCTGAAGGTGAGGAGGTGGGAGAGGGAGGGGTTAAATATTTGGACGTTTTCAACCACCCCTGCATGAAATATCACAATTTTTTGAAAGGCCTTGGCCCTCGAGTAGTCACAGGAAAGGGAGTAACTCATCTACGTAGAGCAAATTCATGTCGTGAGATTGAGTCATTTTCACAAAGTGAAAGAATGCTTTGGAAAGTGAACACTTTTCTCAGAAGATAACGTCGGCTTTTCTTCTTCAGGCTCCTGATATGACCTCTAACCTGGACTCCAGTCTCACCAGCATCGACTGGTTGCCTCAACTGGGAATCAGCGGCCTCCGTTCGGGCCGGGAAAGAAGGAGAGATAAGGGAGGGGAGAGACTAGACTCTTCCTTGGAAGATTCCCTTCTCTCTAATAAAAAGGGCAAACCCCCCCACAGCTACGCCGCCCTCATTGCCATGGCCATTGCTGCTGCACCGGAGGGGAAACTGAGCCTGAACGACATCTACACTTGGATCAGCGACTCTTTTCCATACTACAGTCGCACGGGACGAGGGTGGAAGGTAGACTATCTTGGATTATAGCTTTCTGGACTTAAAGGTTATGAAATGAAATGATCTGCATTTATATAGCGCTTTGCAAGTCAAGACTTCCCAAAGTGCTTTACGGTGTGCTTCACATTTCCCAATAGCGGCCGTGCAGCCATGTAAGGCGCTAACCTGCTTATTGGGTGTATTAGGGGTTCAATGTCTCACCCAAGGACACTTCGACATGTGACACGGACGAGCTGGGATTCGAACTTGGATCCCTTGATCCCAAGACGATCGCTCTACCTCCTGAGCTACTGCCGCTCAGGAGATGAAACATATATAAAAAATGTATTTGGGCATTGCAAGACTTCCAAATGACAGAACCCATCATCTGCTGGACTAGACGTCAGGCAAGGGGTCAGACGCCCGGTAGGATTGATGTGGTTTCATTTCCGACATTTTCAAGAAATTCTCTCACACGATTTGCCAATTAATCCTACTTAATACAGTTTGATAACATTCTACCTTTCTCAATTCTAAATTTTCTGGACTAAAAGATGCGCTGGATTTGTCAGGTTCTGGTATTGAAAACCCAATCCCATACATGTAGAAGCAAAATTAGGAAGTGTTTACATAAAATGAATTGTATTAAATAGTGTACAAAAACAAAGTATCTTCAGAATTTCGACATGGAAGATATTCTAACACAAGCTGGGCCCCGCATCGCAGCTACGTAAAGCTTAAACAATAACTGAACCTAAATAAAAAAGAAAGGAGACCTAGGATATGGTGGAATATCAACTGTTTCTAACTGAACGAAACATGAAAGTATAAGGAAGAAGGGAACATACTCAATAAATACTCATGCGTGGATAGAACCACCACATGCTTGAACACCAACTAGCTCTAACAAAACATGGAAGTAGGACGACACATTAGAAGTATTCTCGAAGTGGACAGGACATAAGAGTGCCATGACGACGAGACCATGAAATATAATGCTGGCACATTAACTAACTGTAATCGAACAAAACTTTAAAAGAAAAAAAAAACAGGATATGTTGGAACACAAACTGTAACCTAACAAAACGTGAAAAGTAGACAATGCCAATCTTGTTGGAATATATGTGGTTCTGACTGAACAAAACACAAAAGTAAGCTGACCCAAAAAACATATTCTTGCATAGAACAACAACATAATGTTCCAACACCAACCAGCTCCAACAGAACAAAAACATGAAAGAAAGACAACTCAGGAAATACTGGAACACTAACACTAACTCTGAACAAAATACATAATGTTCCAACACCAGCCAGCTTTGACAGAACCAAATTCTAAAGACAATGAAGGATGTGTTAAAACACTAACTCTTTCGAACTGAAGTAAATCATGAAAGACAGACAATACAGGTTATGTTGGGGTACTTACTCTAAGTGAAAAAAAAACTGAAAAGATAACAACAAATACAGTATTACCACAGTTACCTCTGCAAAATCCCACACAAAACTTGAAATTCTACAAAGTAGCGACGCTTTCATACAAATTTCCTTGAGACGAAGTCCTTACCGACTGAGAGTATACGACTGTGACAAAATAACCATAGACCTACAAATAAAAACACACTCACACAAAATTGCAGCTGAATGAATGTTTTTTATTCTCATGAAACGTACAACAAAAATGGAGGGCTTCTACTTTCAGAGTAAGAAAGTAATTAAAAAAGTATCTGGCTAGCTTCACACTAGCATCAGGTATCCTGATTGAGCCAGGTCTCCCTGATGATCAAAATACAACTGTCCCAAACGTAGCAGTTTACCAAAAGTTGTAGCTCCAGGTCATCCGATTAATGGGTAGTAGATCTTTTATGGGTGGGATATACAGGCTTGGCAGGTAGCTTCTGAGAGTTAGAATAGAATAGAATTTACTTTTATTGTCATTCTTTGTAACCATGCACACAGAACGAAATGCCAATACACCTGACCCGTACAGTTAAACCGTAGCGAGCCGATGCAGCCGCAGCCAAACAGGGCACCGCCATTTGAGACCCAACTGTGTTGTGTTGGGAGTCATTAACTGACCAAACCCCCCCAATTCCAACCCTTAATGCCGAGCGCCAAGCAGGGAGGCAATGAGTACCAATGTCTTAGGTATGACTCGGCCGAGGCTTGAACCAGCGACCTCCCAGTCTCGGAGCGGGCGCCCTACCACCTAGGCTACCGAGCTGGTAAAGTTGTTACATAGCCTAGCCACAGGGGGCCAGACCTGCGGCACAGCCATTGCTTTTTCACCTGATGCTGCCTCAGTCTCTTACCGGACCCGATTACGATTCACAGAGCGCCAACTGATGATGGCCATTTCCTTGCGGTCTTCTGACGTTCCTCAGTCCATTTAATTGATGAATTTCTTTTCGATGTAACCATCCCCTGAAATACTAGCTGTAGCCATGCGCCAGTTTGTTTTGGGGTGGACACATTGACTTTGAGCCTGCCCATCCCAGCTGTTTGACTGACAGTACACGCCAGCCTATCACAGTCGCGCACACAGTCAAGCCCAATCGCTAGATAATTTTGCTAATATTTCAAATGTTTGCAAATATTTTTCCATATTATTTCTTCTGCATTTATTTTGCGGTTTTTCGTTTTCTTTTCCATATTTTTCCGAATTCATTTTTATATATTTTACATTTATTTTTCCATGAATGCAAACAGAAATTGAAAATGTTTTTATTTTTCGAAATATTTTTACATGTGTTTTCCTTATATTTTGTGGTTTTTCGACCTAGAGAGGGACACACCACAGGAAATTGTTTTTAATAATTTTAAAACTTAAACTTGATCTCTCGTTCTCACAACAAAGCATCATTATCATAATTTTTCCGCAGAACTCCATCCGGCACAACTTGTCCCTAAATAAATGCTTCCGAAAAGTCCCTCGTCCGCACAATGACCCCGGAAAGGTAAAAAACAAATCAACAAAATAACCATAACAAGGTCGCTGAGTTTTTTTTTTTTTTTCAATTACAGGGCTCCTATTGGACAATGGAAGGACCTGATGTGGCCAATCAAATCAGGGTGCATAAACGTCCTTATCCAGATGAGGAAAATCCAAGACGGGAGGTGGGTCATTTCATTTTCTCATCTCATCTCATCAGCTGCACCGCTTATCCTCAGTAGGGTCGCGGGGGTGCTGGAGCCCATCCCAGCAATCATCGGGCAGGGGACACCCTGAACTGGTTGCCAGCCAATCGCAGGGCACACGGGGACAGACAACTCACTCGCTCATTCACACCTAGGGACAATTTTGACCGGTAAATTAACCTGACATGCATGTTCTTGGAATGTGGGAGGAAACCAGAGTGCCCGGAGGAAACCCACGCAAGCACGGGTAGAACATACAAACTCCGCACAGTAAGGCCGGGAGCTGGATTTGAACCCACGCAGGACTTGAACTGTGCCGCACACGCGCTAACCACTGCGCCGCCGTGCTGCCCTCATTTCATTTTCTCGTTTTCTAATGCCTAATCTTCTCACCCTGGCCACCACCCTTTTGATCTGTTACCCTCTGGTAGGCACTACTGGGCTCTTAAATCAAGGACTGATATAGTCAAAGACAGTTTCTTCCTCAGGGGCATTACCACCATAAACAAGAACGCAAACCAATGAAAATATATACCGTACAGTATTTTGTACAGTATTTTGCACCCTTTTAGGCTTTTTTTGATGCAGCTAATGTTATTGCACTGCCGTTACAATGCACAATTGTTTCATCTCAGTATCATTATAACTTGGGCCAGTCTCTAAGCACTACTTTGTAAATATGTTTGCCTATTTATCCTTGTCTCTTATTTTTCCTTTTTTAAGTCTTTATTACATGTTTACCCAGGAGTGCCAGGTCTATTTATTTTTTTGCTTTAGCTATTTCACAAATGTTGATATCAATGACAATACTATTTTATTATTTATTTAGTTAAACTTTGCTTATATATTAATTTCTATTTATTTTACTTAAAGGCCACAAAGGAAGAAGCAGGAGACGCTTCCCCTTGCCCGGCTTCCTCCAAAGGAGGCGGTGTCCCCTTTGAAAATTCCCTGCAGAGGCCCCCTAGGACCGCCTCACTATTTCCTCCCCCATGCAAGGTAACACATACAGAAAAATTCCAATTAAAAAATAAAATAAATGATAGTAAATTAAGTCAAATATTAATGTAACCTTTTCCATTACAAAATAAACCTGGTTCCAATGTATTTATTCACATTTAAATATTTTGTCTTTTTTTAAATGTATGTTAATATTTCACAATTTAATTGAAGAATATACTGTGCAAATGTCCTCATGTTGAGGTTTTGGAGTTTTTCCTTGCCCTCATGTTGGTTCCAGATGAGGGGATGGTGTAATAATAGTCTGAAAAAATAGTCTGTGTAATAACCTGTGAAGCCCTTTGAGACTCTTTGTGATTAAGGGCTATACAAATAAAAATGACTTGACTTGACTAGATCACTACGATTATTTTTTAACATGTCATTATTCATGTATCTATGCATTTATTTACTGGTATTGTTATTACACATCTATTAGTTTATCATTATTATTTACATTTCAGTATATTTTTTAAATCATGGTTCATTTTTATCATTTTTGATAACAATCAGGATTTTATATAAATTATATATATAAATATATATACATATATATATATATATGCATATATATAAATATATATACATATATATATATATATATATATATATAAATAAAAATAGTATCTTGAAAAGGACACGGTATGGTAAAATAAGTCAAACATTTTTCTCATAAAATATTATCATTATTATTTAAGTAAATTTTGAGAACTATCTTTAATAAGTACCGGTAATTTGATTTGAATATATATACAGTATATTATATATATATATATATATATATATATATATATATATATATATATATATATATGTAAATTAGTCCAAAAAAATCCAGTATTAAAAAAAGGATAGTACAATAAGAACTACTATTATTACAATACAAGTACAACTAAAAATTATTTTACAGTAAAATAGGAAATGTGCCTCAAATAGCCACATCAGATCATTAGGATCGTTTGAGTATTTTTATTTTACTGGAAATGATAATAGTAAAAATATCTTAAATGTAAAAGATGATGATAAATAATTAAATGGTAAAATGGTAAATGGGCTGCATTTATATAGCGCTTTTCAAGTCAATGAAGACCTCCCAAAGCGCTTTACATTGTGCTTCACACACACACACTCACACACCAATAGCGGCCATGCAGCCATGCAAGGCGCCGACCTGCTTATTGGGGGAATTAGGGATTCAGTGTCTTGCCCAAGGACACTTCGACATATAACACGGAGGAGCCGGGAATCAAACCTGCGATCTCTTCATCCCAAGAAGAGCGCTCTACCTCCTGAGCTAATGTAAAGAAAAATTTTAAAATAACAGCAAACTATATCTGGAAGAGAAACATGAAACAACCAAAAATTACTACGCACAGCAATTTAGATATTTATTCAGTTGAGTTCATCATAAGTAGGTAACTCAAGGTTATAGTCGACTAACTACCAATATTTTCTGTTTGAGTCAATTGTTTTTGTGTTTTCAGAAACAATCCTGCACAGTGCCCCCTGTAACCACAATCAACCCTTCCCCCAGACCAGTTCCTGGCCCCCCACCGCCCTTCTTTTCAACTCCCAATGTCCGTCCAACATTCCGTCCCCAACCAGGACCAGACTGTGGCCCCCCGTCCTCTCAAACCCTATCCACACTAACCTTTTTGTCCCCTTTTACCACACCCGTGCCCACGCCCGGGCCGGGACCCCCTGCGGCGGACCCCCCGCTGCGATTCACCTTTGATGAGATGAATTTACCGGACTTGTACGCCTCTTTTAAGTCTCTCTGTAAGAGCGTGAAGGAAAGGGGAGGCTCTCAAGGTAAGGACGGGCCAAAAAAAAGACACGTTTAATCGGATGACCTATTTAATTTGACGATATCAAAGTGATTGATCATTTCAACTGTAAAAATAATAATTTACCAAGCGTTAGGGTTAAGGGTTATTAGGGTTTGGGATTTAAGTTAGGTTTAAGGATTCGGGGTAAAGGGATAAAGGTTAGGGTTATGGGTTAAGGATTGGAGGTTAGGGGATAAGGTGTTAAATTTAAGAATTTGGGGGTCAGAATTTGAGGTTATGGATTAGGGGGTTATGGCATAAAGTTAGGGTCAAGGGGTTGAATGGTGAGGTTAAAGGTTGTGGGTTTAGGGTTAAGAGGATAGGATTGGAGGTTATGGGTTAAGGTTCCAGGGTTATGTGTTCAAGTTAAAAGGGTTAGGCATTTAAATTAGGGGGTTTGGACGGGAGGTTACATATCATTGGTTAAGTGTTTAAGAAGAAAGAGGGTTAAGGGATAAGAGTTAGGGGGGTTACAGTTTTGTATTAGGCTTTCCGGTTATTAAATCAACATTTTAATCATGTTTATTTTCGGTCCTAGCCGATTCGGTTCCCGTGGCGACGCCAGGCAATGACGTCACCCCCCTTCATACCCCGGTTCTTTTGCCTATGTCGCCCCACCTGGCACCACCACCGGCGCCACCTGCCCCACCTAGCGAAACAGTCCGTCTATCACAGCCCAGTGAGTCAACAATATATTTGACTTATTGTACTGGTGCTTTTTCCACTTTTTCCTTCTCTAGCCACTCATGTGAGCCACTTTGCACAAGTAATGGCTAAATGGTATTGTAATAAAGTTTGCTTCAACCTTCAGTATCACTCGCCTTACATGGCTGATAACGCAAGCGAATACAGTGATTCAGACAACTGTCCAGTGACCTCTTCAGCTTTTTTCCTAAGCTTCATTTTCAAGCCTCTTAAACGCAAGCTATGGCCCACAGCTAGCTGCTTTGCATTTCAGTGTCACTTGCCTTTCATAGCTTGTCATGCAAGTGAGCACTGCAATCTCATAATTAATGGATCTTCTACTTTTTTCCCATTGTTCCCTTCTCTAACTACTCCTGTTAGGCTTACAGCTGCAGAATAAGGCTTGCTGCTATTGTTAGCTCCTTTTTGTAAATAAAGCTTGCTTAGACCTTTGATGTCACTCACCTTCCACAGGTGGTCATGCAACTGTAAGTCGCAAAATTTCATGATTCATGAATCTTCCACTTCTTTTTTTACTCAGTTTCCTTCTCTAACCACTTGTTAGCCATGTGGTTACAAGCAGTTTTGTTATTCAGGTATCTTGCACTTGTCATATTTGACTTTTTTTTCCCCAGTTTCGTTTTCTAGTCAACTAATTTTAGCCTCGACGTTGCTATCTATGGCTTACAGCTAGCTGCTTGGCCCTTCAGTGTCACTTGACTTCCACAGCTGGTCATGCATGCAAAACTCACTGAGTTCTATTAATCGGGTATTTTGTCACCTTTGATTTTTTTCCCCCACCATTTCCTTCTTTATCCATTCATAATAGCCACTTATTTTCACGGTACGGCTCAGTACTATTTTTATGAGCTTTATGTAGATAAAACTTGTTTGGTCTTTGTGTCACCCACCTTCCACAGCTTGTCATACAGGCAGGCTTTGCAATGTTCTGTGACTCAGGCAACTGGCACTTGTCAACTTTTTTCCAGTATTCTTCTCTAGCCACTCATGTTAGCCACTTTGCTGCGGGCTATGGCTCCCCCGCTATTGTTAGATGCTCATACTTTGTCCTTCAGTGTCACTCGACTTCCACATCTGGTCATGCAAGCGAAAATCACAAAGTTTTGTGATTTAGACATCCAGCCCTTGTAACCGTTGACTTTTTCCACTTCTTCCTTCTCCAGCCGCTAATCTTGGCTGCAGGCTATGGCTAGCTGCTGTGATAATGGTTAGCTGCTCTGTGTGAATGAGTATTGCTTAGGAGAACGCTTCATCTCTTTCTAAGCTAACACATTTATGGATGAATAAATACAGTCGCTTTAAAAATAAGGTGTGAGTCGCTGTGTTGCGTTTTCTGCAGCGGTACCAGCTGACTGGTTCACAAACACAGACGCTTTGAAAGAAAGCTTTCGCATCGCCAGCAACCTGGACTGGGCCAACATCGACCTCTCGGGTCATCCAGGTGAGGCCGCGCTTAAGAACCCACCCGATCCTCATAGTGAACTCCGAAATCAACATCCTCCTTACCCATCCTCAGACTTGCTGGAGAGCATGCGGCAAGCAGAGTTGTGCGACTGGGCCCTGGACCCAGCGCTCTTCACTTCCCTGTGCGACTCACTCAACCGCTTCTTTGCCCAGAAAGGCATGCTGACTTCTGGGGGCCATTCCCCAGGGACCAATCACCCCTCGCATATGGCCCCATCGTCTTTTCACTACGGCCCCATTAATGGGTCACCGCTGGCCCGCAGGCCACTTCACGCGCCGGCCCAGATTCTCCATCGACCTGCAAACACGGCAGGTAAGATCTGGCTTGTGGCATTTTCAGGTAATTGGCTTTAAATGTAGGTTACATTAAGGGTGATTTGATTAAAAACACATTGAAAAGGAAGCATGCACAGTACACGAAATCATTCCTTGTCATGCATATTTTAGAGGCAAGCCCACGAGCATTTCTTCTTTTACTAATTTTCCAAGTGACACTAAAATGTTCCATTTTTAAATATGCAAATTCTAAAACAAAAGATATGGGTCTATTTCATCAGGTAAAAAAATGGCGTATGAAAATTTGTCTTTACAAATAATAATTCAGACTATAAATCGAACAACAATTCAGGACTGAAAATGTATCTTAAATAATAATTCTTACCTGAGATTAAGACAAGTAAACAAATACATAATAATAAGGTGTGTAAATGTGTCCTAAAATATTGTAAACATTAGCACCAGCCAAATAAATAAATAAGGCGTATTTTTCACGTGACAGCAGTAGCTCAGGAGGTAGAGCGATCATTTTAGGATTGAGGGATCCCAGTTCGAATCCCGGCTTGTCCGTGTTACATGCCGAAGTGTCCTTGGGTAAGACACTGAAACCCCAATAAGCAGGTTAGCGCCTTACATAGCTGCAAAGATCACGGGCGCTATTGGGAAATGTAAAGCGCTTTGGGAAGTCATTGACTTGAAAAGCGCTATATAAATGCAGATCATTTCATTTCATTAGGACTGGCGGAAATAAATTGAAATGTCATTTTAACATCATCATTCTTATGAGATTGAGATTAGCAATAAACAAACTAATGAATGAGCGTGAAAATTTGTTTACAAGAATAATTCCTATGTGATGGGCAAAAAAAATATTTAAAATAATGAATGCAAGGGCAACAAAATTTTTCTTTAATAATATTTCTCATCTGGGATGAGGATTAGCAAAAAAAACACAATGGACTCAATTATAGTAATAATTATTATTCGATATTAGGACCAGCCAAAAAATAAAATAAAACCGATATGAGCATAAAAAAATACTCTTCAATGATGATTCTTATGAGATTAAGACCAGCAAATAAAAATATTTTTAAAGTAACAAATATTTGACATAAAATGCTGTGTGTGTAATTATTGTAATAAAGGACTTTTTGGTAGTTTTCTCACTTAATAAAATTATTTTTATATTATAAAGATTTAAAATGATTTCCATTTTAGATTTGAATAAAATCAAAACAAAGGGGTAATGATCTGAGTTAAGACAATATTGCTAAGTTAACGCAAAGTCAGTTCCTATTTAACGAGTAAAACTGTACTTTAGCACCCTATGGAATAAAATCAAACCCTTGTTCACTGGCAGAAAGTCATGCTCTATGTTTAACAAATATTTTCTAGAAGGAAAATCTTTATCCTAAATAGCCTCTGCTAACACCAAAGCGCAGAAAGTTGGTTTGATTCATCCCTCGGAGCATAAAGTAATGGAAATAGTTTTTCTTTCTGTGCAGCCCAGTACTGATCCAAACTTAAGAGGTTATGATACTCAAAAAAAAAGAGAAAAAAGATCCCAACAGAAATAACTACAGCAAGTTTATGCATTTCAGGTAATGTACAGCCTCACCCGACAACACCTCGACAACGCCCTCCATTTAAAAGCCTCCACAGCAACAGCGAGGAAATTCAGGATGACTTTGACTGGGATTCGCTACTTGTCTGAAAGTAAAGTAACCACGAGAAACGAACATTTCACCCAAACAAGAGCAACTTTATCACTTACATTCCAATTTCTCCTAATTATTACCAGGTTATGGTTTTACGACAGACTAGAAAACAGTTTGATCAAGGAAAATAAAATATACATTTATTTTTGTCACATTTTACTCTGCAGCAGTAAAAATTGCAAATAGGATAAAGACATGAAAGTACAGCACAAGCATGAAACCGGAGACATCCTCTTTGACTTCTTTCAATTTCATTTTCTTGTCAATGAAAACAGCAGACCATTTTTTCTTCTGTCGATATAAAATGTGTAAATTAAAAGAACAGCATGGAGCGTGTCTGTGTTTTTTTTTTTAGTTCAGTTCGATTCATTCCTTTGTCAATTTCCAAACAAACACGAGGACACTTTTGACACATGATTGGAAGTGAAAAGTCGATTCTCGAAATCGGATTGGCGAGCATTAAGAATAACATCTCATAATAAATTTCCACAGTAGTAACACAGTCTTTAAAAACAAAACAAATATTTTGATGATGAAACAAGACGGACCACGAGAAAAAAGACAAAAAGGCATGGGAAACATTTCCAAAGTCTTGCACTTCGACCTCACTTTTCACATACCTCTGTCATGGAACGGCGGTGCTGCCAATGCGGAAAATAAGCATTGTACACGATCACATTTGATTTTCTGTCTCCATCCAAAATAAAATAAATTAAGCTTAAATTAATTCAAATGATTTGCCCATATTGTACCTGAAATGTTTGTTTTTCCTTCAGTCCATGTGCAGTGTTAAAAATCATCCTTCACAGGTTCAGTGTTTGTGAAAAAAGAGGAGGTGGAGTTTCGTCTCACCCCTTCCTCGTTCTCTCTCTTGCGTTGTGCAAATTGGTAAATGTGAGCTTCACACGGAACTAAATAAATAGTTCTTTATATGCCCCCAAAATAACCCCTCTTAAAATGTGAAATGCTTCTCGGACAGGCTGAAATGTGATTTCCTTTTAATACGGCTGATTTGTGAGTGGAGTTAAAAAGGAGAGCAGCAGGTTAGGACAGAGGAGCTTGGAACGCCCTCAAAGAAGAAACGGATTGGTGCTGCCCCCCGTCGCCCCTGTCCCCCCAACTGTACTGCCGGCCCCCATTACTCCTCCTGCTCTGCCACCCAAAATCAGTTGAGGGGCGGTCACCCCACCAGGACCCAACATACCGGAACTGGGCGGCGCCATCTGGGAGAACCCCGTGTAGCCCATGCTCATGGGGCCAGCAGACATCATGCCCATCGGGGGCCCCATACCCATGGGGGCCATTCCCATCCCGGGCGGGACGAGCAAGGGGTTGGGAGGCACAGGGCTGGTGCGAAGGTTGCTCAGGCCCAGCGAGGAGGGTTGAGGAGAGATAGAGGTCATGGGTGGAGCCACGCCAAAAGGGTTTGATGAGGGCGGAGTCGGGGAAACACCGCGGCTGGAGATGGTGCTGCCTGGGGTCACGGCCATGCTCGGGGCTGGGGATGAGCCTGAGGTCAGAAGAGAGCACAAATTCAAAATCATTTACAAAAAAATTATTCAGTGGGTTTCATTTTGACAACTAGCAAGTGAACAATAACGTGAGCTCAGTGGTCGGCTAGCACTGGGCCTCAGACCAATAACGGGCCGTGGGTAGTTTCTTAACGGGCTGCACCTATTCTTGATTTACTGACACTGCTACGTTTCGGACTGAACCTGAACCAGGGCTTGGAGGGGGTACATTTTGAATGAAAAACAATGTGGTTCGAACAAGCGGACGCCTGTTGGACGGTGCTGACGTTGGTGACAAGGATTCCCACCCGTCGAAGATACCATGAAGGATGAAATAAACCTAACTTTTGTGCTTATAGCCATTCACCGTGGAGCATGCTCATCTAAGTCATGCTACAACGGTTGTAAACAACCTTGCTGCTATGGAATACCTTTTGGCAACGGAGTTTGAGGATGCATGAATCTCTAAATCAAGAAGACAACACAAAGATCTCAAAACACCCACAGCTTTTAGCAGGGTTGACTAATTTGGTGAGATTGTATTATTTATTACTTTGCACGCAGATCACCATGATGGTAGCAACCAAAGTCTGTTGCTATTAGCACATCCGCCTGACAGTTCAGGGGTGCCGAATTCAATCAAAGCTACCGGCCTCTTATGTGGGGTTAGCATGTTCTCCCTGTGCCCTTGAGCACCACGGTTTCCTCCCACATTTCAAAAACATGGCTGGGATGGGTCCAATAGCCCCATTAGAATAAGCAGTTCTGAAAATGCAACCCTTTGATGAGACATTCATTAGTTCTCGAACTAACTCAATGGTGACATGTCAGCAAGGTGTAGATTCGGCATGCAGAGGTGAAGTGGTCGCATTAATATCGAGCACTCATTGATTTGCCCCCAGAAAAATGTCACCCCTGCCCCCAACAAAAAAAGATGGACCAATCAACGTCTCGTTCATCCAGCAGCACAGAAATAGTTAAATCTCATCCTCTGCTGAAGGGAGACTAACATATTGGTTGTGTTATTCTTTTATTTTATTTAAGACTTATATTTGGTTATGATTTGCCAACCCCAAACCCACGTCCTTGCATGTCAGAATGAGGATCTTTTTTACAGGAAGAAAAAAGGGCAACAACTGCCAATCAATATTATCTTCTATCGGAAAAAATACCACACCTGTAGCAAAGACTTCAGAAGACGAAAACAATGCAAAGCACAGGACCTTATTGACATCAAATCACCTAATTTATAATTTTCGGATGCCTTTGTGTTTTGGTGCAAAAGTACACACGAGTAGCTCACCTGTGTTCTGGAGGAAGGGGTTGTGCGCCGACGACGAGGAGATGGAAGGAGGTGGAGGCTGCTTGGGTTTAGGTTTGGATGATACCAGCGAGTCCAGATCCACCAGAGCTGCGTTTGGCCCAAGAAAGGACTCTGGAGTCTTGCGAACCGGCAGAGAAGGACCGAGGGAGGTGAGGTCAAAAGGTATCGGCGAATTGGTGTTGTTACAGCCTGTTGTTGTGGACCCTCGTCGCTCGGCGTCTCCTGAGAAATTAAGACCTTAAGTCAACCGGTGGAATGAAAGCCGGAATTGAAACATTTAAAGGAACGGGGATGAAATGTTGGACCAAGACACATTTCAGATCAGGGAAGTGACTCACGGTACCTGTTCCGTTAGTGTGTTTGGCAGACTCAATCCAGATGTCGGGCGAGATTGGGTCAGAGGCGGGGACAGGCACGTCCTTCACCCAGGGGTCTACTGGCCCCCCTGAGGAGGAAGTGCTGGGTGGCACTGAGGGGCCCCAGGGGTCAACACTGGGGGATGTCACAGCTACAGGTAGGGAGGGAGGGAGTAGATGCAGGAGGGGAAGGGAAAGGGGGGGTTAACAAGACACATTACAGACAAACAAGGGCTGGGTGATTTATTCAAGTTCAAGCGGGGACTGTTGCAGACTGTGATAAGCGTGGTTTCATTTATTTAGGTGGAAAAGGACAACTTTATTTAAATAAAGTTTTGATAACTTAGTAGTTACCCAGCCCTTGCACAAATCCAAAGTATGAAAAAGCAGGAAGCTATTTTCCTAGACAAATGCTCTTAACTGACACTAATCTATCTTTAAAAAAAAAAAAAAAAAAAAAAGAAAGTGTGAATTTCCCTGCGGGTATGAATAAAGTATCTATCTATCTATTAAAATAGTCGATAGTTACAGCCCTATAATTGGTAAGCCATTTTGTTATCTTAAGAGCCCTCAGCTTGGTAAGCAGCTCGTCAATCCCGAATATAAACAGATGGATTTTCATCCTGCTTTAAGACACGGAAGGAAAATGAATTGAACAAGCATGCTTTCGTCCACCTGAAAGCATGAGTCAATGACAAGAACAGTGACAAGGTGGCCAATGATAATGTGCGGATGTTAGCATTGCCTACCTGAATTTCCCCACGGGTCGGCATTGCTAACTTTGGTTTCTCCCCAGGGGTCCGGAGGAGGGGCAATGGTTGGCGGTGGCCCTCCGCCCCAGGGGTCAGGGCTGGTGGGGGAAGTGGGGGAGGCTACCCCCCAGGGGTCTACGGCGGCTGCGCCCCAGGTGCCCAAAGTGGCGATGGGAAGGGCTGGCGGAGGTGAAGGGCCGGCTGAGCCTGCAGCAGGGGCGGGAGTGGCGGCCGTGGCTGCGGCGGGCCCCCAAGGGTCTACGGCACCCAGTTCCATTAGAGTGCTCTGTTGAACACAGAAGATTGCACACAATATTAATTTCCCTTCAATACAAAAAATATTGAAATTAAGATCATGACCTCTTCTGGATTTGCTTTCTCTCGCTTGCTCTCCTCAATGGCCATCTGCAGTCGCAAATCGTCGCCTCGCCGAAGTCGTTCCTCCTATAAATCAAGCACACATACAAACACAGTAGCTCCGTAAAATAAAACAATATAACAAATTATTTTGCTTAATTGGTCATTTCTAAGTTGTGAGCAGGGATACTGAGTTTATTTGAACTACTCATAGCCGGTGCTAATTAGTAAAACAGTACTTACTATAGCATTCAAGCAGGTCATAAGCAAAAGATATAAATAGATACTTTTGCATGATCTTTTACAATTAGTTTTTCCTTTAAAAGATCTCACTAACACTTATGAAGGCGAGAGCTACTTTTTTGTCACTGATTAGTGGGGAGGGCTACCGGTTTGATATGCATTTCCAAACTAAACAACATATAATGTTATTGGTTGTTCGGATCCCTTAACCACTAGGGTTGTAGAGGCCCCATTTCTTGTGGTTTGTCCAGGGCAAGTAAATGCTGGTGCCCATCCCTCTCCTGGCCAACATATGTTATTACCAGGTTGTAAATATTAGATGTAGAGTTAAAATAGGTCCAGTCAACCATATATATAAAAGGCACTGAGGGTTTTCAATATATATATTACAGGCTCATTTAAAAAGAAAAATTTGAAGAACTGATCATGTATTTAAAGGACCTGATCACGTCAATGATTTCTCATGCCAGTTAAAAATCCATTTCCGAAAAAACCACAATGACCAATTGCTACTGAGCTGTTTTCAGCACCTGTCTGCGGGCTATTCAGGCTTTCTTAGAGGGATATCTGGTGCCCGCTGGCACCACGATGGGGACCCTGATATAAAATGAGTTACTCCCATCCGAAACTTTTTCACATGAATTTTTCAATCAATGAAAGCTGCTTTAAAAATTGTGGGCCTTTGGGCAATTGTTTGAAATAAATTACAATTATAAACATCCTGACTGATTAAATGTAGATTTTTGGGTAGGCCAGGTCTCATAATGTTAATTAGCAATGCACCGAAATAAAAATTTAGGTAAAGATTGAAAGGCTGCAAAAAAATATATCAGGAAAGACTTATTTTTCCCAGACTTGCAAAAAAAGGAACAATATAAAATTGTTTGGTGCTGTGGAATGCTCTGCCCTCTGAGATTCTATCTAACATCAGTGGGAGTGATTAAATCTAAGCTTAAAAGACAATTTTATTCAATAGCTTATGAATGATGTTGAACTCGGGGAAAATGTCAACTCATTGTTGTAACATATATTTCATGTTGATGATAATGTCTGGGCATTGTCTGTACAGCCTTTTGAGATTTCTTGTGATCAAGGTCTATACAAAGATGACTTGACTTTTTAAAAAAACTGACAGGCATATTACTTTTCAAGTAAAGTCTAAGTGATACAGAAGAAGTCAATCTGTTGGGATAAATATGCAGCCGTGCCATGTGCAAACTCCTCATGAGTTAATGTCAGCTTCACATTGCTTGCCTCACCTTAGACAACATTTTTCTTCGGAAGGCTTAGTTCGGTTTTAATTTTTCTTTTGGAGGAAACCGCAGATGCACTTTTGGTCATTTTCAGCAGAGATTTCCATTGCTGAAAATTTGGTTAATCCCTACTGTTAGTTTTCTTTTTGGAACAAGCAAGTAAATGCTGACCCAACTGATTGCCTGTTTAAAGTGTTACATTACCAGCACCGTAGGCTAATTATCAACCAGGGTTTGATGTAAGAGGAAGCAGACAATGGTTCTTAACATATGACTGGCATGTACCATGTGTTGTGGTTTCAGGAAAAAAAAACACACGCGCACACACACACACACAAAGAGTGAAATGTCAGTAGAAGATAATTCAAATCAAGTCCAAAGTTCAATGCACTAGGAAAGAAGAATCAATATTTGCAGAGTACACCACTCCTCAGGGTTAATTATTTTGTTGGATAAGAAACATGGCATGCAAATTCCACATTCTGACGAATCAAATACAGAAAATACTCACCTGTACATGGTCCTCTATTATTTACATTGTTGCCCATTTCTCCCTCTTGGTGAGGTTTGTTTAGGTCTAGTGTTACACAGTACAGTCATTTAATTTAAATTAAACTGTTCAGAAACAAATTCTGTGGAATACTTAATCAAGGTTCGAGTTGTTTTATAGTATGATGCTAATAGTGTGTGGCATATCCATGGTTCAAATAGGCATTATATAAAATAATTATATATTTTTTGAAATAGAAAAATACAATTAAATTAAAATTGAAAAAATAAACAAAAAAGGCATTATTATATGTTTTCCCCCATTTAAAAATAGTATAATTTTTTTCAAAAACAAACAATATTGGGGGCCGTGATATAGCACCCCTCAAAGAAAAATCACTAAATAAACAAGTTGTTACCATCTGAACAAGCTGTACAATTTTTAAAACAAAAGTCTGGTAGCACACCAATTGATCAACAGCCACAGGATGTTTCAAAAGGAAGTGGCCTAAGAATGTCGTCACTAGGTTGAAACAAAACTACAAAAACTCTTGATGAACTAAACGCTTCTGAGTAATTATTTTAAAATCTTAACATGATTCCAAAATATAGGTGTGTGTGAGTGTACATTAGTAACACCACTTAGGCTCAAAAGAAACCAGACCAGGAGGAAACCGACAAAAACAATGTGGATATTAAAAAGAAAACTACTTTTAGAAAGCATCAAAGATAATCAGCAATTTTTCGCCCTGATTGGACAATGCCGAGAATCCCAGAAAGAATAGATAGTCGATGGCGGGAGAGCAGGCAGTGCCCACTGACTACCCCTAACCTCTTGTTGCATCTCTTTGCTGAGTGTGATTGCATAGCGGATCTCTGCATCCTCCAGAGGGTCTTTGCCAGTCTGGATGGGAGTTCAGGGGTCACATAATGAGAGGATAGCTAGACGGAAGGTGTTTCCCATCATGACCCAATTTTTGCTTGCTGCAACTGAGAAAAACTAAAAAGAAAACGTTTCCTTTCTCCTCTTCTTTCTGTTACCTGCTCGGCTTCTTCTTTACTCATGGCCAAAGCCAGTTGGAGCTGCAAGTCCTCCTCTCCGGAACTCTGCGGCCATGCCTGCTCGGGGTCAGTTCCGCCCGAGTGGGACCCCACCGACAGACTGCCCCCGAGGTTGGGTGCCGACGGCGCTGATGAAGCTGCATCAGAACACTGGAGGTGAGTGTGTTTTGTAGAGTGGTGCAGAAAAAAAGCTATCAGTCTCACCACTTGAGGTCTGTGCCATCTTCTCTTTGGTTTTCAGGGCGTGGATCCTCTCCTCTCTTAGTCTTTCTTCATCTTTTAGAAGAATGACCAACTGTTTGGCTTTCTCGCGTACATTCACGCCCTGAAAAAAACATGGTGTTACAATATTCAAATTCATAAAAATCATTGGCTGTGTGTACGTGCAGACAACAATCCAAATGGAAACAAACTGTGACAGTATTCTGATTATGTAAAGCCATGCACGTCCAAAACAATCCAATTAAGGTCTTAGTCAGAGTTTTCTAAATTGCAAAGGCTGGGTTAGTTCTTTCATTTTATTACTCATGTATGCATATTCAAGGAGTCCAATTATTTTTTTTTCCTTTGTCCAGGATATTTTTATGCCTCAAAGTGTTGTGGGACCTGATACACACAATCATCTGTTTCCAATTTGGTTATTGCCTGCATGTCCAGTACTGCTCAAAATAATAGCAGTGAAAAATAGTTAATCAGAATCTCTCAGGTTTTAGCAAATTTTTTTATTGTTACATGCCAAGCAAGTTACCAGTAGGTGCAGTAGATTTTCAGGAAAAACAAACAAGACTCAGCATTCCCAATAGGTACACTCTAAAGCACAAGTGTAAAACAGGCGGCCCGCGGGCCAGATCAGGCCCGCTAAGTAATTGAATTCAGCCCGGGAGACAACACTCAGAGAAGCGCAAGAGAAAAACAAGCTGCAGGCTGAAATATGTCAACTTGATGTTGCCAAAGCCAGGTGCCTCGAACAAAGACACTGTACATGTATTTATTTCTCTCTCTCTCTCTATTTCTTTTCCACCCCTTTTCTCCCACTCTGTCTCTTTCACTCTGTGTCTCTTTTTCTCTTCCTCTGTTGCTCTTTGTCTCTTTCTCTTTCTGTCATTTAACCTCTTTTGCTCGAACTTCCTTTTCTTATTTTTCTCTTTCTCTCTTCATACCCTTAACGCTTTCTTTTCTCTCCTTCGTCTTTCTATTTCTCTATGGATTTCTTTCTTCCTCTCACGACTTTTTATCTTTTGTTTCTCATGCTCTCTCCCTCTCTCTCTTTCTTGGTCCCACCCTCTCTCCTTTCCCCTCCCTCTTTCTCTTGTTTCTTTATCTCTCTTTTTCTTTCTCTTTAATCTACTAGTCCGGCCCCCGACAGAATGTTTGTTCTATTGTGTTGCCCCAGAGTTAAAATGAGTTTGACACCCCTGCTCTAAAGGCTGTGCAATTGGACAAATAGTTCAAAGGGATGTGTTCAAAAAACAGCAATGTCAGCTGTTGGCTGTAAAAACTCAAAAGTATTTTGTATTACCAAAAAGTAGGATTTAGCAAACCTAATACTTAGTTGCATGACCTCAGTTTTTTATAACTGCTTTACATCTGTGAGACATAGAGTCAACTAACTTGTGGCACCTTTAAATTATTATTTCACTCCATAATTTCTTAACAACATTCCACAATTAATCTACATTTTAGAGTTTTGCTTGACAAAAAGTATTTTTGATACAACCTCACAAGTTCTCGATTGGATTGAGATCTGGGGATTGGGCTGGCCACACATAACATTAATATTATTGGTTTTAGAACCAAGACGTTGCTCGTCTACTGGTGTGTTTGGGGTCTTTGTCTTGTTAAAACACCCATTTCAAGGGCATGTTCTCTTTAGCACGAGGCAAAATAACCTCTTCAGGTATCTTGACATACACAAATTGTTCAATGATCTCTAGTATGCAATAAATGGGGCCCAAGACCAAAGTAGGAGGAACATGCCCAGACCATGCTACACTGTCTGTATTGATTACTGAAGTTTGAATTCAGAGTTTGGAAGGTCGTCTCACACACGTTCTGTGGCCCCGTGACCCAAAAAGGACAATTTATATTTCATCAGTCCACAAAACGTTCCTCCATTTTTCTTTAGGCCAGTTGAGGTGTTCTTTGGCGAATAGTAACCTCTTCTGCACATGCCTTTTTTTAACAAAAGAACTTTGGGTGGGATTCTAGAAAATAAATTTGCTTCACACAGATGTCTTTAACTGTTACAGCACTTACAGGTAACTGCAGACTGTGTTTGATCGTCCTGGAGCTGATCATTGGTTGAGCCATTGCCATTCTGGTTATTCTCCGGTCCATTTTAATAGTTTTATATCACGTGTCTCTGGTTTCTCTGCCCATTTTAAGACATTGGAGATCATTTTAGCCTAACGGCCAACCATACTGGTTCTTCCCTGCCCAATCAACTTTTTAATCAAAGAACGGCGTTCTTCCTAGCAGTGTCTTGAACGACCCATTTTCCTTAAATGCATGTTCAACCTGAGCTGGCTTCATCAACCTTAAATAGACGTTAACTAGATAGAGATAGAAAGATAGATACTTTATTCATCCCCGAAGGGAAATTCACATTTCCAGCAGCATCCCTGAGCTGAGAACAATACAATAATAAAGCAAAAAGAATACAATATACAAATACCCAGTGTGACGTGCAGATGCCCACTGTAGCGTGTTATATAGAATAACTAAATAGTGCTACACAGAATACATATTGCAATAAGATTCGGTAATATGCAATGCAACTAATTCACAATCTTTATAGAGCATATTATTTTATGAAATGTTGATTTTTTTTAGCACTAAACAATACAGGTTACTTATACAAACCTTAAACATACTTATACAAATCTTAAACATATAAAATATAACACTGGAGCAACTTACGAACGATCGTTCCTAAGTAGGGCAGCATCTGCACTACATTTTGAACATTGCATTATTTCCAAACAAAATTGACATTAAGGTTTCAGCTTTGTAGTGTTTTTGACTGTTTCAGCATGAAACCAAGTTAACAATTTTCAATGGAACAGACATAAATACAGAGAAAGACAATCAGAAAATAAGTATAAAAAAATAAAATAAAAACAATGACATGTTTAACTCTACCTATGAGGGAGATTCTTGAGCATATATTATTTTCATATTGGCAATGTTTATCATATTGCAAAATTTAACCTCCTAAACAAATCTGTTGACAACATTTTGAAAAGTGGGTTTGTTTACGTTTTTGATATTATTTTGTGGATAAAAAAAAATCTACACAAATTGAAATGTATTGCTTTTTCTTTTTTGTTTTGCATAATAAGTCAAAATGTAATATAATAGGTGGATACGGTGGTAGGAAAAGAGTATCTGACATACTTGCACAGGTGTATAGCATACATTTCTCAGCTTTTTTTTATGATCAAGTTAATTGACGAAAACTTATATTTTTTTATAATTATTGTTTTTATCATAGAATATTTTTTTGTGCACTATCGTCTATTTGTCCAAAACTATAATATTTGAATAAATAGGAGGGAAATTAGAAATCCGGCTCATAGATCAATCGAAAAAAGTAACGACAGATTTATCAATTGTGAAATTAATCGTTAGTTGCAGCCCTACCTGATACCAAAACTTTCAAACGAATTGTTTCCCATACCTGGTCTTTACCGTCCCTGTCGATGTACTGGAAATCTTTAAGGGTCTGGACAGCGTAAATGTTCTCTCGGCACTGCTGGGCGACCCGTTCGGAACCAGTCTTGATCAGATATTCCATGAGGGTCATGGCCTAGTGGATATGAATTTAGCATTTTACACACAAAAACCTTTTACAGTACGGGAGCATGGATGAAGACAGCGGTGTTACCTCTCAACTATTGCAATAAAATTTGGCTGTCCTGTATGATACTTTTCAAGTACTCGAATGAGTCAAGCTCTCTTTTAGTAGTAATTTTTCCGGAAAATGTTTCGGTTAATTCCTGCTGCATAAAAGTTAAACTTCTCTCTTCAAAAAAATTAAAACTTAAAATGAGCCATCTACATGAGACCCAGTGTTTAATTACAGGGAAGGACAATATTTGTGGAAATATGAAGAACAAAATACAGAATTCTTGCCATAAGCACCTTGTATACGTGTCTCCAATTCTTGCCATGGTCATTGAGGCGCTTCCACACCATGCTCATAATTTCAGAGAAGGCCACCACGTTGTACGTCAAGTCGGCTATCTCTGACATCAGAGAGCTGCTGGGGCCCCATGGGTCATTGGAAGTTGCTTCTCGAACCTAAACAAGGGGCAGACTTTAATGAACTGGTGATTCCGTGTCAAGTTTGATGTCTACACTGCAAAAAAACCTTCAGGGAAATGAGACACAGGAGGCAAATTAACGAAGGCTTAATGTGGTTATGCTCGGTCAAGCAGTATATAATAATAAGAAGAAAATGATTGCTTAAACAAATATTGGATTACCGACAGACATTGGTCTATTGGTGATGTAGTAAGACAGGACATTAATTAAAAGATATTGTGCACACAAAAGAGAATGTGGGCGTTAAAAAAAGGTTTTATATATATATATATATATATATATACATAGTTCCTATACAAGCTGTGAGATACAACCTTGATTTCAGCTTCTGAATAGTTGTGGACAATGTTCTTCACTTGTCGCCGTAGCGATGAGGTCGACATGGCAACCGTTGGGCCGTTACGCTGTGTTGGAATCTGGAGTTCAGTTGTTGAAAAGATAAAAAACATTCAAACATCTTTATAGCAAGCTCGTCCTAGCAACTAGGATTGCATTGCGGAATTTGGGCTCATTTTTAAAGGTGTCTCACAATCAAATCTTGTTTTATCAATTGCATTGTGGCAGTAAAAGAGTTAAATGTCATATACACCTGTTATGTTATACAATAATAACACAGAATCGTGGCTTCTTGTCGCGGTGTGTGCGATGGCTTTTTGATCCAACGTGCCACTCATTCACAGCGAGCTGTGTCTTTTTCTTCCCATGGCAACATCGGATCACAAAATCAGACGTCGGGAAAAAACAAAACTGCAGAGAGAGAGAGAGGACCACAACAATAGAAGTAAATGACATGATAGCTTGCTGTTGTCTGCAAAGTCACCCACGTACTTGCATGCACACTGGCTGAGAAGCAGATTCCAAAGTGGCCGATCAAATAAGGACAAAGCAGATATTCACGAGGAAAAATCACATGATTGGAAATAATTTCATGGGCAGGGAGAATGCATTTTATTTGCTTGGGAGGGTAGACAAACTTACTGACCTAAAATTCATAATAAATTACGAAAGGGTTATTTGTACCATAATTTTACTTCCATTTAGTAAAAATGCAAAAAATATATATATCTATATTTGCCACAGAATAGGCGTCAATCATGTTAACTACCCTAATAATGGATCATAAAAATCATTTTACTGTTACTTCTCTTCTCAAGCCATAAAGACCCATAACTTGTAACCTCTTCATAACACTGAACAACAAGCAATCTATGTTGTCCTTGGGACGAAATAGCAAACACTTGCACTTTTGTAAGAGGGCAAAACAAAGGAAAAAAGCCTTCAATGTTTGCATTCTCTGTCTCTTAGAATTGCACAGTGTAATTTTCGGTTTAGTGTTATATAACATATTAATAAATAGCTAAGTGCAAGCACTTGCCCTATTAAAAAAGTTGACTATGTTCAAAACTGTTGCTTGTTCACACCTCTGGCTTGCAACAGAAGACAAAAAAAGTAATACTCTGTCACCAAGTTTAAAGTGACAAGTACCCTAGCAAAAAAACAGCCCTACCAGAGGTCACTCCCCCCCAACGCTCCAAGATCACTTCTTGAATCAATTACATAAATACGTGACTAATGTAAATCAAGAAGAAAGTCTTGCACAGATGACAGTTTAACAGCCGTGCAATTATTTTCAAACCACATCCACATAATGGCCCTACAAAGAGTCATCAACACAGCCCAGACAATCACCGGCCGCTCTCCGTCCAGTCTGGAGGACATTACTGCTAACGATACAGCAGCAGAGCACACAACATTACCAACTATTTCCCTGACTCCAGACACCACCTCTTGGACTTGCCTGGCGGACACTACAGGTCCCTTAAAACAAAGACGAACGGGCAAAGAGGAAGATTCTTCTCGAGACCAATCACCGCCCTAAACAGGCACAAAAGACTGAAAAATATATTGCCTCTGTACAGAAAAACCTATATTCATATTCATTTATTCTTATTTTTACACAATGTTGCTGCTAAAGTCAATGCATTATTTTTTTTCGATGCATTTACAACTTAGGCCAGTCTACAAGCACTACCTTGTGTTTTTTTTCCCAATCTTAATTTTTTTACTACACGATCTTCGAGTACCACATCTATTTTCATATAATACGTTGTTATCAATGACAAAAAAAAGACTATTCTAATTTTAAAACGACCGTAATGTGTGCATTAGCTGCAATCTAAGCTGATGTAAAACTATATGTAAAAGTATTAAAATATTTGGCACCCTTCATAAATTGTACACACGGGTCAAAAATTTACAGCACTAAACAGGGAATGTGCGCCACTTAGTCTCAAAGTTCAGACAAGCCAACGGCCAAGAGTCTACAGCGCTGTACTTGATTTTCCAAAGCTTGACCTTCCCCTTCAACATGTGTACACAGAGTCTCGTTACAGTTTCTGAAATGTATGACAAAATCAATTTCTAAAGTCTGCTGATACAGTCTGTGTACTAAAAAATATTTAATTTCAAAGACGTATAACTATAATCCACAGGGTCTTCCCCCTTTGTATCCACCCGCAACTCCACTCGACCAGCTCATATCTTGTCACAACAAAGGTAAATGAACTTTTTCCCTAGTATTTATATTTATTTGAACTGTTGTTGAATAAACTGCATGTATATCACACAAAAGTAGAAGTTTACAAAGTAGTTTGCTATTTTAATAACGATAGTTAGGGTACTGGTGTTTTGGAACACATTGTCTAGATCAGGGCTCTCCGACGTGGTGTCCACCTGACTACCCCGCAGACAGGTTCTTAAAATAGTTCACCAGTAATGGGTCATTGTGATTTCCGGGTAATTTCTGGCATGATGTTTTAATGGTTGACTGAGGCAATTTAGCTTAACTTCTAATAATTACAACATGATAAGAATATAGTAACAAAACTATAATAACATGATAAATTGTCCTTTAGAAATGCATATGAAACTGGTAGCCCTTCGTGCCTATCAGCAACAAAAAGTGGCTCACAGCTTCGATTAGGTTGGTGACCCCTGGTCTACCTATGACCATATATTTATATCTACCGCCATACGGAAAATTCACTCTGCGATCCCCACCTCAGAATGAATTATTATCTTATCCCCGGGGGTACTTGAAAAGGAACAACGCCAAGGCAGCCTGCCACGCCTACAAACTTATCACTTGCAGTGCTAACTTAGCTTACGCCTTAGTTTGATATAACACTATAAGAGTCCCCTAAAAATCAATTTCTCACATTAAATATTAAATATAACTTCTGACGTAATCTGTCACTGGTACCTGAGGAAAAAAAACACATAGCCCCCGAAGAATTCGCTAATAAAGTAAATATGAGCTACAAAACGGCTAAGTTATTGATGGTTTGAATTTTAATCGTATAACATAGAAGAAAAGTAAATATTTAACAACAGCGGGCGTCCAAAAATAAGTGTTACGTTACCTCCCGGTGAGTGTGGTCAAAGGTAGCGCTCGCCCCTCGCGGCTAGCAGAGATTAGCCAGCAAGCTAGCCGATGCTAGTTGGCCATTTGGACCGTGAAACCGCTTGAGCGTGTCCGTCATGAGGAGCGCACCCGAAGCGTGACGCTTGGTCACAGCACAAAAGCGAGCTTTTTGGCTCGCATGACTGGCGAGACGCACGGGTAGGTCCGAAGCGGAGTGTGAGGACTGACCCCGGGCTAGCCTGAACAGAGCGGCTGAGTAGGAGGAGATGGCCGAGTTTCCGTTTCCGCTTTAGACCACGCCCCCTGCTACCTTTCCTTTGCTGAGGAGCAAGTGCGTGCGCAGTAGGCGCAATTTATGTTTACTGAGCAGCGTTTAAATTACTGTCATTATATTTCACAGATGACTAATTAAAGACAGATCTCATTTACTTCATGAGATCAACTTCTATCAACGGGGTGTTGCTTTTGATGTTATCTTTGACGTCACGTTTCTATTGATGTCATCTCTGTATGACGTCTCGTATGTATCTATGTACAGGAAACCTAGATGGGAGAATACAACAATCTATTCTGAGGCGAAATGGTCGTATAGCGGGGATAGAAACCTATGGTAAACAGCTAATGCGTTCCAAACACCCCATACCTCAAAAGCTTTGGCGGAAATAAAGAGCAAAGGCAGAATGTCACACTTTCACTTTACCTCCAGAAACCTTGTTAGAATATGATATGGTGAAATTGTGAATGTGTTTAATTGCTGTTAAAAGTGTCGATAAAAATTATCCAAACCTCATATTGTTAGAATATGATATAATGAGATTGTGAATGTGTTTGATTGCTGTTAAAAGTGTCAATAAAATTGTTCAAAAAAAAAAAACATTAGAATAACATACCTGTCAACCTCCACGGCTCCATGCCCTTACAAAATGTTGTATTTTCCCTTACAAAATACAAAATAATCTTACACCATATTTGTTTTTCAAACTTGTTCATTTATGTAGTTTAACATGTTATATTGTACATGTGTTTCGTTACATCATATTCTTAATGATAAACTAAAAAAATAAAATAAGAAAAAAATCAGGAACAATTGTTATCAGCGTAACTAAAATATCCTTTAATAACACTTTAAATTTAAATTTGTAAATAAAGATATTTTTTGGAGGAAAGAATTAGTCGGCATTTCTTTTTTTTAAACCAAACCACAATATCAACCATTGATGCTTGTATTTTAAATTTGAATGAATGAATGAATATTTTATTTCGAACATTAAAATAAAAACTGAACAAAAACAATAACTCAGCAACAAAATAATGTTTTATTGTTTTAATAAGCCTACTACATAGAATACGATTGCTATTGTCGGAAGCACAGGAGGATTTTGCAGGGGATTCGAAATTAGGCCCTACAGCGGCAGACGCATGTGAACAATAGCATCAAACGCTTGCACAGTAGCATCAAACGCTCGCTTCATTTGCAACAAATTAAACGATACCGAGATAGAGGCTACTGCGGCCAACTCCTTTGAGTTGATTGATTTGCCGTTTCGTGATAGTAGGTGTATACCGAATGGTACCCATCATTGACAAATTTGCGTTTTTCCGTACAGATTTTCTTGTACGTCGTACACGTCTTAAAATGCATAATAAACGTACTTTGTATGGCAAAAACGTACAGGTTGACAGGTATGCTATGGTAAACAGCTAATGCGTTCCAAACACCCCATACGTCAGGTAAAAACATTAGAATAACATGCGACCTGCATATTTTTGCCATACAACGTAGATTTTTAAAAAAAAAACAAATTCTTGTATAGTAGTACTATTCATGTGTAATTTGTGTGCATATCATTAAATAATATTATAGATTACCATACATGTAAAGAAAAATTTAAATAGGATCTACCTCTGTTGTGATGTTACCTAAACTGGTTCAGTGGAGTTAGTGGGTGGGTGCAGAGGGGGAAAAGAGACGACGGACTGAGAATTAAACTGATTTAAAAACTTCCACTTAGGAGGAAAGCAATGCCCTTAGAAGCTTTCTTTGCTGTAATCACGTCTTGATTCTGAATAATTGTCCATATTTCGATTGGTTATGGACATATTCTTTAGCGGGGGTAATAATTCGTGTGCTTCTTTGCATTTCTTGATAATCGCGAGCTTCATTTCCATGGGTGTCATGTTTTTGTTTCTCCTTTTGGCATCTAAAAAAGAAAATAAAGTAAATGATACCTGGTCGGATGGCGTCATTTTAAGAGAGATCATCAGTCCTATAACACAGTTTGAGAACTTATTGTGGTTCTGTGCGTTTTATTGCTTTTTTGCTAATAATAATGGGTCCCAATAAAGTTTTAATAAGGGGAATTTAAATAGGAATTTAAATAGAACATCAACATATTTTTGTTAATATTTCCAGTTGTTATGGTTGTTTGCGTACACGTTTGGGCAGTTTGGAATGCGTAGAAACTCATACTTCGTATCGAGAAATATGTTAAGATTCCGTGTTTGAGCACCAATTAGGAATGGATTAGAGTAGAGTACAGAAGGATCAATGTATACACACTACCATCCAAACATTTTGGGTCACTCAGACAATTGTTTTTTTTCATGAAAAAGTCACACTTTTATTTGTCTGCGTCTCTCGCTCATATGAATCTCTTTTGTTGGCCAGTCTCAGATGAGGCTTTTACTCAGCCACTCTGCCTTGAAAGCTAACATCTCCGGGTCGCCTCTTCACTGTAGATGTTGACATTGGTGTTTAGCTGGGACTATTTAATTAAGCTTCTAGTTGAGGACCCGTAAAGCATCTATTTCTCAAACAAGAGATTCTAATCTACTTGTCATTTGCTTCGTTTTGCCACTAACTTCTCTTTCCAATCTGGTTAAAACCCATTTGTGCTGTTCTCCAAAGGGAGTAGTACACACTGTTGTAGGATATCTTCAGTTTTTGGGGAATTTCTTTCATGGAATAGCCTTGATTTCTGAGAAAAACAATAGACTGTCAAGTTAAACATTAACGTTTTTTCTGGCCGTTAAATTACCACAAATGTGATGCTCCAGATACTCAACTAGCGCAAATGAATCATCTTTCTAATTATCCATTAGCCTTCTCGAAAATATTTACCACGTTAATTTTGTATGGGGTGTATTTCTGATTAGTTTCATGTTATCATCATTGAAACGACCCCAAAATTCCGTAAGGTAGTGTATTTATGGTTTCTGATGATTCAATTTTATCCATCTATTATCTGCACAACTTATCCTCAGTAGGGTGGCGGGGGTGCTGGAGCCAATCCGAGCTATCTTTTGGCAGGGGACAGCCTTAACCGGTTGCCAGCCAGTCGCAGGGCACACAAACACAGAGAACTCACTCATTCATTTACACCTACGGACAATTTGAACTGGCCAATTAACCGGACATGAATGTTTTTGGCATGTGGGAGGAAACCAGTGCTCAGAGGAAACCCACCCAAGCACGGGGAGAACATGCAAACTCTACACAGGAAATCTGGTAGCTGTATTTGATCCCATGACCTCAAAACTGTGCCGCGGACGCGCTAACCAGTCACCTGCTGTGCCGCCTGATTGAATTTTAAACGCTTCAGAAACTACTGTATTACAATTCCCTTTTTTTTAACTTCAGTTAACTGTTTAACCTTGGTAGTTTCCGTTAGCACGGGTCATGGTTGTAGCCTTCTCCATCCACACCGCGGCACTGATTGTACGCTCAAAGTCACTCGTCCGTGTGGCGATCCAAAAATACCTCATAGTAAGCTTCTCAGATCAGAACAACACGGGGACAGCTGCCTCCGTGTTCCCGTGTTCTTCTTTTATCCTGCATGTGTCTCTCTTATCCCCTGCAGGTCTCCCCAGGGAAGGGCGACAGGAGAAAAACAGCAAGGCGAAAAGATAGCATGCTAACGGGCAGTGACGCTGCTTCGGAAAAATTAATCTGCTAGAGATAACCCGAAAAAACGCCAGCGATTATCACCGTCTCAAACGGCTATTGTGACAGCTGGCGCGGACGGTTGTTATGTCACGAAACGTAAACGTTGCTAGAACACTTTTTCCAAACAGCTGTTAACGATCTTAAAATCCTATTGTTGGCCGATGAATAATCAGTTTCTAACTCTGTTTATTTGCTATCTTCTTGATATGATTCGAAGATAGACCGATTAATCTGTCGGACGATATATCGGCCCTGATTTCTTTTCTTTTGAGGGAGCTGATAATCTCTAGTTTGTAGTAATCTTATGCCTTTTATTTTTTATTTGAAGGTAAAATCGTTTGTGAATTGTCGAGGATATGACATTAACCCGTTATGAAGTGGGGATCACAAAATGAAATTGCCGTATAGCGAGGGAGATAAACCTGTGGCAATTAACTAATGCTTTCCGAAAAAAAAGTAAAAGAAAAATGAAAAGAATAAGAAGAGAAAAATAATAAAATGGAAAGTACAGTATATAGAGTAAATAGTTTTTTTGCCTTTTTGTCTTTCCTTTTTTCTTTCTTTTCTTTTTTGCTTTCTTTCCCCCTTCTTTTCTTTTTAATCCCATCTTCTTTTTTGCCTTTTTTTCCCGATTTTTTCTTCCCTATTGTTTCCTCATTGAAACCATTTTCCCCTTTCTTTTTGTCTTTCTATGTGAAAAGCTTGGGAAAAATTGGAAGCGAAAGGGTGCTTTGCTCACTCTGACACTTCGTAGTTTGTAGTCTTCCGTGGACTCATTTTTGGTTTCATTACACATTGCAGTGACATCTAGTGGAAAAATATAAAACACTGTCCCTTTCAGAACAGCGGAATGTTTTTATCAGCGCTGTTTTTGTGTAAAACCCCTAACTTCAGCGACTCCCAACTCAATTGAGTTTGAGACCCCTGTTCTAGAGAGTAAGTAATCTGTTGGCAAGCTAGAGGTCTGCTAGCAAGCTAATCAAAGATCTTCGACTGGTGTAGTGTAAGATTGTTTCTTTTTATTGATTCATCACAGTTTATGCTTATTCCTTAAAAGTTAAACGTATAGCCAGCAAGCTAATGCTGTAGTAGCTAGTGATATCCTGACAAAGTAATATTTTGCCAGCAAGCCAATACAAGACTATGGAGTGGGGTAAAGTTTTTTGTTTTGTTTTTGAGTAAATACAGCTTTTCCATTTTTTTGTAATCAGTTTAATCGATGGCTAGCAAGCTAGTGCTCTGCTAGTGAGCCAATAAACAACTTAATTCCAAGTTGTCCAATAAAGAAAAAAAAACACCTTAGTTTTGCGCTGTGTTATGGTCCATAGAACATAGCAGTTTAGCCAGCTGACGGATCAGTGGTTTGGCCGACAAGTTGTTTAGTGTTTTGCAAATAGTAAGCTAGTGAGTTAACTGGGTCATCCTAATTGATGCTTGTTCTTCTTGTTCCGCATTTCAGGAAAAACTGAATTTTGACTCTTTTTAACCCCGTTGTGAGTGGGATAATTCCATTTCCTACGGTCATCGAATACAGCATGATAGAGACAAACCGAATGATGGATTGGACGGAGGTTGTCACAGCAGGGGCCGAGGGGCCCCCGTGGAGCAACATCCATAAGGGACCCTCGTTGAAGGGGGGGGGGCACCTGTAATCCAAGCGGGCCCCGGTCGTTGCGATGGCTGCTCATGTTTGTGTTACATAACGCAGTAGCAATAATACCCCGGCGGAATGTACTACCAGGGGAGGTATGGAAGGGC
This sequence comes from Urocampus carinirostris, assembly GCF_059441175.1. NCBI lineage: Eukaryota > Metazoa > Chordata > Actinopteri > Syngnathiformes > Syngnathidae > Urocampus > Urocampus carinirostris. The sequence goes on along the minus strand of NC_142350.1, from coordinate 49,185,608 downwards.
GTCTACAGAAAGAGGAGGAGAGTGTTGAGGCGATGCGAGCCCGAGACTAGCCAAACTTTGACCTGCAGATGGTGCTAAGTAGGAAAAACAGCTGGCATCAAGATGCTAACGTGTCGATAGAAGGCTTGTTTCAACTCTTTGCCGCTATACCATAATAGGCTCCGGGAGGGAGATATGAATACTTTAAACCCCCGGATGAGGATATTAATCCGTTCTCAGGTGGGGATAGCAAAGATGAATTGACCTAAGAGTGGGGGGTAGAAACCTACAGTAATTAGTTATAGTGTTCCGAACACATGGTACCCGGAGTAAAAACGTTCAAATAAGTAAATACGATATAGTACTTATTGCGTGAAATATGCATGCATGTGATTAAATAACATAACAAATATATACGTGTAAAATAAATTGCATTTACTTTTAGTGTGAAGTGACTTCGGCTGGTCAAGTGGAGAAGCAGGTGGACGCACAGGAGGGAAGAAATCGGGGATTCGAATTAAAACTGCTTTTAAACCTTCCACTTGCAAGGCTTTTCACGCCCTCAGACTTTTTCCTTGTTTTAATCACCTCTTTACTTTTATTAATAGTCAAGATCGGCAATTAGTTACAGCCATTACTTTGTGAAGACAGCCATTCATGTGCCTTTTTCGTCTTACTTAAAAATATTTGCAGTCTTTGTTTCTAAAGTTATCATGTTTTTGCATCACTGCAAACCTTAAGACCCTTAGCAAATAAATACAGTCCAAAAAATACAGTATTATTTTGCCGACACACAAAGTCTTCAAAAAGCACACAATATTCTGAACCGAAGGAGATAAAGGCATTGTGGGAAAAAGTTGATCCAAGAGCATATCCGCGTCTTCATGATGCAAACCTATAGCAGACGGGCGTCCGTACGTAACTCGTCATACACACAAACACAGCAAAAAAACGGTTGTCGTGTTTTATGGTTGGGTAAATGCCTAAAGAGGGACCACAAACATATTTTTTTCCCAGATATTTCTATTTACATTTTCTCTTTATTGGCAATACAGAAGATTGAAGAAGACAGTAAACAGAGGGGTCTCCATTGAAAAGCGATTTGTAAGTATGTAAGTATCTAGAAGGGGAATAAATAAATAACAAAAATGAATAAAATGGGTTTCCAGGGCTCATGGAAGGCCTGTAGGAAACTTTTAAGAGAGAATCTAATTTTCTCAAGCTTTAGGTTTTGCAATATTTCATTTATCCATTTGTCACGTGTTGGAGAGGACCCATGCGTCCATTTAAGGTGAATGAGTCTCCTTGCAATTAGGGTGAAAAGGGAAATGATCGTTTGTGATGGTCTAGATTGGCGCGGTGGTGTCGGGACTCCGAAAAGGCAACGAGTGGTTCCGGGTCTAATGGGGATCCGAAGACTTTATATGTATATTTTTTTTAATTGAAAACCAAATGTCGTTAAGTTGTCGACAAGACCCAAACATATGTATCTAATCGGCTGGTGAATCTTTACATTAGTTGCAAGGTTTGCTGGATTTCACATTGGAGGAGTTAGTGTCTTGCGCAAATAGATGAGGAGTGTACACTATTGAGTATTTGGTCCCATTTCGTATCAGAAATTGGAGGTTGGTTTGGAAAGCGAGAAATTCGGTTTTGGATAAAATGCCGAGTCTGAAGAAAAGCAAAATAAATGAGTGGTGGGGAGTCTGAACTTTTCCGAGAGGATAGTAAATAAGGGAAATACACCATCAATATACAGATTGTCTGAGGTCTTCAGGCCACTGTTTGACCAGGCTTCAAATGCTCAATCAGATCAGGATGGTAAGATTCAGTAATTTCTGTAAACAAGGGCAATTCTAGACCAGCATTAAAGTCCAAATTATTTTCTGAATTGGTTCCAAGTGCTCTGTAAAACTGAGTGCGGTGGTACTTGCTTGAATGGTAAAGGTCGTTGAGAGCAAACAACTGACTATAAAGCGGATGATTTGAAGAAAATTCCATGTTGGCCCAGAGGGGGCGTTTATCCGGGCTGATATTAACATTCCAGAAGGACCTTGTTAATATTGCTAGCCTAGTAATATCTGGTAAAGTCTGGAAAAGTAAACCAACAAGGGATTTGGAAAGCTGAAGAGTGGTCCTAATTCAAGGACGTTTTTTTATACCACAAAAATGAATTAGTTAACTGGTCTAATCTGATTAAAAAAGACTTTTGTATGAAAACAGGGACATAGTTTATTTTAATTCAAACCAAAAATAGAAAACATCATAAGGCGGGGGAGCTGAATCTGGTCTACCGTATACTCAAGTAACAATTGGGCAAGAAGAATATTAACGATTCCCTCATTTTACTGTAAAAACTATTATAGTAGTAACAACAGAAGTAACAGAGTACAAATAAGTACCTAATTAATACATTGATAAAAGTACCATAAAATCAAGTTACGAAGTAAAGGAATAAAAGTAACTCGTTCTTCTAATAAAATAAGGGAAATGATACTTTAAATGAGCTTGTCTGATGTAGAAAGTGGCAAAAGAAAAGGCCAAACCTTTTTACTCGTATCAATTATTATTTTTCTTTTTGGAATAAATGGCAATTAATGTTTTCCTAAAAAATAAGTTTGTCTTAAGAATTACTTTTTTTAAATTAAAAAAGAAATATATCAACATATAGCACATTTACTTACAGGCGTTTTCTCGTTTTAGTATACGTAAATGGCAAATCATTTTTACAAGAAATAGTAATAATGAAAGAGACATTTTAAAGATTTTTTGATGCACTGATCGTAAAACAAGAAAAATAATTCTTGAGCAAAATTATCGGATATCTTCTGTGTCAAATTGTTTATCACATTTTAAGATTTATTTTAATTGTATTTTACTAAGAGAGGTAAAATAAAATAACACTAGAAAGTCAATTAAATATTATAAAACAATAAACAACAGAAAATGGTGTACTAATACCATATTTTACTCTACTATATTTTCTACCAGTTTTTCTTTTTAAAATGGGAAAATATTTAGCTTATTTAAAGTGTTTTTCTAATTTAAAGAAGTAATAGCAGTTTTTTTCTAATGACAAAAAATATTCATTAGAATAGATGTTTAAAAAACATTTGTAATTTTCTATATAGTAATTTTCTGCCAATTGGACTCTTATCTTGCATTCCTGGACTTGGAGCTCATCATCATCAGACAAAAAATATTATTAATTTCCATCATTTCAAAATAAGGCCTTTCAAGTAATCCGTAAATGACTCTCGAAAACGACCAAGAAATGCTGCATACGTCAATGGAGATTAAAACGAAAGCTAAGAGGACGGTATCGGATACGCCTGAATCCGCTTTGGTAGGTCTTCAACAGGGGAGTTGACACATCTCGCCCGCTTTATTCTTTTATTGCCTCCCCTGCATTGATAGACAAGGAATGCAGAGTAACGTAAGAGGAGCGTGATCCGGGACGAGAAATCCCACGTGGGCTCGATTAACTGTACCCGGTAAGCCCGTTAAAAGCGCCGTGGATCATGGGTACAGCTTGTTGGCCTATACCGATCATTCCTGCATACTTGTTGATTAAAACGGCAATCCTGCACGGAGCAGTGAGAGTGGAGAGGGCGAGAAATGGAAAGAGGAGGGAGGGTGAAGGTGAATGACAGATTGGAAGCAGGATGGGGGGGAGCGGTTTGAAATACCTCGCCGGGCCCAGACTTGGCTACGGAGTAGGAAAAAAGAGAGAGAGTGTGTCCCAGGGGGGGAGAGGGCCTCATTGTCTACTTGGCCTGCTGCAGGGACACTCGATCAGTCGAAGCGGGACGAACAAGAGTGCAGCTCACCTGCTGCATCCGAGTGGAGAACTCGTGAGGAAGATCTGCAGAATTCAAGGACCACAACTTAACTTCAATAAGCATGACAGTAAGTACCATAGTTATTCGTGTATAATCTGCACTACTAATGCTTGATTGACAATCGGCACAATATTTTGTTTCACTTATTCTCAGTTCAAACTTTGCGATTGAATGCAACGGGAGTTGAGTCCGGGTTGCGGTGGTAAAAGCGCTGAAGCACAATTACTGGACCACCATTGGTATAGAACGAGGGTGGGCAGATCGATACTGAACAAGTACTTGGATCGTAATGACACTGTTGTCTTGGGATCGATACTTCCCATTTTAACTTTTGACTATTACTATATTATTGTTGTCTTATTGACATTATCATACAGAATTTGTAATTTGGTTACCTTGTTGCTTTTTTGGGTTTGACTATCTTGACTTTTGTTCTAAAACAGCTTTTGTAGTACAAGTACTTTATTTTTATACTGTGATAAAAGCTTTTTAAATTGTATTTGCACTTAATTTTCTAAATATTATGCAATAAAGGGTATTTTATACATAACTTATATTTTTGTTACAGTGCTGCTGCTTTGATTTGTCGCTCGATTTTTGTTCTGAAAGTAATATAAATATTTATATAGATTTTTTTATACAGTTAAAGTTTGCAATGCAGTTATTCAATCAAAAATAGAACATTTAAGTGCCTGAAATCTATATGCTGAGTTTGTAGTAATTATAAAATTATTCATGGGAGAGGGGTTCAATTATTCAGGGGTCATGACATTTCTGTGCAAGAACTGTATCGGGTCGGTATTGATCGATAATATCGTGTATTTACTTGGATTGGACCGGTACCACAACTAGTCCTTCCATCCTTAGTATAGATGACATGCGGAAAGACTTTAGATTTGGTCTCATCATGAAATTATTATTAGTAGCGGTACCAGAGATGATTTTTAACTTTTTATGTGCATATCATATGCTATATGGACACTAACTTATATTCTAATATTTTCCATTGTGAGCGTTGTAAGGGACACATTTATAGTCATCGTGCGCGTCATGGTTTTTCACGTTTATTTATGTCTTTCAGGACGATTGTCTGTTTTCTCCATTTCCTATCATTTGTCTCTGGTACCATGACTATCACCGCCACAGCCTGGGTTCACTTCCTGTTGCATACCATGTTTTGCAAATTTGGTCAGCAAACATTTTTAGAACACATCAATAAGTGCATTAATCTATACTGTGTGTTTAGAATGTGCACCAGTGTAACGATTAATACGGTAGCTCTTACTTTAGTTCTAATTTCATCCGCCTTATAGTCAAATGTGCATTATATGGAAAAATATATATGACAAAAGACTGTTTTAGATGTTGCACCTTATAATTCGGTGCACCTTAGAGTGTGGAAATTACGGTTATATAAACATGTTTTTAGGGATGCACGATAACTGTTTTTTCATTCTGACAATCAATAAGCGTTCAGCAACCGAAAATGAGAAAAAAACCTTAGCAGACTAAAAACAGCAACATCAAAAAACGAAAATGTCTGGAGCTGCACAAAAAAATTTTTTAGATGACCTTTTTTCCAAATCAAAATAAAAAGGGATTTATACATAAAAGATAGTAACAGAACCTTAAACTCACATCCTAAACTGTCAAGACCAGAACGGAAACAGGACCCACTTGCGTAATGTTTCTCACAAGATTTATTGGGAAGACGGGAAAGGGCTGCGCCTACAATCCAGGGATTGCTGGGCGCGGTGAGCAGGTCGCTCTGAAGTTGCACTTCCGCGGCAGGTCGCTCTGAAGTTGCACTTCCGTAGCTGGATAGAAGAGCAAAAACGTGGTCGGGATCGGAAACAAGTCGAAAGCCAGGAGAAGAGAGTAGACGTGGTCGAGGTCAAAAACGGATCGTTATTCGGGACAGGAAAGCAGACGTGATCGAGATCAAACAGATTGTAGCGGGAGACAAACAGGAGCAAAAAACGGGACCGGCGAAAAAGGGTTTGCCATGTAAAAACAGAGATTTGCAGACGGACCGACAAAAGGGGACTGACAGGACAGAGTTTAAATACTGGCAGCCAATCTATCAACAAGCTGCAGCTGGCGCCACACGGGCGGGGCCAATTGGGCGCCATGGCAACCGTGACATAAACAACCAGGAGCCAGTGCAAGTTAGCTTAAAATGGTAGCAATATGATCAAATTTCCTTGTCCTAGCTGCCGCATTTTGAACAAGCTGCAAACTTTTGATGATAGATATCGGGAGACCAGAGAGCAATACATTACAGTTATCATTTTGCTCTCCTTCTTTTCCTGTTTCCAAGCATTTTCATAAAATCTCCAGGAAGCCACTAGGGCGGCGCTAAAGAGGCACACGCAACTCTGGAGCCGCAGGTTGCTGATCCCGTGATAACTAGTAAAATTCCATAGCTGGAGACTAATGTTGATAAGATACTAGTTACATGCAAACTCCAATTATTGGTATGAGTGTCTTTTTTCTTGTTTACATTTACTATAACATTGTACCGTTATTTTAAAAATATCTCCAAGGAGTTATGTTGGAAAAACTGGAGCTTGACTTTATCAATCAATCGATCGATACTTAGTTTGTCAGTAATCACTATGACGATTAATGAGCACCATCACAATGACTTAGAAATATAGTAGAAAGCGCAAAGGGTTATGGGTGTGTTGATTATGTAAAAATGTGTTTTTTCTGAGCATCATACAAGATCCAACTGTGAATAGCACAAGTGCCTTGGATAAGAAAAATATATCCCTCATTCTTATCAAGTAGCGTTATCTTAGCTGTACACGTTAGTAGGTATTTAGTAGTAGGTATCAGCAGGTATACAAATAAATACACAAATGCTTTTCAGGGAAATGTGACATTTAGCCAATTACAGATATAGATGTCTTTCTTAGCGCGGCAAGTGAAGCAAGTTTATGGTAACGATGACTTGCTAAAGGAGTACAAAACATTAAAAGATGTACAGTACACTTTGGATATGTTTAGTACAGAAAAGTAACACTCGATGTTGTGATTAAGACACTTGTTTGCTTACTTGGTGTTAGGAAATAAACTATTAAAAATGTACTGTTTATCAAATTGTTCGAACCAAACACCACCTAACAATGCACGCTCGTTTCTTTTTGGGAAAAGATGGACAAGAATAGCCGACATTTTCACACTGGGGGAAATTTAATTTCTTATAAAATAAACTAAGTGAACTCCATCGAATTAGCCGGATTAGCCTAACTAGTGTCACTCGAGTCTCCGTCAAGCCTTCTCTCTCGTTCTCCCTCGATCTTCTCAAGTTCTTCTCCCGGCCCATGTTTTTTTTGGTGTCCCGGCTCCTCCCATGGGCGGGCCAGGAAAAGCCCCCACGTGGCCCCACCATCTCGCCTCGATGTCTGGACCTCAAGAGTTTATCAAATCAGTTCCTGGCGTCCTGCGTATGGCCTTCTCCGTCAGAGTCCTGTTATCAACAGAACTAAACAAAACATTCGCATTTGGAACGGCGTGACCTGTCGTTGTACTTAAGCCTTCTCTGTGAAAATCTTCAATGCATTCAATAAATGTAACTTATAGTAAAATGTATAAAACCCTTCATTGGTCAGGGAACTCTCACTAAGAAGAAAAATAAACATTGTAAAAACAAAACTCGGTGTTATAGTTAAGTTAAGAAGATTGTACAATCACAACACCCTGTACACGTTCTGAAGCATATAATTGATAAGCTCTCCAGTGCCTCATGCACATTATAAGGTGTTACAGAGCAGACATGACCAAGTTGTGCTACTACTTCTATAGAAAATCAAAATATATTCTAATGAGGAAAATACATGTTTAGAATATTTCTGATAAATAGTTCAAAGGATTGAATATTACAGTGAGGAATCAAGTAACTAGTTATCAGTTTTGTTTCTGTTCTTTCAGGCCGATACCTGTTATCACATATTTGTGTGTTATGGGTCTGATAAGTATCGACAGACAGTTTTTGTGCATCCCTACTTTTTCTCATGCAAAGCTACACACCTCTTCTTGTGATGACCATCGTCAGTTTATGTCTTTTCGACATTGGTCAGAATGTTGGCCCATGTGGAGCGCTAAAAAAATCCATGAGTCATGCTGTTAGATGCAGCAATAATTTCATCATGCAATCAAGGTGTATGACTCCTCTGTGATTTTTGTTATGAGAAAAAATAATTGTGCGATTACGCATTTTGAAATATGTGTTTAATCAAACTATACTGCTGTTGCAAACATTTTAATATGCATTATGATTTTACTAATTGATCTATCTATCTATCTCTCTATCTATATCTCTCTATCTCTATTTCTATCTCACTGTCATTCGCTCTCATTTATCTCTCTTACCCTCTCTTTATTTTTATCCCTCTCTTCCATTCTATCTGCCTCTTTCTGTTCCTCCCTCACTCTTGTTTCAGTTTTTTGTCTTTCTTTGTTTCTTTTTTTCTTTGTCAAATCATTCCTTTCTTTCTTTCTTTCTTTCTTTCTGTCTTTCTTTCTTTCTTTCTTTCTTTGTCCAATCATTTTTTTCTTTCTTTCTTTCTTTCTTTCTTTCTTTGTCAAATCATTCCTTTCTTTCTTTCTTTCTTTCTTTCTTTCTCTCTGTCTTTGTCTAATCCTTCCTTTCTTTCTTTGTTTATTTCTCTCTTTCTTTGTCTAATCCTTCCTTTCTTTCTTTGTTTATTTCTCTCTTTCTTTGTCTAATCCTTCCTTTCTTTCTTTCTTTCTTTCTTTGTCTGATCCTTTCTTTCTTTCTTTCTTTCTTTCTTTCTTTCTTTCTTTCTTTCTTTCTTTCTTTCTTTCTTTCTTTCTTTATGGGTTTATTTAGGTGTTTCTTTTATCAGTTAACCAACCACAGAGATCAGTTTATTATACAAATGATTGGCCAATCACCGATCCCCCCATAAATCAGGAAAATGAAGGTCGATAAATTGTCTTGATGATACAAGGCTACTAATAGTAATAACAAATTGAATTACAGGAAGACCTTTTGACTGTTTTACAACGCTTTGTCCAATGGTATTTGGTTAATATGAGAGCTGGGACGATTTGACACAACATTTTGTTTTCCATCTTTTTTTAGATTTATATAAACTTGTGTGTATTTTTAGAGTGCATAAAAACTGCCTCAAAATAAGTATTTTTTTTCACATGTGGGATGTTTGCAATGTAAAAATATCAACTAAATGCAGTTCATTCTGTTATTTTGTCACTGTCAGGTAAAAAAAAGGTTTATCTCTGAAATATGTTTTTGCTTGTTGATTAGTTAAGTCTTCCCTTGATGGTTTATGAAAGAGTAATTATTATTTAAATCTTCAGCCCTGTTGTCGGTTTCAGATCAGGGGATGGTGTTATTGCGGGCTGTGTAGTCTTTTGTGACATTTTTGAGTAAGGGCTATACAGATAAAGGTGATTTGATTTGAAATGAAAAGCTCTCCAAAAAAAAACTTGAATTATGTTTTGTTTTGATTTGAAAAGTCCCTCAAAGACAGCTCTATTTTTACGGTGGTGTCTCAATGTCGGATTAAGCGCGGCGGAATCAAATATCCGCAAAAATTCAAAGACAGTCACGTCGGCAGAAGCGTGTTTATACGAACGAGTCCGAGTTTTGTAAGATAACGTTACCGATAATGAGGCTGCTTGTGGGCGACAAGGAAGAAAATATCTCTTGGGAAATTCTTTTAGGGAGGTCGACCAAACCTGGGTGCATCTTTTGTGTCTTTTAAATCTTTTAAAATGATTGGTTTGCGAGTATTTCGTTCACGTTGTAAACGTGTTGTCTCTGAATATTATATTTTAAATCAATGCAATTCAAGAATTGTGAATAAAACAAATGCATTCAATATTTTGTAGCAATTATTTGCTTTATACACTTTTGTTATATTATTGGTATTATTGTTTCAACATCTAAAACTTTGAAAAGCTTTGTGAATTATTGATCATTTTTGCAACGCATTTTTATATAGAGTATTCTTCCTTGCTATATTTACTTAGTCTGTATATGATAAATATTCTTATGATTTATTTGTAAAAGGCATTCATTTTTGAGTGTGGAAATTTGCAAGCACGTGTTTATTTTGTTGCAATACGTTGGGAGTAATATTCAATTTGAAGTGAATGAGAGTTATTGTCACGGTTGCCATGGCGCCCAATTGGCCCCGCCCGTGTGGCGCCAGTTGCGGCTCGTTGACGGATTGGCTTTCCTTATATTTAAGCTCAGGGCTCTCAATTACCCTTTGTCAGTCCGTCAACGAACCTCTGCCCCGCAAGACATGGGTTTTGACTCTGTCCGGTTTCCTGCCTGCGTTTCCTGTCCGGTATTGTTCCCATCTATTTTTGTCCTGTTTATTATTATCTCCAGTTTTCGTCCCTGTCTAGTTTGTCCTGTTTAATTTTGATATCCTGTCATTCCACTCCAGACTTCTGCCTAACATGCATGACTCCCCATTTCCCATAAAATAAAAGGCTTGTGTGAGAAACATCACACATTTGGGTCCTGATCCTGTTCCGGTTCATGACAGTTATCTGTTGTTTATATACAAAACACAAATGTATATAAATTTATATCATATATACTGCATTTTCACGACCATAATGCGCAGTTCAAATGACAATGAGAGAGAGAGAGAGAGAGAGATAATATGAAGCAGAAGGAGAAAGAGAATAAGAGCAAAAGAGAGAGAGAGTAAAAATGAGAGTGCTATACAGAATACAGAACAAATAAGAGGGAATGCGAAAGATAACAAATGAGAAGAGATCAAAAATGAATGAGATAGAAAAATGAGAGAGACAGAGTGAGAGAATGGGAGTGAGAGAGAAAATGAGAAAGTGAGAGGAATAGTGAGACAGAGAGAACAAGAAGGAGTGAGACAGAGAATGATAAAGTGAGAGAAAGAGTGAGACCGAGTGAAAGAGAAAGAGAGTGAAATAGTGAGACAGAAAGAATGAGAAGGGGGGAAAGCGTGAGACAGAATGAGAGAGAGAGTGATTTAGGTAAAGAGTGAGTCTGAGAGAATGAGAAATAAAGAGAAAGAGTGAGACTGAGAGGATGAGAAAGAGGGTGAGAGAGAAAGAATTGAGACAAATAATTAAAAAGAGAAAGAGAGAGTAAGAGAGTAAGAGAGAAGGAGAGAGAAAGAATGAGAGACGGATGGTTGAATGGCTTTACAGACAGACAGACAGACAGACAGACAGACTCATCCCTCTTCTGTTCCCTAGCAGGCAGCAACTGCAAAGGAGCTGGACGAGCGTTGCTTCCTGTCAGCGCAGGCCATCCCCAGCCTAAAGGTGTCCGACCACTTCCAGGTGCTAAAGTTCCTCGGAGAAGGTTCCTACGGCAAGGTCATGCTGGCCGTGCATAAAAAGAAAGGTCAGTCGGCCCGTCGCGATGACAGCTACCAGCTCATTACGTCTCAATCGTCGGCGTGTGAAAAATTCCCTGCCTCGCCGCTCCATAATTTAGTTAGGTAACATGCGAAATCAAGCCGCTAATGTAAGTAATCCAGGATCGGGTTTCATACTTGTGATGAAACTTTCTGTCGTGTCATGCGACCGTCGAGGACGGACGGGTGTTTGGATGAAGGCCATTTTGCCTTTTTACACACCCAATCAAGCGCAATTCTTCAGGATTGGGTTTCTTTAATGCGTTTGTAACACAATCGGCCCCGGAGGGCAAAGTTACATTTGTTGGCGGCATTCAGAAGATGTTTGATGTGCCATGCAACTAGTCAGTTAAAGTGATTTCAAGCCAGGAATAATATCGGTTAAATTCTCAATGTATCTATCTATTTAATGCACTTTAATTTTTACCCGCTTACTCTCATAGATGTTAACATAAAGAATAAGATAAAACCAACAACAAAGGAGCTCCAGGTTTGAATCAATCAGAGTTTAAAAACACACAAAAAGGGGAAAATAGGAATAACAAAAAGGAAGAAAATTTGATAAAAAAATTACATATCCTCTAAAATAAACAACAATCCTCCTTGTGCTTTGTAGCACTCATTTTGGTTGCATGACACAATACAACAACTTTCAGTGGTCAATTATTACATGGCGTCCCTGCCAGAATGTTCGATTTGTGGGAAAAAAAAGGAAAAAAAGGAAAAGAGAAAAAAAGGGAAAACTAAAATAAAAATAATAAAAAAGAAATATTTAAAAAAGAGAAAACACACTACACTACACACTAAAACCCCCTGCAACATGCGAAAACTCATCAAGTACACCCAAACGCAAATTATTAACATGTTGGACCTCATACCTCGTTGCAATAGTTGACTAGAAATAATGGATCACAACCACACAGTTGTTGATTTTGGGTGGATGTCATGCATGACACATTTTTGCTCCCTTGATTCTGTTACCAGAAATACTTAAACGGGGTTAATTGATCGCGAACAAAACAGTGCAGTTTATTTTCAGTTCAAGAGGACCACATTGGCCTGCTTCCACAGGCCAAACCCAAGACAAATAAAAGTGCGGCCCTTGCTCTCACCAATAGTCAACCAGGGATAATGTATCACAGCAGCTCGGGTTCTATTAATCTTAGGTGAAAAGAACAAAAAACGAACCTCCATGCACGACACAGATTTTCTCTCTTGGCTCTCAGCAATACTTGACTGAGGATAATGGATCACAACCAAAACAATGCAATTCATTTTCATTTTGGGCAGCCCCAGACAGCAAACTTTGGTGGCCCGAACTCCGCCCATAATCCACTCCGCTGGCCTAGGCCAGGTTTTAATAATTTTAGGTGGGAAGAATGAAAAAGAGCCCCTATGCATCACACAAATTTGCTCTCTTGGCCCCCACTTTTAGCAATAGTGGACCAGGGATAACAGATCTTAGCTGGATATTTCCCAACACAATATTAATGTGATACAAAACTAATTATTAATGAATAAACAAAACATAAAAAATGCTTCCCAACAGACTATTCCGTATGTGCAGCGTACACTCATATTGTTGCTTAATGTAACACAAAAGAAAGAAAAGAAAGAAAGTGTGACCAGGCACTGAAACGAACGGAAATTTATAGAGAGCGGAATGGCCCCCCCTGGCCACCCCTAGGTGGCGCCACTGCCAATATGCAATTGGGGGATAATGAATCAAGGAATATATTTCAATCCAAAATGACTGAGGCCGCGAAGTACGAAGCACAAGGTAGGGAGGGATTACTTTACTCATAAAAGTAAACGATAACGTCGTTTACCCTTTTCCAGGAACTCCGATGGCGCTGAAGTTCTTCCCCCGTGAGTCTACGAGCCTCACGTCCTTCCTGAGAGAATACAACTTGTCCCTTTCCTACTGCACGCATCCGTCACTAACGCGGGCGCTCGGCATTTTTTTTTCCACCTCTTCGCACTACGTCTTTGCCCAACAAGCCGGCCTCTACGGTGATCTCTACAACGTCATCGTATCAGAGGTCAGTTAACACATACGGTATATATATTAAAAAAGTGGGGCCTTGAGCCCCTTAAAATCAACAAGGGTCCCCGCAAACCGGATGTCCTCCAATATAGTCCATATTTTAGGACTAAAGTGGCTGAATGATGCTTAACCATAGTCCCAGTTCCTCACCATTTGAACAGCTAAATGTATTCCCAAATTCTTAAGAATGTAAGATGTGAGGAAATAGTACACATTTTTTTTGTATAAAATCTATTCATATTTTGTCAGTATTTTCAAATTGTTTTCCGAGATAATGCATTTTGAAGACAGCATGTCTTGTCTTTGTCATCCTGAGCTGTGAAATTATCGGAGGAACACCGGCGCCTTACCAGGCCAGTCACCATATTGTGTTACTTGTTAATAGTCGCAGAGGTTACACTTGTTTTAAGTTTTGGTAATTTTTTGGGAGAATGCCTAGGTGTTGTGTCACAGGTGGATGCAGTAAAGGTGCAACAAAGGGCGTGCAGGAAAAAGGGGAAGAATGATAAAAATGAAAAAAATAAATAAAAAAACAGAGATCCGCCACCAGGGGGCTTACAGGGACTGATCAACGAAAGTCGGCCACAGCATGGGTGGAAAAACGGACAAAAAAAAGACACGCAGTGAGCAGCCATGCTAACCGGCACAAAAAATGGACAGCAGTAAAGAAACTCAAAGCTGGCTAGGGATAAACAGTGCAAAGAATGAGGCAAAAAGGGCACTAACGCCAGATTGCTGATCAAAAATCACGTAGTGAGCAGTCAGGCCAACCGGGGACCAACAATGAAAAGTTACAGCAATAAACACAAAGCTGGCAGGTAATACAGCACACGCCAGACCAGGCCAAACAACCCACTCTGGGCAGACAACAAGAGCCAATCGGGAGCAAACAAAACAGAAAAGCCCTTCGGCAGCCCTGATGCTCACGGGGAGCTAGCGGGACAAAAGTAAATCAACTGCAACACTGTTGGTAAAAAACATGGACGAAAAGCAACTTTCAGCAGAAATAAGCGGCATGCAATCGTTGTTCACTCCAATCGCTGTCTGTTTCGGAGCTGGCCTCACATGTTGCGTTAATGGGATGTGCCATTTTTAAAGAGCTGTGTTCCTTCAATGACGTCCCACCTCTACAGGAAACAAGCTGAAGGTTCAACTTTGAGACTATATTTCTTGGGGTCCCCAATTGCATCAAATATTTGGCAACATATTTGCATAATTGTGGGGAGGAACACTACATGTTCTGTGCCTAGCTATCTTTGTACATTTTTAGCCATTTCGCAGGCTATCTACCTAGCGTTTAACATTTTTTGCATGCTATCGAGCTAACATTTGATCTTTTTTTTACTATTTTAGCTAGTTATCTGGCTCCAATTTAGTTCTTTACCTGAGTATGAACTTTACAATATTATTATCCTTTATATAATCATATTTGGCATTTGGATTCTATGTAAAAAAAGCTACATAGTTTCCATATTTCGCTTAAGATATTTCCGTTCCTATAAAATATTTTATATAGCTGATGTCATTTTACTATTTATTTTGTTGTTGTGCTCTGTACAGCCCTTTGAGACTTTTTGTATACAAGTAAATATGACTTGACTATGACTTAGTAGAAACAAAAAATCTGTTTAGTAATACCTAACCACAAACCACTGCCAGTGCCAAATGATCATTTGCATTGGTACTTGCAGGTAGGACTGGACGAAGAGCACGTCCAGCGGGTGATGTCTCAGCTGAGCGGTGCCGTGACGCACCTCCACACCCTGGGCTTCGTCCACCGCGACATCAAACCCGAAAACATCTTCCTATGCGACAGCTCCTGCCGTTGGGTCAAACTGGGCGATTTCGGCCTGACCCGACCAGTGGGTCACACCGTGGGCGCCGTTTGGTACCAGTCGCCCTTCTGCACCCCCGAGGTGGAGCCCGCAAAGGAGACGGAAAAAAGCAAAGAAGAAGAGGAGGAGGCCGAGACTATGTGGATAAGTGTGGAGCCCAGCATCGATAGCTGGGCCTTGGGCATCCTCACGTACTGCCTTTTAACCGGCTGCTTCCCCTGGGAGGAGAGCACCGGCGACGACCCAGGCTACACCAAATATAAAGCGTGGTTCGAGTTCGGGAACAGGAACGCCGGCGACGAAGTCGATTGCTATGCCGTTATGAAGCAGAACCACCGTGATAACCCGCCTCCGTCGCAGTTTCACGGCCTCAGCTCGCTGGTTATGGCGCTCCTGCGGCAGCTCCTACATCCGGAACCGGAGAAACGGGGGAGCCCCGAGGAGATCCTGAGCTACCTCGGGGGACCCTGGCTTAGCAAAACGGAGCAGGAGGAGAACAAGAGGGCAGAGGAGGCCGAGAGGGAGGCCAGGAAAATCAGGGAGGTGGGAGGAGGGGTGGAGGGGGAGATTGTGAGGGAAGGGAGAGGGGAGAGGTAAAACGTTTTTTTACCCTAAAATACCTGCAGCAGGGGTCTCCAACCCTTTTCAAGCTGAGAGCTACTTTTTGATAGCGCAAAGGCCACTCAGTTTGGTAACATTTCTAAAATAACAACTTATCATGTTATTACTATGTTATTACAATGTTACAACCAGGTTAATTATTGGAAATAGGGTTAACGAGACTCAGGCAACCACCCAAAAAAATCATTTTAATAAAAAATCACAATGACCCAGCATTGGTAAGCTATTTTCAGAAAAGGTCCACGGGCACCTCAGCCTGCTACCCGAAGGCCCCATTGGGGACCCCTGACCTACACTCTAAGAACAGTTGGGTCAAACATTACCCAATTTGGGTAAGGTGCAGACCAGAAGATCTTAAGCCCAAGCCCGAGTCAGATCTTGATCCAACCCAGATTTCGGCCTAAGATGTAAATGTTTAAGCGAGGCTTCCCTCTCGCTGACTTTTGAAAAATAGATAAATAGATGTTTATAGAAATGTACACTAAAACATTGTGTGGATAGTGAACTAGAAAATGAACTGTACCTCTTGTAATGTTGTTTAGTACACACTCAAAATAAGGTGAGAAGACATCAATGGATTTTGACCTTGAAAGGGGAACCGGGAGAAGAGCTTTCAGATAATAGAATTCCATCACTTCCTAGCTCCATCCTAGTTCAAATCAGGTTCATTGATTGATCTTGGGCTGGGTCAGATTTTTTAGGCCCAATCTTATCTCTGGTGTGGACCGATTCACTTCTTGGGTAAAATTGACCTAACCTCCATGGTTATTTGTACAGTTCTTCCTTGAGATTCAAATCCATTGTACGGTATATTTTAACTGCAGTCAATTAAGCTGTTCTACGCATAGGATAAAGAATATATGACATGAGTATTTTTTATATGAGGTTTTTTTGTATATATTTAAATACAGAAGATGTTATTCTGTTGTGATTTCAAGCCAATTAGCAACGGGTATATAGTATTTTTCATAGTTTAATATATACATACTCGTACTATATATATTTGAATAAACAGAATATAAATGTAGATATTATTGTCAAAAATGCTTTTTTATATATTCCAGTGTGTAAATAGGTTTGTGTTTTAATAAAGCGAAAAATAAACATCCATGAGAGTGTCTGTATCATTTGACTTCCTACCTGCAAATCTTGATCAATCATAAAACAAGAAGAAAATGAAGAATACATATCATTTTTTTTAAATATATGAACCAAATTAAAATCAATCATTCATTGATTTATTTGTTTTCCAAAACATAAACATTTCAAATTTATTTTACAAGAATTTTCTTTTCTATAAATACATTTTTATCATCACACAATAAAAAGTACATATTAAGAATAAGAAAACTATAATAAACTGAATTAAAAATCTAACTACAATTGTATTATTACTGTTTGGTTCATGCACAGGGCAGCACGGCGGCGCAGTGGTTAGCGCTTGTGCGGCACAGTTCATGTCATGGGAACCTGTCGTGGGTTCAAATCCAGCTCCAGACTTTCTGTGCGGAGTTTGTATGTTCTCCCTGTGCTTGCGTGGGTTTCCTCATGCATTTCAGATGAATTGGCCGGTCCAAATTGTCCCTAGGTGTGAATGAGCGAATGCGTTGTCTGTCCCTGTGTGCCCTGCGATTGGCTGGCAACCAGTTCAGGGTGTCCCCTGCCCACTGCCCGATGATTGCTGGGATGGGCTCCAGCCCCCCGCGACCCTACTGAGGATAAGCGGTACGGCTAATGAGATGAGATGAGATGAGGTTCATGCACAAACGTTAAATCGATAAACTCCTCAGATGGTCGCCGAGTGAGTAAAATGTCTTGGTTACTCTGCAGCTATTGCGACCACAACTTTTGTAATAAACACTGAGTTTAATTTGTCTATTTTCTACTAGCTGTTGAGTAAAGAGTTATTGAACACAGACGTAATAATTAGCCATGTGCCTACAATATTTGTTAACAGAAGGAAACATTTTAAGAAAAATTTCTGAGAAAAAACTATTCTGTTCAAGTCCAATAGGGGTCAGTCACAACCATACAACATGTTAGCCAAGGGTTGTGTATTTTCATGTCTTTGTACTTCGTTACTTCCGATCACATTATGAAGTCAGTATGTAATTACTTGATGAGCAACTACAATATCTGTTAAAAAACAACAGCAAAAAACAAAAAGCATTCCAGTCATGTCGGTGTAAGCCACGACCATAAAAATATCAGCTTTGTGTATTTTCATGTTTTTGTTCTTGGTTACTTCTGAACCACAATAGTGAATCAATAAGTGATTCCTGGCCATGCAACTACAATATCTGTTAAAGAAAAATCCATTCCGTTCCAGTCCTATAGGTGGCAGTGATAACCATACAGGACATTTTTTAACGTTTTTTTTTTTTTTTTTATGTATTCATTTTTGGCTACTTCCAAACACTTTATTTAATCGAGAAGTAAACACTAGCCATGAAACTACAATATCTGTAAAAAAAAATATACATAGCTAAAAAAAATAACAAAAAAAACGTTTCCATTCTAGTCCCATTGATGGCAGTGACAACCATGCAAAAAGCTAAAGGTTTTTTTCTTTATGTGTATTTGTACTTTGTTACTTTAGACCACATTTTAAATCGAGAAGTAATTACCAGCAAAGAAACAATAAAATATATCAAAATAATATAAATACAAAATAATTCCACTCCAGTTCTATAGGTGGGAGTCAGTCAAGTCAAGTCAAGTCAAGTCAAATTTATTTATATAGCCCTTAATCACAAAAATGTCTCAAAGGACTGCACAGGATTACAGTTACAAAATGACACAATTACCTGATCTTAAACCAGCATGCGGGCAAGGAAAAACTCAAAAACCTCAGTGTGAGGAGAAAAGAGAAACCTTGAGAAAGGACCTCACATGTGGTAATCCCCCTTCCAGGATTGACCAGGGTGAATTACAATTAGCATTACTGTACACATAATAGTAAACATAAGGTAAGATGTTGAAAATGTCCGGAAAGTGCATGACATCAACGACGCCCCCAGCCTGCAAACCAGTCCAGAAAGTCTATGACGGCCACGACGCTGCCTCCCGTCTCTGCCAGCTGGTAAATGCAGGGGTTGACATGCTGCAGGTCAGACGCCGGTCCGCTGACCCATCCCAAATCATCCTTCTCCTTCGTATCAGCCAGGCAGGCGTCGGAAAAAGACAGGACAAAACAGAATATGAGGTGGGCATCAATCATATGCTTTGGAATAGAAGTGTGTCTTAAGCCTCGATTTAAAAACTTCCGTTGAGGTTGCAGATCTTATCTCCAGAGGCAGGGCGTTCCATAACACCGGGGCCCGGATGGAGAACGCTCTCGAGCCCGCAGACTTCTTGGCTCTCGGAGTCACAAGTAGACCGGCATTTTCCGAGCGCAGACTCCGTGCAGGAACATAGGGGGAAATCAAATCGGAGAGATAAGAGGGTGCAAGCCCATGCAAACATTTATATGTTAATAAGAGAACCTTAAAGTCACATCTTAAGTGGACTGGGAGCCAGTGCAAGTTGGCCAATACAGGAGTAATATGCTCAAACTTTTTGGTCTTAGTCAAAAGTCTAGCTGCCGCATTCTGAACCAGCTGCAAACTTTTAATGCTAGACATCGGGAGACCAGAAAGCAATACATTACAGTAATCAAGCCGAGAAGTAATAAACGCATGAATTAAAATCTCTGCATCTGATTGGGACAGCATTGAACGAATCTTCGCAATATTACGGAGGTGGTAGAAAGCTATTCTAGTAATATTTTTCACGTGTAACTGAAACGACAGATTAGGATCAAATATAACACCTAGATTTTTGACCGAGTCACTATGGGTGATATTACATTTGTCTAGGTTCAGGGTAGTGTACGAAAACAACTGACGACAGTGAGCTGGACCAATAATCAACATTTCAGTTTTTTCTGGGTTAAGGCGTAAAAAAATTATTTGACATCCATCTTTGAATCTCAGTAAGGCAAGCCTCCAGATTTCTAAAACTTAAATGTCCAGTTTTTTCCAGTGGCACATACAGTTGAGTGTCATCTGCATAGCAATGGAAACTAATATTATACTTGCGGATAATGTCACCAAGCGGGATCATATAAATACTAAAAAGAAGGGGGCCAAGTACAGAGCCTTGAGGAACACCACAAGGGACATTAGATTGTTTAGAGGTCAGATTGCCATAGTTAACACATTGCATCCTGTCTGACAGGTAGGACCTAAACCACGAGAGTCAGGATCATAAAAGATATTAGTTAGATATTGTGTATTTGTATGTACTTTGTCACTATCTACCATATTTTTAATTCAAGAAGTAATTACTAACCATGCAACTACAATATTTTTTAAAAAAGAGAAAAAAATCAATTTCATTCCACTCCTGCAGGAGGCAGTGACGACATGCAAGATTTTAGCTAAAGTTTTTTTTTTTTTTTTAATGTATTTTCACTTTGTACTTCCGACAACGTTATAAAACAAGAAGTATTTACTGGCCCTTCAACTACCATATCTGTCAACACACAAAAAAAATCCATTCCAGTCCTATAGGTGGCAGTGATTACCATAATTAATGTTAGCTAAAGGTTCCGTCGCGTTATGTAGGGTTTCATTTTTTAAAATCCATTCCAGTCTTACAGGCGGGAGTCACGGCCATACAAAATATGAGCAAAATGTCATGTATTTGTACTTTGCTTCTTTCGACCACATTATTGAATCAAGATGTAACAATAGCTAAGCAACTACATTATCTGTTAAAAAAACACCTATCCATTCCAGTCCTATAGGTGGCAGTGACAACCATTCAAAATATTAGTTAAAGGTTGTCTTTATATGTATATATGTATATATATATATATATATATATATATATATATATATATATATATATATATATATATTTGTACTTTGATACTTTCAGCCACATTATTAAATCAAGAAGTAAACGCTAGCCATGAAACTATGTATAAATTAAAGGTTCTGTGATTTATGTTTTTGTACTTAGTCACTTCCGACCACCCTATTAAATTAAGAAGTAATTATAGGCCATGCAACTACAATATCTGTTAAAGAAAAACATATTGAAAAAAATCCATTCCATTCATGAAATCAAGGGACGGATGTTAGGAGTGATGATTATTAAAAGCTTTTGAACAATTGGCCAGATGGATGAATTCCTAACCACTTAATTGTAGTTACGCACAACCTACAAATATTTTAAAAAATGGCACCAACTATGAATCTAATTAGTTATTTTTTTCTGAACTGCATTCTTTTTTACCTTGCAAACTTACTTGAAGCAAAGCTTTGTTGGTTTTATTTTCAAATAAATATAAAAATTTAGTAAACAAATGAAAATACTGTGTGTGTATATATATATATATATATATATATATATATATATATATATATATATATATATATATATATATATATATATATATATATATATATATATATATATATATATATATATATATATATATTCCATTCCAATCTTACAGGTGACAACGACTACCATAATAAATAAATAAAAGGCAAACACTTTTGACTCTAGCTCCCGTTTTGATCGCGACCTGTTTCCTACATCAATCCCCGATCCAAGCTCCCTTCTCCTGTCCTGGCTACTCAAATCCTGATTCTGTTTCTTATTTCAATCCCCGATCCAAGCTCCGTTCTTCTGTCCTGGCTACCCGTATCCTGATTCTGTTTCCTGTATCGATCCCCGATCCAAGCTCTGTTCTCCTGTCCCGACTACCCATATCCTGATTCTGTTTCCTGATCCCCTATCCCTGACTTCCCACTTGTCCTGGCTACCCGACTTGTTCCAATCTCCGATCACGCTCCTTCTCCCGTCCCTTCTCCCGACCATGCATCGTTTGCTCCTCCTGCCCAGGGAGCACCAGATTTTTGGCAACTCAAGAACTTTTTGTCGTATTGACACATTTCAGGCTTCAAACTTAAAGACAAAGAATGAGAATATTTTCTAAGAATCAACAACATGTGTGACAGTGTCGCGAAGTGGAACTAAATTATTTCCATAGATTTTTCCTCTCGCCATGACTTCCCCGATCCCTTAATAAAGCATTGTGTGAAACGTCACGCATTTGGGTCCCCTGCTTGTACTGGTCATCAGATTATTTATGTATATATATTTTGAAACGTTGCATCATTTTATGTATTTGTACTCTGTTACTTCCATCCACATCGAAAGGTCACGTCAAATATAACATATACTTGATGACCCGCAGGTTTTAAATCTTGTCCTACATCAGTCAAACCGGGACAATCACCGCATGAAGAATCGCTGGCACTCCAGTTACGGTGCCCTGGGAAGAATGTTATCCTGTGTTTTATTGCCATTCTGCACATTCACTCATGTGCTGGAGATCCCCCGTTCCAAATCGATAAGAATTCGCTTTGAATGAGCTCCTGTTGGCCGCTCGAAAAGAAAACAGAAAAACGGCCGATTTGAGAAGCGATTTGAGATTTCCCAGTCATGTTTTCAACGCACAGGCGGGTAAGAGTTTGACTTTGGAGCGCCAAAGCTAGCAAAAAGGGGCCACTCATCGCCGTTTTATAAATAGAGCCAGGGCCCGTCTATTTACGCACTCGGCACATCATCACCTCGCTTTACACAGTCTGCAAAACACAGCGAGTGCGTACTCGCACGGTTAACTTGGCTCGCCGCACTCGAGTTTGATTCTGGGAAGACGATTGCGAACGTGTTGTTTTGTGGAGTTGACGCGTTGGCCAGAGGGTCACGAGACGTTCACTGGCAATTCTGGTTTCCTTCTCGTAAGGACTTATATTTGGACTTCATATATATAGGGTGTTCCCAACACTGACACTGACTGTCAGAAACTATTAAGAACATAAACGCAAATATATACAAACAATCTCAATTTTTACATGGAATGTTCAAAGATGGCAGCACGGCGGCGCAGTGGTTAGCGCCTTGTGCGGCACAGTTCTAAGGTCTTGGGAACCTCCTGTGTGGGTTCAAATCCAGCTACCGGACTTACTGTGCGGAATTTGTATGTTCTCCCCGTGCTTGCGTGGGTTTCCTGCGGGCACTCCGGTTTCCTCCCACATTCCAAAGACATGCATTTCAGGTGGATTGGCCGGTCCAAATTGTCCCTAGGTGTGAATGAGCGAGCGAGTTGTCTGACCTTGTGTGCCCTGCGATTGGCTGGCAACCAGTTCAGGGTGTCCCCTGCCCACTGCCCGATGATTGCTGGGATGGGCTCCCGCACCCCCGCGACCCTACTGAGGATAAGCGGTGCAGCTAATGAGATGAGATGAGATGTTCAAAGATGTTCAATTTAAGCATCATTGGTCACACACCACACATCAAGCCGATGGTTGAACTCTTGCAAAACATGTCCCAGCATTGTAACGGTTTCTGTAATCCATGCTTTACGGTTTTGTGCTATGTCGAAGATGCTTGTGAACGGACAAATGTTTGAAAGAGGGGACAGTCAATGGTGACACGCACATACATATATATACAGTGAAGAAAAGAAGTATTTGAACACCCTGCCATTTTGCTATTTCTCAGAAATCACTTAGAAATCATGGAGGGTCTGAAATTTTCATCGTAGATGCATGTCGACTGTGAGAGAGATAAACTAAAAAGAAAAATCCAGAGATCACAACACATGATTATATATATA
Source organism: Urocampus carinirostris (assembly GCF_059441175.1). Classification (NCBI taxonomy): domain Eukaryota; kingdom Metazoa; phylum Chordata; class Actinopteri; order Syngnathiformes; family Syngnathidae; genus Urocampus; species Urocampus carinirostris. The sequence continues at coordinate 49,162,194 of NC_142350.1, read as the reverse complement.
TATATATATATATATATATATATATATATATATATATATATATATATATATATATATATATATAGGCAGCACGGCGGCGTGGTGGTTAGCGCATGTGCGGCACAGGGTCATGGGTGCAAATCCAGCTGCCAAACTTCCTGCGCGGAGTTTGCATGTTCTCCCCCGTGCTTGCGTGGGTTTCCTCCGGGCACTCTGGTTTCCTCCCACATTCCAAGAACATGCATGTCAGGTTAATTTGCCGGTCGAAATTGTCCCTAGGTGTGAATGAGCGAGCGAATCGTCTGTCCCTGTGTGTCCTGCAACTGGCTGGCAAGCAGTTCAGGGTGTCCCCTGCCCACTGCCCGGCTGGGATGGGATCCAGCACCCCCCGCGACCCTACCGAGGATAAGTGGTACAGATAATCGATGAATGGATATTCATCTTAAAATAGCTTCTCCTCAAAAGGCTCGTGGTGTAAAAATCTCACATTTTTATATTTTGTTATGTCACCATATTACAATTATATATTTATATTCTTTCATTTATTTTATCATTTCTATTATATGTTATTATTTTGAAAAGCTTTCTACACAACTGTTGGAAATATAAGATTGCTGGCATTTCAATAATAATAATAATAATACTAATACTAATGATAATAATAATAAAAATCAGCACATATAAATAAACAAATAAATGTAAATGTGTAGATATTCTGCAGAAGGGTTATCCATGCAACCCTTTTAAAAGATCAATTCAGTCAAAATGGACGAAAAATAAAAACTTGATTTATTCACTTGGTCTAGATGATTACAAATTTTAGCAATAAACTCTTCCCATCTTTAAAAATGTTGTATTGATGAATAAAATGCATCCGTGTAAAATACTCAGTCAAAAATCAAACATTTTAAAGAAATTTTAACGCGAAACAATTTAAAGATAAAAGTAATCTCTAGCACCACCTAGTGCCCGCCATGCTGACAAAAAAAATCAAATAATTTCACACCTGTAATTTGATGGCCAAATTTAGACCCGCATAAAGGTTTTCTAACTCGCAGCACGTGTTACTTACTTTTGTTTAAGGCTCATGTAGAAGAAAATAGTGCATCGGTACGTTTCACTTCAGTGGTGTAATTATTGGGATTGCATACGGCCGTGGGGGAGGAACGCATTCTGCTAGATGGACGTGTTTTCCTTCCCGATATGTGTTCTATATTTACAGCAGAGCTTGGATGTAAATAGAAAATTCCTCCATTTGTTTTCTATAGCGCTTGTGGCAACGTTTTTGATGATCTAATTTATTTGTTTATTGTAGATTCTGGGATACGGCATTCTGGGCCTCATGACTTTTTCATTTTGCAATGGGGAATGGAATGTTTCCTTCACACCCACTTTGTTGATTTTTCCCCACTATACAACATCAACAACACATTATTTCTGTGCCCAAAAATGTATAAATTTCAAACTTTCGATGTTCTTGCAGAGGGGGAGTTATGCTTCCCCTCTATTATTGGTCGATGTCCTATAAAATGCTGGCCCGCTCATGTTTTGCGTCACGGCATCATGAAAATATAGATATCTTATTGGCTGAACTTCTTCCCACAATGCCGTTCTTTTGTTTCATCCGATCAGTTGCGAATCATGTGTGTTTTAGTAAGACTTTGTAATGTATATTTTTTAGTATTTTTTTTTATTCACTTGTATGGCCAGAACCATCGGCGATCGAGACTATTATTAAAATTAGGGAGGCAGTTATGCCTTGCGACTCGTTGGCAACCAGTTCAGGGTGTCCCCTGCCCACTGCCCGAAGATAGCTGGGATGGGCTCCAGCACTCCCACGACCTTACTGAGGATATGCGGTGCAGATAATGGATGGATGGATGGATGGATGGATGCAAACAATCCTTGCAAACTGAAGGTTTTCATTTAGGTTACTTTTTGATCCGCACCCTAACACCAACGCACCTCCTGCATCCATCCCTCACCTGACTGAAGCAACTAAAGTCACATCACATGAAAGGTAAACACATTTTATTTTTTTTTGTTTTGCATTTATCTTTTTAATTGTTATATTTGTTTTGTCCATGGGGTGGAACAGGTTAATTCCTAGGTTTATAAGGTTAGAACCGTGTTGGTTGTCAGACACGTCTTCTGTGAACGTATGACTGCCAAGCTAAGCTAAGCAGTAAGCTAATTGCGGAAGCTGGTTTACTTCTTTTGTTCCTTAGATAGATAGATAGATAGATAGATACTTTATTCATCCCCGGAGGGAAATTCACATTTCCAGCAGCATCCCTGAGCTGAGAACAATACAATAATAAAGCAAAAAGAATACAATATACAAATACCCAGTGTGACGTGCAAATGCCCACTGTAGCGTGTTATATAGAATAACTAAATAGTGCTACACAGAATACATATTGCAATAAAATTCGGTAATATGCAATGTAGGTGGTGTGGTTTACTGTGGGCTTTTACTCTGCCGGGTAGAGTTAAAGAGCCTCATGGCATGAGGAAGAAAAGATCTCTTCAGTCTGTCCGCAGTCCAAGACAGTGACAGCAGTCTGTCGCTGAAACTGCTCTTCTGTCTGGAGATAATGCGATGGATTGTCCATGATTGACCGCAGCTTTTCCAGTGCCCGTCTCTCAGCTACTGTTGTTAGGCTGTCCAGCTCTTTGCCCACAACAAAGCTTGCTTTCCTAGCCAGTTTATTGAGACAAGAGGCATCCTTCTTCTTGACGCTGCCTCCCCAACACGCTGTCGCATAGAAGAGGGCGCTTGCCACAACTGTCTCATAGAATATTTTCACGAGATTTTTGCAGATTTTGAAGGAGGCCAGCCTTCTGAGGAAGTAAAGTCGGCTTTGCCCTTTCCTAGATAGAGCTTCTGTGTTGGCAGTCCAGTCCATGTGTACTTATTGTTCTCTGCATATTTTAACAAAATTTAAGTGAAATAAATAGGATTGTCTTTTTTCAACTTGAAGACTGTTTTAAGTGTGTCATACACAATCTCAGTTAGTTTAATAGAGTAAATCGCTTAAGCAACTTTAGGTAACACCTAACTAAACCCGGTGAAAGGAGACTTCAGTAGTTCCTTCTCTTACAGCTGTCCTTTAACATTAGTTATTCGGTCTCAGCTTAAATGCACCTACTCTGTGTTGGGCTCAGAGCTACGTGAAAGGAGACTGGGGAGAAGAGACAGCATTACGAAGACCAAAGAACACACCTGGCAGGTACGGGATAAAGTTGTGGATAAGTTCAAAGCAAGAATGCGATACAAGAAGATTTGACAACATTTACACATCTCTCGGAGCCCTGTGCAAGGAATAAAATCAAAATTAAAAGAGCAAAAAATCCCTACAATCCTACCAAGACCTGGCCGTCCCTCTAAACTCTGGGCCAAAAAAAGGAGAAAACTTATTGGAGAAGCAACCAAAATGCCCATGATAAAATTATACGTCCTGCAGGCATTCACTGCTAAAGTGAGAAGATTTATGCAAAAGACAACTATTGATTGTTCTTTGCATAAATCTGCCCTTTTTGGAAGAGTTGCAAGAAGAAAGCCCTATCTGAAGGCCACATAGAAGTCACAAATAGCGTGTAGAACAAGGTGCTCTGGTCAAATGAGACCTAAATTGAACATTTTAGGCTGAATGCAAAGCGTTCCATTTGTCACAAGAGTAACACTGCACATCACTGTGAAAACACCATCCCCACTGTCAAACATGGAGGTGTCATCATCATGCTCTGAGGTAGCTTTTCTTCAGCAGGGACTAGAATTGATGGAAAGATGGATGGAGCCAAATACAGGACGATTGTTGCAGGAAATCTGTTGAAGTCTGAAAGAGACCTGAGAACGGGTTGCAGGTTCCCCCTCCAACAAGGCAATGATTCTAAATAGAAAGCGAAATCTCCAAAGGAATAGTTTATAACCAATAATATAAATGTATTAGAATGGCCATGCCAAAGTCCAGACCTCAATTCTATCGAAACATTTGTGATCACAGTCGACATGCATCTGAAAAAAGGCTGTGCGCAAACGATCCCCATGTAAATGTAAATGGACTGCATTTATATAGAGCTTTTCAAGTCAAAGAAGACCTTCCAAAGCACTTTACAATGTGCTTCACACTTACCCATTCACACACCTTTACACACCGATTGCAGTGTCAGCCTTATCGGTAGTCTTGCTCAAGGACACTTCGACATATTATACGGAGCCAGGAATCAAACCTGCGACCTATTGATCCCGAACCGAGCGCATTACCTCCTGAGCTACTGCCGCCCCAAACCATCAAACCTTGAGGAAATTGAGCTTTCTTGTAAGGAAGAATGGGCAAATATTTCCATTTCCTATAGATACATACCCAAAAAGACTTGTGGCTGTGATCACAGAAAAGGGAAATAGTACAAGGTACTAACTCAAAGGGGGGCAATATTTTTAAACGCCTACTTTTCAATTTTATTTTTGTTAGCACAATATAAAATTTGGAATCAATTTGATTTCTTTTCACGATTTTCGCTTACTCGGTGTTAATTCCTAGAAAATATTTTGACTTTTTTATTTGTAAGTTTGAATGCTGAAAGATGGTAATATGTCAAAAAGGTCTTGGACAGTAAATACTTTTGAAAGGCGCTGTATATACTTCTTGTTAGTTTGATATTTTTAGGGTACTAGGGGTCCGGAGCTAATTGCTTTAGGTTTTTATCCCCCACTTTACAGCAATTTCACTTTATGAACCCCACCTCGGAACGGATGAATGTCGTAACAGGGTGCTCGCATCTAGAGCACATGTGTCAAACAGGCAGCCCGCGGGCCAAATCAGGCCCGCTAAGGGATTGAATCCGGCCTGCGGGACAACACTCAGAGAAGCGCAAGAGAAAAAAAAGCTGCAGGTTGAAATATGTCTTTCTCTCTCTCTCCCTCTTTTCCACCCCTTTTCTCCCATTCTCTGTCTCTGTCTCTTTCACTCTCTGTGTCTCTTTTTCTCTTCCTTTGTTGCACTTTGTCTCTTTCTCTCTCTGTGTCTTTTTAACATCTTTTGCTCTAAATTCCTTTTTTCCTTTTCTCTTTCTCTCTTTGTACCCTTCGCGCTTTATTTTCTCCTTTCTCTCCTTCTGTCTTTCTATTTCTCTTTGTATTTTTTACTTCCGCTCCCTTTCTTTCCCCCACTCTCACGACTTTTCTTTTTATCTCTTTTGTTTCTCACGCTCTCTCCCTCTCTCTCTTTCTTTGTCCTGCCCTCTCTCCTTTTCCCTCCCTCTTTCTCTTATTTCTTTATCTCTCTTTTTCTTTCTCTAATCTACTAGTCCGGCCCCCGACAGAATGTTTGTTCTTTCGTGTGGCCCCTGAGTTAAAATGAGTTTGACACCCCTGATCTAGAGCTACATAAGGTAAAAAAATGAACAGTTGGTTGGGCGTGCTTAATATAGCAACGAAAACGATAGCCTGATTGATGGCGGCGGTATGGAACTAAAGAGAAAGTTCCAAATGTTTTGAAACACATCCCCGTGGTGACAAATGTCATCACGTATTAAAATCTCCTTTGGCGCTCCAACGTTTCCTTGTCATTGGGCTTTGTTTACATTCTCAGCCTATTTTTTTGATCGGACCCAAAATAGTTTTTACTCGGGGCCTGAATGTGGCCCAGAGAGGTGAAATGGAAAGCGGTTATTAACTCATAGCGACGAGTAATAAACGAGGCGAGGGTTTATCATGTGTTTACTGCTTGGTATTTTTCACGCACTCTTTTACGTCACACGACCGACTTCCCGGACGTATCGTAATAGTAAGTTGTGAGTGGAACATACTTTGCAATCATTTTTTTTAATCAATTCAGATAAAATAAGTACTTTTATTTCCGGGTACATAACACGTTTTGACGTAGGGTGATTGAAACGTTTCATCACAATTAATCACCTATTCCAGTTAAGTCATACTAAACTTTGTGTCTAAGAATGTAAATAAAAATACTTCGCTAAAGATACGGATATAAATAATTGGTAGTGTTTAATGTTTTAAAATGTGTGTCTATGTCTGAGTTTAAAATGAGCTACTGCACTTAAATGCATCGTGAGGTTTACTGAACACCGTCAGTTTTTTAAAGCTTCGGTTGAGTAGGCCTAGTTCGTCAAAGGCGTTATGCTAGTTTGCTAATATGCCTTAATCCGTTGATAAAGCTAGTGGCTGGTCTCTGGGAAGAAAGTCGTATTAGCATTAGCAGTGCTGGCGCCCATTTAAGGCACTCACACCTACTAATCATCACAAAAGCTAACGATAGCATATCATATGGCGTGTACTGCTAGTCCTTAAAAAAGGCTAAGACTAGAGTGGTTATATGCTAATGCAAGGAACCACATCTGGAAGATAGCCCCATTAGAATTAGGTGCTCTTAGGTTGCAACAAGTCATGGCCCTTGCACCGAATAAGCAACGTTAGATACTAAAAGTAGCATATCATATAGCATTGTAGAGCAAATAAGCCTAGCACAAAAATGAATTCCACCTTCTTTGTTTCGAATAACTCACTTTGTGTCATGGACAGCATGGTCGCCGTGGCGACCGGCTGGTCACGCCCCCTGGGCACCAGCTGAAGCGGATCAGCTAATTGCGTGTGTGCTACTTAAGGCTGGGTTGTGGGTTTTTCGGGTGCTGGCTCATTACACATTTTCCGTTCTGTTATGCCCTGTCCTGTTTAGTTTGAGTCGGAGGAAACCTGTACTTGCCCATTCTGAGTGTAAGAATGTTTTTGTTCTGTTTTGTCCCGGAGTTTTGGACGACTTTTATTTTGTTAAATAAAAGTTTTGATCGTCACTGCAATTGAGTTCTCCCTTCCTGCCTCCGTTCTGGTCCGGTCCACCCTCGTGACACTTTGGAATGGATGTAATGACAGCGTCCCCTTTTGGTCAGCTCCTGGACATACCAATTCACCATGTCCCATACTGAAATCTGATAACATGAAGTTTTGAATGTAATAAAACATCCAAGGAAATGTATTGATGAAATAATGTTCTCACCATACATAATTATGTCGATTGGAGGGACTATCACAAGTACAGAACATTATGCAAATGTCTCACTTCTTCGGCTTTCTAACAAGTTTAGCAACTTCAAACACCGTCATCTGATCCTGGTTGTCTCAGATATCTGAGACCACGCCCAAAGAAGCATGATCTGGTCAAGTGTCCCCGGTTCATTTAAAAAAGAGTAGATGATCAATAGCTCTCTCTCTGTTCTCTTATCTTCTCCCTGCCTGCTTGGCTGGCTTGTTTGTCTTGCACGATGGCCGCATGGCATAGCCGTGCGGGCCTGCACTGCGGCTTTGAGTTCAGCACGTGGGCCATACGTTGTAACCAATCAGAACACAAAACCAAATCTCTCAACAACAACATGTAAAGTGACGGCTATAGATTTAACTACATGTTTGCTGGTCCTTGGGAATAAGCCTTTTTTCTATACAAGGGAATCTCCCCAAATCGACTAGCATTACAGAGGAAACTTTCTTTTTGTGCTAGTAATTTCCAGACTTTCAGCGCTCAAAAACATAATCTCTGCCGCTTCCCCTCCCCTTTTTTTTCGTCTCATTAATTCTCTGTGTTAATAAATTGTGTGTCCTATTTCAAACAGCCTGGTTCATTAAATCAATTTTCTTGTGATTAGTAATTTATATCAGAACTCAAAGAAATCAAAGTAATAACGTAATTTTATTTTTTTATCAATGTAGGAAATTCTAGCATCTTTCAGAGAAAAAAGATTTATGGTGGTGCACAAGGAACACCTAGAGGCAAATTTGTTTACTGCAGTAAAGAATAATTCTTTTCAATCCCCAAAAGTATTAGCTGCCGTTGAAATGCAAGAATTTATGGCCATTGTGCCTACGAGGTGATGCTAGATACTAACACACATATATCATTGGCGAGAGGTTGTAGGTTCAATCCCCGGCTTCTCCGGGTTAAATGTCAAAGTGTCCTTGGGCAAGACACTGACCCCCGATTAGGAGATAGGAGCCTTGTTACTGGTATGGGAGTGTGCATGTGAATGGGTAGGTGAGAAGCACATTGTAAAGTGCTTTGGGAATTCTTCAGTGACTTGTAAAGCGCTATATGATTGCAGACTATTTACCATTTAGTTGTTACAAAATGGTATCTCAAGTGCCAAGTCTAGCATTGCTTTATGCTGATTTTAGCAACAACCTCATAAAACATTGCCCCATTAG